>NC_044303.2:228302024-228606342 GCF_007474595.2 Lynx canadensis | reverse complement strand
TGTGTTAGGTGTGTCCTTTTGGCATGTGGGACTGGTCTATATTTAGGGTGCAGCTCCCTGTGGTGCTGTTACTAATCACACCTTTATGGCCAGTGGTGTTTCCTGGCACCTCATAAACACTCTTTGATGATTTGGCTGAAGTGAATCTAATTCAGAATGCATTTGGAAGGTTGATAGAAGTTTGTGAAAAGAAAGACGCTTTAGCTAGTTGAGAATACATGCTACAAGAGAAAACAAAACAAAAGTAAAGAAACCTCTCCTTGCTTATAATACACCAAGTTTTTAAAGTACCCTTTGCTCTTTCCTAATCATTTACCGACAAACTGCATAATGTGGACCCATGCCGCAGTTTGTCAATTCCTGATTTGTAGCTTACAGATGGATTTTAAAGTTAATATAATGAGAAGCCTCTGCTTACAAATAATAGAGGCATCAGTAAGAAGGCTCAAAGCCAGTTCCACATGTTCCTCAGTTCTTTATTTTTAAAGTTGATCTGAGGTGAGAGAGCTTGATTCTTTGGTTAAGCTCCTGGAGACAGGCACGTAAAGAACGGGAGGCTAGGGTTGCTGATTTTTATTTATACTCATTCCTTATTAGGCTCTTAATACAGGATATCTCATTTGATGTTTCTTTTTTTTTTTTTTCAACGTTTTTTTCATTTTTTTTATTTTTTTTTATTTTTGGGACAGAGAGAGACAGAGCATGAATGGGGGAGGGGCAGAGAGAGAGGCAGACACAGAATCGGAAACAGGCTCCAGGCTCCGAGCCATCAGCCCAGAGCCTGACGCGGGGCTCGAACTCACGGACCGCGAGATCGTGACCTGGCTGAAGTCGGACGCTTAACCAACTGCGCCACCCAGGCACCCCTGATGTTTCCTTTTTTTAAGGCTTTATTTATTTTGAGAGATAGAGAACAAGAAGGGGGTGGGGCAGGTGTGGAGAGAGAGGGAGAGAGAAGGAGAATCCCAAACAGGCTCCACGCTATCAGTGCAGAGCCCATTGTGGGGCTCGATCCCACAAACGATGAGATCATGACCTGAGCTAGATCAAAGTCAGATGCTTAACCGACTAAGCCACTTAGGTACCCCTCATTTGATGTTGTTGTTGTTGTTGTTGTTTTTATCTAAGTTACTATCAAAGCTGAAACTATTTCCCTTTAAACTAATTGAAGGAATAAAGTCATTTGTCTTTCAGAGTTTATCCTGACTACTCAAACCTTAAATTCTTCAGGGTTAATTAAAATTGGGTCTTTTTAGTGGGGAGGGAAGTTCACTGTAGCAAACTAGTACAGAACTTTAAAAATATTAGAGACGGTAGTCACCAGCTATGTCAGGGAAATGATTGGTGGGTGCCACCACAATTGTAGAGTATTTCCTACTTTATAACCAGAATTGGCGAGTTATGTTAGCATGATATCATTTGCTGATTTTCTTAGGCTTGCTGTTATTTTGCTTAGGAAGGAAAAATGGAAAAAAAGCACTAACTTAAAAACAAATTTGTTACTTTTGCATGGTGATTTTTTTTTTATGTGAAAGGTTGACAATGAAGGAGTAAACTTCTGAAAAATTTATACCTCTAACCCTGTTTAGTAAAATCTGTTTTATTGAGATATAATCCACATACCATAAAATCTGTCCTTTAAATGTATATGATTTGGTGGATTTTAGGGTATTCACAAGGTTGTGAAACCATCACCATGGTCTAATCCCGGAACACTTTGATTACCTCCGAAAGAGCCCCTACCTGGTCCCCATTTCTTCTACTGCTGGGCTCCCAACTGCCAGTCTACTTCTTGCTCTGATCCTGTTTTTAAAAGTATTAGGGGATATTTATTGTGGTGCATTTGTTAAAGCTCTCCATATGAGTAGTTTTTAGTAAATTAAATCTAAATGGAATAACCAGGGCTTTGAAAAAGCAGGCCAAAAGATTAGTGATTCTGGGAGTTACTTATTAGGTCAAAATCTCTAAAAAAAAAAAAAAACAAAAAAACCAAAAAACCCAGTAGGGATTCTTTGAACTTGAATATTTCTGATCCTCAGTCTCCTCGCCAGCTACTGTAAAAAGCAGATAACGTAAGAGAGCAAAGTACTTACCAGCTCCTGCAGACGGTGTGTTAAATGAGGTTAGATGACAAACCTGATTTCATGCTTCAGGTCAGAAGTAGGGGCAATAAAAGAAGTGTTTTATAGTTTATATTTAACATGTTATTTAATGTATATGTTAATGTATAATACATACCATGTATATGTATACTCAACCACTAATGTGATTCCTATGCCATTGGGGTTTGGACCTCAAAAGAATTCACTGACCACCACCAGAGTTAAGAACACTTTTTTCCCCTTTTTATCATAAAACATTTCAGCATCCAAAAGGAGAGAGAATAGTATAATGAATTTCCATGAATCCATGGGTCACTCATCTATATTCCTTTAAAAAAAACCTCAGTACGATTAACGGCTTTAAAAAATGGGCAGTAATTCTTTAATATAAAAAGAGGCCAGGCAACATTCAACTATCCTTGCTTGTCTCGCAATTTGTTTTACAGGATATACATTGCAATTGGTTCTTCTGACTGTTTCTCTCAATCTATAGGTTCTTATTCCTTATCCTTGTATTTATCTTATCCCCTGTGTTAATTATTAGGTGAGGAAACGGTGTTTTCCTGTAGAGTTCCCTACGTTGTAGCTTTTGCTGGTTGCACCTGTGGGTGGTCAGTTACTATGCTCTCCTTCCCCTGTCTTTCCTGTAAACTAGGAGCTGGGTCTTGAGGCTTGATCAGACCTAGCTTAGATTTTGCAGGAAGAAGGCAAAAATCAAGAATCCTTACTGGGTGGTGGTGGGTAGTCCTACTGGGAGTTGTATTTGTGTGTGGTGCAGGGTGGGGTGGGGGTTGGCTGTTTCTTTTTCTTTGATGTTAAGCATTCATTGATGATCATGGTTTAGAATCTGGTATTTTATTACAGTTCATTATGTAATGCAAAATGGTGACATTCTAATTGCATCCTTTTTTTTTTTTTTTTTTTTTTTTTTTTTGAGAGAGGGAGAGGGAGAGAGCATTCGTGCACCTATAAGCAGGGGAGGGGCCGAGGGAGAGGAAGAGAGAGAATCCTAAGCAGGCTCTCCACTCAGTGTGGAGCCCGACTCAGGGCACAATCTTATGACCAAAAGATTGTGACCTGAGCCAAAATTGTGAGTTGGGTGCTTAACTGACAGAGCCACCCAGGCACGCCACATCCTTTGTTCTTTATCGGTTTGGATATTCTACAAGAGAAGTGTCCCTTCATCAGTTTCTTGGTTACCCTGAGAACACAGTTAACACAAGAAAAGCAGGAAAAATGATTGATTCTTATCAGTTTTCAGACGAATGTAAAATGACCGTTAGTCATTTCAGACTGATAAAAAAAAAAAAAACCCTGTGATTTTTATATTTGATGTGTTTCAATTACAGTTTTTTTCATCTCTTATGAAGTTAAATTTTTCTCTTCTCTGGGGCATCTAAGTGGCTCTGTTGGTTGAATGTCCAACTTTGGCGTGGGTCATAATCTTGGGGTTGGGTGGGTTACTATCTCTGCTCCCCCCCGTGGACACATCCAGGCAATATGTGTATATATATATTGTGTGTATATGTATATTTTCTTAATAAGAAAAGATGTCATGACTTTATACTAAAGTTTCTAATCCAAATTTAGGGTTACAGGTATCATGTTTCTTTGATTTTACATTTGTGTCTCCTTTTCTTTATAGTGAAAATCTTAGTGCCTGCCCTCATCAACATAATTGCGTGTTTACGTTGTAATGCCGATGTTACTGCTACACTATGAGACCCTGAATGTAACTTGATACTTCTGTTCTTGTTTTATCGTCCTAAGGGTATATGCCCCTGGGAACATACAGTCCTGCTGCTGTGTCATGAAAGCCCGTAGAATATGGGATTGTCTCTGTGCGGCAAGTTACTGCCAACTTGAAACTCCACATCATTTGTTTCGTTTCATTTTACATTTTTAAAGCTTAAAAAAACAACCACCCCGTCTTGCTTCAATGTGCACATCATTCCAGGCTTAAGATCTAAAAAAAGTTAAAGTACAGAGAAATGTTTCTCTCCCTCCCTTTTCTACTGTACCTTCCCTCCACCAGAGGAAACCTGTTTTTGTTTGGTTTTCTTTAGTTTGTTTGTTTGTTTGTTTGTTTTCCTTACCCTTGTAAAATATGAGCACTTCTTTCTCTCCATCTGTTCTCCCCTCCCCTCCCGGAGGGAAATAGTAATGTAGCCATGCACCATTTTTTCTGCTTGCTGTTTCACTGAACCAGTAGTCTGGAGAAGAGAGACTTAGTACAGAGGGGCCACACCCTTTTACAGTTGTATGAACTCTGTTGTTGTGTGTCTGTACCATAGTTGGTTCAGTCTGTTGCCTGCTGATAGACATTAGGGTTGCTTTTTTGGAAGAAATTGTTCTGGGGATGGCAAGGTGAACATCATTCACCTTTGCAAGTGAGAGTAGGATTTGATTGGCCAGAGGTTTGCTGTTCCTATTGGACTACTCACCACTGTTCCTCTTGGTTCAGTTTTGCAGAGTTCTACATTTTCTGGAAAGGGAAGGGGGTACCTCCCGTCCATCTTGGGTATTCCGTTAGCATCTGGCACAGTCCAAAGCCATAATGACAGACCAGAGGGCTGGGTATTGCCAGAGGCTTTCCAAGTGCTGCATCCAGAGTCCCTGTAGAGTCTTCCTTTGAAATACTCTGTAAACCGGTTCCTCGTTGTCAGGTCTTGGCTGCAGGAGGCAAGCATGTGAACGTAGGGGGCTGTGGAGCCAGTGTGGGCCTTGGCTGCTCCTAGAGCGAGGTGGGGGGCAGTGGACACCTCGTAACAGAGTTTGGTTAGTTGATGGCAGACTTAATTCATGGGAGCCACAATTTCTCACAAATCGTGCCTTTTCCGAGCTTTCCTTTGTAAAATCTGCTTTTCGTGATCTGCTGTGAGTTAGCCTGCTCCTTGGGGGATGGGGGTGTAAAGAATCCTTTTCAACTGGGGCTGTAATCCAGAAATTCAAATAAGGACCATACAGAGAGAAATATATTTGATTCACTGAGATTTACATGATATTCCTCAAAGTAAGTATGCCTTCCTTACAAGAGAAGTTTATTCTAACTGGATGAAAGGTGAGTTCCTAATTGATGTAAAGAAGAAGAGGCAACTCTGAATCCAGCTGCTTTTGTGGTCATTCTGGGCCATGCTGCTCCAGAGCCCATGTCCCCTGGAGTGTCACCTTTTAGACAAGAAAATCAGTGTCTCTGGGTTTTAGGAAGTGTCACACAGACACTTGAAGCTATAATGCCGGACTTCCTCAGCCTTCTTTCCCATGTGGACAGGAACCTTAGCATCTGTGTTTCTATAGGAATGTTCATTAGGCACATCTGTTTTTAACTTCCTGATATCCGACAGTAGGTATTTTTAATTCACTTCGTGTAGAATCCATTCATTCCGCAAATACTGATTTATTGAGTGTACTTTTTGTTCCAGTGTCTTCCTCGGCCTTGAAAGTATATACTGTTGTCAGTGAGGGAACAAACAACACCTGCCTCCATAGAGCTTCCATTTAGTCAGCGACACAGACAAACAAAAAGATTGTGTAAACCCCGTAGCTTACCACAAGGTGAGAGGTGCCTTACAGAAATAAAATGGAGAACGGGGAGAGGAAGGACAGTTTTTGTAGGAATTGAACATACAACAGTGTCATTAGGAACAAAAACTATACTTTCTTTTTCTTTCTTATTCTGTTTTTGTTTTCTGTTTTTTTTTTTTAATTAACACAGCATTTGGATAGGCAGTCCTTAACAAGCTGTTCGTTTTTGATTATAGACATGTAGCAATCCAGGGACTGTGACCCATTCATTCTTAGACATCCTGGACATTGGTACGTGCAGGAAATCGTGCAGGAAATGGATTTCCTGCCCTTTGCTTTTCTCTGTAGAAACTAAGGCACTGCGTTTCCCGTCTATAAACTAGGACTGACGTGTCCCACCTGCCTGTCCCTGAGGCTGCAGGTCAACGTCAGATACACACTCGTACATCCGGTAAGTGAAGCTTTGCTGAGTTAGAGCATCATGCTTGTTACTAGTTCAGGAACAAGAACTTTAAAGTTGTAATTCTGCTTCATAACCCAGACAGTGTTCCTGTGGTGTATCTTCTGCATTTGTGACACTGGCACCAGGTTAAATCTTGGAGAGTATAATCCAAACAGGCGTATGTGGCAATGATTTTAAGCCCGTTAGAGGCTCACGGTGCTTCTTTGATACTGTGTTTCATGGGTTCTAAGATTTTTTTTTTTTAACTTCTTGGGAGGGGGTGTGGTCAGCAGATGGGTGATTGACATCTGCCTGTCGCTGACACACCGCAGATTGGAAGATGCACCCCGATGCAGGGAGGTTAGCAGGTGAAAACAATTATTACTTAAATAGAGAATATGTAGTTTTTACTTCATAAGTGACTTTTGTTGAAGTTTTAAAACTATCCCGGTGAGTTTTCTGAAGCTCTGTTATGGGAAAAGGAAAAAGATAAAGTGAGTATTTTTTTTGCTCTTAAAGTTCAAGTTTGGGTGTAAATAAGGGTTTTTTTTAGGACACAAGTGAGAGCCTAGTTGGGGGATGAGCTTGCTGGCGAGTCTCAGGGGACTCTTCCTTAGTGCTGCCAGCTTGGGGGGAATCTGGATGACAGGTGAAGCAGAACAGAGGCGGTCAGGACTCCTCACACTTGGCATTTACTTCTCGGTGAGCAGAATGGCACTTTCCCACATGAGTGTCTTTGATGGGCGGTTTTGGGTTCAACTTTTGGCGCCCATGGTGGCGCGTATGGCCTTGCTTGCTTTGTGAGATACGATGACCCAGAGGGAGGAGTTGATCATGGGTCACGGTCATCTCGTCTCTCTGCTGAATCAAATATTGTTTTGCATTTAAAAAGTTCAGAATGTTGGTCCAGGAAGATGTTAGATGCTATTCTCTTTACCGAAAGTGGGGTGAATGTTTTCAGCCAAATATCCTAGTACATTTTTAAGAACTCAAATTTCTGTATGTGGATCTGCAGTATTTTTGACCAAGGAGATTGATTCTCTTTTGAAAAGTATCAAAGATGTTGGGAGACCAAAAAAAAAAAGAAAAAAAAATACTGAAGTCGTTGCCTGTCTTATCCTGGGGCTAAGCGGTAATCCCCCAAAATACCATTGGCCCTCATTAGTATTACCCTAAAAATACTGTCTGATATTTCAGAAGGTTACTTGGTGATGACATTCTGGCATTTATAACAGTACTGCTTCTTACTTTTAATAGTACCTTTTGTTCATAAAGAAGCTTAGGAACCATCATTCAGTTGTCCTTCTGCACATTTTTGCTACTTTAGAGAGAATTAAAGCTACTAGTGTGAAAAATTTTGTAAGTTCTTGTCAGGGCAAAGTACCCAGATGTGACCACGTGGCATAGCCCCCTTGTCTTTTTTTTTTTTTTTTTTTTTTTTTTAATTTCACTTGTTTATTTTAAGTAATCTCTACACTAAATGTGGGACTCAAACTCATGACCCCTAGACCAGGAGTTCTGGGCACTTCTGACTGAGCCAGCCAGCACCCCTCCCCCCATCCTTATTGAAGCTTTAGTATCTTTAATTATAAAGCTGGAATGATAAAACCTCTTAATGCGGTCGTCATGATGTTGAAATCCGAGCCCGTATGTTAAGGACTGGAATCCATATGTAGCATGTATCAGTGGCTATGATTTAGTATTGTTCCCATTTAATACTTGAATTACTGGATTTGTAAATAACAACACTTTTCTGGATTGCATGACCAAATAGTACATGTGGATCATTTTAAGTGTTCAGAATCAGAATTGAGTTTCATTATTGTTGTGAGGCACTATTAATCATTCTAGGAAATGGTAAAAACCCAAATTGGTGAAATGTGTTTTTAAAATTCCAACATCTTGTGCTGAATACTTCTTTGGCTTTTCTAAAAAGAAAGAATCTGGCTTTCTGTTGTTAGTGTTTGTTTGCTTGCTTTTTAATTTTACCTCTGCTGATGAAGTAAATAAGATGAGAAAATAATTAAGAGTTTCATGTTGTGACTTGAATTTTGAGATCTTACTGCCGTTCCTCTGAAGACAGATAGATGACCAGAGCTGTAAAACTAAGGAAGGATCTGCTTGGGAAGGCTAGATTTTCCTTCTCTGTTGTAATTTGTGAAAACAGTGAGAGAAGTAATAAAATATATCTAGAAATTTCACCAGAAATGTTGAGTGATACCAACAGACTTCATTAGGATTTTCAGTGTGTTAATGAGGGCCACACCTGCCTGTCACCCGAGGTTTGTACTTAGTATGTGACATAATTTTTCTAAACACCTTAAGGTAACTTAGTTCTGTTGTAACATTCTCAAATGCCAATCAATCTGTGTGTGTGTGTGTGTGTGTGTGGCTTTGTGTGAGAGGTTGGTGAAGCTTGACTGCTGGGGTCAGGTACTGCCCTGGAACGGGGAAGATGCCCTAGATCCCAGATTATAGAAAGTCATCATCCAGGATAACGTTTGGAGACCATTCTGTCTCTTTCTTGCAAGACCTACAACCCAGTTTGGTTGAGAGCTTAGCATGCTGGGGAGGGCAGGATGGGGGCAGCGTGGAGAAGAACAAGAGGTGAGGTGTGGGGAGGCGCTGGTTTAAGGTGAATGAAGCACATATGTGTGGAAATGTGTTCCCTGCAGACGTAAAGTTAAAGAAAGCAGGAAGCACGCAGGAAGACAAAGACAGGGCCTTCTGTGATGGCTTCCCAGGTGACAGGCAGCACTCAGACATGTTCTTCTTCAGAATCCTGGGAGGGGATGAAGTAGCCCATCCACGTCTCCACCAAAGCAAGGGCCCTTGCCTTTTGCTCCGTCCTTCCTGGCCATGCAGTTGGTGGAGGGACAGCGTTGCATGAGTGGTTCGGTGACAACGATGGACCTCCAGTGGCATGAAGAGTCCTGTCCTCTCTGTTTCTAAGTGTGCTCCGAATGTTTGTTTTTCAGGTGGCAGAGATAAACGTGGAGGTCCCATTTTAACGTTTCCAGCCCGCAGCAATCATGATAGAATACGACAGGAGGACCTCAGGAGACTGATTTCGTATCTAGCCTGTATCCCTAGGTAAGTTCCGTGTGGTTCGTGGTTACTCAGTGTTGCCACCGTCCCAAGACATGTGACTTGAATTCCAAGCAGACGAAACAGTATAGAACTAAAATCATGATCTTTCTCCCTTTTTATTTTAAAGACTCTGTTTTGTTTTGTTTTTTTAACATTTGTTTTTGAGAGAGAGCACAAGCAGAGGAGGGGCAAAGAGAGAGGGGGACAGAGGATCTGAAGCAGGCTCTGCACTGACAGCAATGAGCCCCGTGTGGGGCTTGAACTCACGAGCTGTGAGACGATGCATGACCTGAGCTGAGGTTGGATGCTCAGCTGACTGGGCCACCTAGGCGCCCCTTGATCTTTCTCCTTATTTCCATTTTGTGACCATTCTGTCCTGTATACAGCACTTCTGGGTGTGGAGATGAGAAGCATGTGTCTTGCTTGAAGAGCTTCGTGTGGAGGTGATGGAGTTGGGACGCCCACGAGGCTGGGATTAGGATGTGGTGCTGGAGGTGGACGGTCATTGGTGAATCTGGTACCAGCACGCAGTGCGCTGTAAGACCAGAAATGGAATGCTGTTTCTAAAAATGTGTTTGTCTTCAGGCTCAGCTTCAGGGCTTTTTTTTTTTTTTTTTTTCTTTTTTTGAAGTGAATTTATTTATTTTGAGAGAGGGAGAGAGTGAGTGTGTGTGAACGGAGGAGGGGCAGGGAGAAAGAGAATCCCACGCAGGATCCACGCTATCAGCATGGAGCCTGATGCGGGGCTCGAACTCATGAACTGTGAGATCATGACCTGAGCCGAAATCCAGAGCCAGATGCTTAACTGACTGAGCTACCCAGGTACCCGTGAGCTTCAGTTTCTTAAAAGTATTCTCTTGATTTTGTGGCATGATGTTTGGTGGGGCTTTAAAAATCTTTACCAGGTGATATGCCACGTTTGGGAATCCCCATTCAGTTGGAGACCCCATTAGTGATAGGGTGGTTTAGTGTGGATTCTGAAGAACACTAAGAACAGGCAAAGCTGTATTTTCCAGGTGATTTTTTTTGGAAAAAGAATACCGCTGTGATATAGTCCAGGGATTTAGGCATGTCTGCAGAAAAGAGATTGCGTGTGTTTGGGTTGGAGGGGTGTTTCCCTGTGAGGAAAAGGAAAGGCATGTGCTAAAAGGGGCATAATCAGCGTGCTGGAATACAAGGAGGCCAAACGAGGACGTGTGGAGGAGAACTCGGTCATCATATAGGCTACAGTAGACAGTCACGTTACTGAACGTGTTATGCAAGAGAATGATGAGAGCTGGTCAGTAGCAGCGTTAATGGGTTCTCAAAGGTGGAGGTGACTGTCATGGATCTGCGACAGCACGTGGGTTGGGACACTCCTGGCCTATTTAGGTTGACAACCAACAAAGGAAGACAGCAGTGCCCATTTGTAACCCATCCTTGCTGTGGCTGAGGAAAGTCAGCTTTTGCTGTTGACGGTCTGGCCTGCTGAGGAAGTTGGTGGGTTTTCTGGTTTGGGCGTCCTTTATGAGACAGCAGTCATTTTGCATCATCAAGGACAAAGTGATGTATGGAAGAGCTCACTCTTTCCTCCTACTCTGGTATTTTCTTGGGCTGTTGAACTGTTGACACCGTGAGTTAGAAAGCGGTTTAGAAGTTTTGGTCTACTCGCTATCATTTATAAATAGCACTTACAGTTGACGAGCACCGTTTACGGAGTTCTTCTGTGTGCTCGGTACTGGACTCATGGTGGAAGAAGAAACAGAAATTCAGAGGACGGTGTAAAAAATAAATCTCTGCCAACCAAAGTGATACTCATCACATAGTATAATAAGAAAGCTGAATTTGGCATATATCCAGCTTAGTTTTGAAAACATTAACATAGCGGAATGGCTGTGTGTAACTTTGGCAACTTGCTATCTGGTTTTAAAATCTGTGTCGATTGTAAATATTAAAATTGGTTTTATTTCACTGACATTGTAAAAAAAAAAAAAATTGATCCACGTGTATTTTGGATCATCTGCATGACCCACCTAAACCTACCAAACTTGGTCGTGGAAAATTGTGAGCGTATACAAAAGTAGTGAGAATAGTGTAGCGAGCTCCAGCTTCAGTGATGATCAGATTTTGTCAGTCTTGTTTTTCTCTGACCCTCCCCCCCCCCAGAATATTTTATAAAAAACCCCAAGAATCCTGTCATTTCACTTACAGATACTGAAGTGTATTGAAGGGTGAACCTTCTGCTGTTGAGCACAGTCACTTTGTTTCATTGCCTGGGTTTGCTTTTGTATTTACGATTCCCAGTGACAGGAAACATCCTTTGCCTGACTTGGTAAATGATGAGATGAGTGGGATGAACGTGTAAATGACCCATTTCTCAAGTGATAGTGGGCAAATTTCACAGTGGTCCAAATAAAGAAAGGGGACAAAAAAATGAGTCCTCTGTGCCCTTTGCGTGGGTCTACCCGGACCAGACATGAGCTGCTCTGTCTCCCTGGAGTGCTGGGTAGCAGGAACATTGTTCTGGTTTAGCCAAACAGGAGGGTCCATAAAACCACTCTCAGACTAACGGTGTGCAGATTTTTTCCACTGGTGGGTTTGCTTGCGTTTAACTCTGATTATCTGTTGCTATAGTTTCAGAGTGGCGTGAATCATTCTGGGAGTCGTGAGACTTCTTTTACCTGTCTGTTACTCCTGGTGGTTTCTGGGATGTGAAGGTAGCTACCTTTTGCTGTCCCTCAAGCTGGGCAGTCTCAAGGCCCTGCATTCCCGGATGTGGAGAAGTGTGCCATCCAAACAGCACGGGCAGCAGAGTTGGACCAGCTGTGACGTGTCCCAAGCACATTACTTTCATCAGTTTTCTGATGTACAGAATGTGGTAGTAACGTGGGATCATTGTGAGTAATGACTGAGGATACTTAACGTCCATGCCCAGGGCAACGCCTGACACAGGGTCGCTACCTCAGAAACAGTCCGATAATCTCCATCATCTCTACACACTCTTCCGTTTTCCTTCCTTTATTTTTCGTTTGGATGTGTGCTCTAGAGCTGGGTTATCTTGTTTTTCTTCTGCACGTGCCTCTTAAAAGGTGGCCCTCGAAGATCAACACGAAGTGAGCTGAGCAGTGCTGAGGAGTTTGAGGATTACTTGGGTCACCTTCTCTGCCCTTCCTCCCTTTTTTTTCTTTTTTTTTTTTTTTAAGCAATTGAAGTAATAGAGTAAATGTCATGGAATTAGTTTGCAAGGAAATTTTCCATTAACTGTGTGTAGGAGAAACAAGTCTCACTAGAAATTCTTGCTGGTATAATTGGGATTCCCACACAGTGATGAGAATAACCTCAGTCTTGGTACATCTCTAGGTGTTTATTGCTCTTATTGTTTGAAATACACGCAACTAATTATGTTCTAGATCGTCTTACCTTCTTTAGAATGATTTATAGTGGCTCCATGGATAAATCACCTCAACTCTCTTGTAACTGGTGAAGTAATGTGAAGACTTTTGACCGATTCATTCATGAACATTCACATAAAAAGCTACTTTCTTCGTCTAGAAACTGAAGAGCGTTTCTCTCTTTCAGAGACCAGCATTGAGAAGGGACCTTACTTGTATCTAAAATTGCCTTATGTCACAGATAAAATGAGGCTCTTAGGTGAAACTGCTGAAGAAACTGGTTGACGGCCGCATTTTCCCATGAGCACTGTCTTCCGGGAAGGGCCGCGTGGACCCCTTCCCTTGTACACAGCTGCCCGAATTGGTTAGCTGCTCATAAATACACCTGGGTTTGGGAGCCTGCAAATCTTCCTTTCTTTTTTTCCTTTTTTTTTTTTCTCTCCATGTTTGTTTGTTTTGAGAGAGAAGAGAGAACGAGTGGGGGAGAGGCAGAGAGAGAGGGAGAGAGAGAATTCCAGGCAGGCTCTTCACTGGAGACGTGGAGTCCGATGCGGGGCTCGATCTCAGGAACCGTGAGATCATGACCTGAGCCAAGAACAAGAGTCAGATGTTCAACTGACTGAGCCACCCGGGTGCTCCACAAGTCACTGCTTTCTTAATAAGGACTGGCTTTTAACTGGGTAAAGAGACAGATTGTAAGGATGTGCACTCCCAGCCCAGTTCACGTGCTGTTTCATTACTTGAAAAGCCACTGGGTGGTTGGTTTGATTGTGGAGGAGGGTGGACAGTGAGTCCTTTTGTAAACTGGGCCAGCTAAAGTACCTTCTGGTTGTGGTGTTCCCTGACTTGTTCCTGTCGTTGAGCCTGGAGTTATTCCGGATTCCCTTTCAGCCCCTTTCAAGCGGAGGGTGCGGTTTTCTGTGCACGCTGCGTAACGCTCTGTGAGGAGAGGCACAGGCTGCCGGAGAACTGGCCCTGATGTGGTGAGGGCCGATGCCCCGAGTGCAGCCCGGCAGACGGCACCCACTGAGGCCCGAAGGGCCCGGCTGCACTGCACAGTCGCCCTCCTTTGTTGTGTGGCTGCAGGTAGAGCATCCGCAGTGGGATGTCCCGTTGGGGCAGGCTCCCTCTGCTCAGGCAGAGCCCGAAGAAGTCCGGAATGCTCCCGGTGACTTGGGAGATTTTGGGAGACATTTCTGGAAGCCCCGTTTGCTTCTAGGATTTGTGAAGGAGGCCTGTGCTGTTCTCTTGTTTGTGGCCCAGGACCTACTTGAGACAGGGAGACATGATACCAGGAGGGTCGTGTGAGCCGAGTGTTAACTCATTAGGAGTTTTTATTCATGTGCAGTTGTAGACGGAAATGCATCAAAGCATTCCTAGCAGTTTCCACCTCTGAGTGAGAAGCTAGGCCGCTGATCAGCCTTGTCATCTCTTGGTGGATTTCCACACCATGTTTCTGGGGCCTGTGCTACCACCCATGCAGGGTCTGTCTCCACAGACTGTTTGGAATGTTTTGTGACACGCCTGTTACATGGATGTAGCTGTGACAGGAACTTTGCATCTGTGAAATTGGGAACAACGGCTACTCTGATGCATCAGGATAAGGAAAGGAATGGTGTCTACACGCACGCGTTCATGTGGGGAGGGGGAGGGGAAGGTAGAAGATGAACTTATGCAGTAGAACATGAAACTGGTTTTTTTGTTTGTTTGTTTGTTTGTTTGTTTGTTTGAGAGAGAGCGCAAGCAGGGGAGAGGGGCAGAGGGCGAGAGAGAGTGTGAAGCAGGCTCCACGCTCAGCATGGAGCCCGACTCGGGGCTCGATCCCACGACCCTGGGATCATGACCTGAACCAGTATCAAGAGTCAGACGCCCAGCCGCCTGAGCCACCCAGGCAGCCCAGCAATTGGTTTTAGTTTTGACTTAATTTATTTTCACTTTTTAACTTCACGTAAATGGTAGCAATTAGTTCTCTTGAGTTTTAATTTATGAACTGTAGCTGTATGAATTTATAACTGTAAATGGTTACTAGTTTCTCAGGTGATTACCCGAGACAGGGAAATGTCAGGTGTCTTTCCTGTAGGCCCGTACGTTCACGTTGGGTGAAAACCCAAGTTAGTCACCGCGCAGTTGGGGTCGTAGGTGTGATTCCAGGTGACCTCAGTGGCGGTCACGATCTGGCTCATGTCTGACCGGGATCAGCCGCCTGCACGGACTGCATGTGTCCACCACAAGACAGCTAGGATGACGGCCCTTCCGCAAGGGTGAGCCTGCTCCGAAGTCTCTGGAGAGCTTCCGCATGAACACCGGAGTTCTCACCGAGTGTGACTGAGGATTTGTAACCTATCTTCAAGGGCGATTTAACTCTGGATATTCTTTATTACAGAAGTGCATTACATATATTTCCCATGTACCCAGGGGTTGAGATTTAATAGAACTACTAATAATTATGAGCAACTGGCTTTTTTGTTTGTTTAAACTTGCCAGAATGCGGAGGGGAGTGCTGAGGGCTGGTATGTCACTGCTGCAACCCGGTGAAAAAGACAAATAAGTCTCAGTATCACCATGAACATCTGTTTACCACCAAAACCCCACCAGAAGGGTGCCAAGGACCCTCAGGGAACCTCCGAGATAGCTCAGAGGCCTGAGCCAGTGAAAGGGGACAAAATGGGACATTGGAAAGTTCCAGTGCACTGGGATGGGTGGTTTCCGTACCTGGGAGGCTCTTGCGACTGCTGTTCTTTGATCTGTGACCTTCCCCACCTGGGCTCTGTGCACCTGTCAGGGGTCTGTCCCCACTGGTGTTCACCAGGGACCTTTGCCGTAATAGTTACTAGACAATGGGTGCGATCACTTAATACACAAAAGATGAGAAATTCCCTCCCCACCAGCCCACCTGACCGTACGGAGCCCCACAGACAGGAGTCAGCCTCACCTGGTGGAACTCAGAGAAAGGGTCGCGTGGCTTAAACCTATTTTTTCTTTCTCTCTAGTGAAGAAGTCTGCAAGCGAGGATTCACGGTGATCGTGGACATGCGTGGGTCCAAGTGGGACTCCATTAAGCCTCTTCTGAAGATACTGCAGGAGTCCTTTCCCTGTTGCATCCATGTTGCCCTGATAATCAAGCCAGACAACTTTTGGCAGAAACAGAGGACTAATTTTGGCAGTTCTAAATTTGAATTTGAGGTAACTTCCATGTGTAGCCAGACCAATTAAACCAATAGGTGTGGTTTCTTGAAGTGGACTTTTCTCCTCATTTTAGATATCAGATTTTTAAAGCCACATATTAAATGGGAGCTGCATATCTTGTTACATGTGGCATGTAAAATTAGTTATTGCGTAAAACAACAAAAATGGGTTTGTTTATCCCATTATCCTACTGGATTATTTTTCCCGAGGGAGATACAGGCTCCAGTCCTCTTGGTTTGGGTGGTGGGGCTGCTGAGGTACAGGGTGTGTAGCATAGGACAAGGTTCCCTTTTCGCCTGATAAAATAGCTTTACCTTCCAGTCCTGGTGGCTCTGTGTGGCCTCAGATTCATTATCCTTGCCTCTGTCTTAGAAATAAGGGAACATCGTGGAGACATTCCCAGCTTCACATGTCCGGAAGAAACGGAGTTTTTACCTTATCCTTGCTAAATGGAGAGAATGATCTGTTAGGTATTTCATATATCAGCTGTCTCATTTATGAGAAGGGAGATAGTCCTCTAAAAATGACACCGAGTGCCAAATTCAACAGCGCATACGGTCGCGGTCTCCCAGACGGTGCACAAAACAAAAGCCTCAGCCTGTTGCTAGCTTAACTTCCCTTCCCACTGACACCTCTCCTTCAGCTACCAAGGCTCTGACAAGGCTTTGGTGCAGTTCGTGTAATGAAATGGTTATGGGAAGAAAGTATTCTGGCCAGCTTGAAAATTGATGCATGCCCTGTTCTGTAATAGAGTGTTTTCTAGTAAGATGTAATGATTTTTGGTTGAATAGATTGCTTCTCTTAGCACCTTTGCCCAGACAGTAGGTTTTAGTGATGTATTCATGTGTGTCGATAAGGTAAACAACAACAATAGTATTAAGCACATCACACAGTATTAATTCTCAAGCTTTATGTTACCTGTTAACTTCTCAAAGTGTTTTCACATGGGTATTACTTACATTTTAAAATCTTCTTCCGTGGTACCGATTTTCAATCTGATATCTGAGTTTAGTTTTAATTTGAAACTACATTCAAGAAATTTAGGTAAAAGATGAAACCAGTAAGCCCTTATTTTCACACGGTAAAGAGTGATTTTGGATGACAGTTGATTGGGTCTTATTATTTTCTTAACACAGAATTTAAAGCGGGTTGTCTTTAATTACACACGTTTTAAGCAGAAATAACGGTTTAGCAATATAATGCGTGCACGTTTTTGCTGGTCTAATTTTGATCTCTCCTTCTGGGCCTTTAAAGTTACCTGTACCAGCTTTTCTACTGAGCTTATTGTCTCTACATTGTTACCAGCCTCGGCCTCTCTCTGTGAAGTGATTAGATCCGTGGGTGTTATTAGAAGTCTGAGCAAATGAGACAGGAATGAACCTACAGTCAATTGCAGGCCAGCACGCTGGGCTGGGAGCAGCCCGTCTTTCTAGCTCAGTTTGTTGCTCTTTGAAGGTTCTCATGCCAGCCATCTTGGAGTCGATGCACTCCTAAGTCTCTCTAAGGCTGGAGGTGACAGAGATGGGGCTAAACCAGCCTTTCTCTGTTTTGTTTTTTGCTTCTAGGCCACAAATCTTTTTTTCCTTTCACTTTGTCTTTGCATTTCATGACTCCTCTCCCACTCCCTGTGTTTCTCTTGAGGCACGGTATTGGTAGTAACCCTGCAGCAGCATGTGGTATAGGTCGGGTGAGGTTAATCTGATTTTTGCTTAGATTGTAAAGGATGAAAACTTTGTCACTGTTAGATTGGAAGGTACAACTCTTATACTAAGAACTGTGGCAGATCATTGCAATGAATGAAACTCTCCCTCTGTCTTAGCTTTGTGACAGGAGTTTCCGCCCCCTTTCTGGCTACTTCTGTATATTCTGTAAAATTTTAAAAAGCCATTCATATCCCAGCATCCACTATGTGATGGGAGGTGAAGTTAGGACAGGGTGAGTGGTAATGGTGGTCCGGTGGGAGCGCTGTTTATCATTTAATGACCAGCTCACAAATCATTGTCCTGAGAGGGAGGACATTAGCTTGATGGTAGATAGGAGGAGGCCTCTACGGTGTTTTCTCTTGGGAGTGAGGTGGTAGAGTGGTGTGCATGAGAAAGAGTGCATTGATGAAGTAAAATTGGTAAATCCTCTGCTCTGTTTTGCAATTTAAGACATTTCCTGGTAATTGTGCCTAAGATAGTGGGTTAATTTCCACATTCTTGGAAAGAAATCCAGGCTCTTTAGCTCTTCTGAAATACTTATCCTGTAATTTTAGGAGTTCTGACTAACGTGTTGCTCTACTAGATTTATCTTTCACTGACTATACTGGTAATGTTTCTTTCATCTACATTTATTTTTTATGGGGCCAGAACAAGGTATGTTTTCTATAGATTAAGTTTGAAAATCTCTGAGTAAGTATTGCAGGTTGCATTATGATAAGGCCACGTAGACTTGGTTCATCTTCTCATACATGATTTTTTTTCCTCTTAAGACAAATATGGTCTCTTTAGAAGGCCTTACCAAAGTAGTTGATCCTTCTCAGCTCACCCCCGAGTTTGATGGCTGCTTGGAGTACAACCATGAAGAATGGATTGAAATCAGAGTTGCTTTTGAAGACTACATTAGCAATGCGACCCACATGCTGTCTCGGCTGGAGGAACTTCAGGACATCCTAGCCAAGAAGGAATTGCCTCAGGATTTAGAGGGGGCTCGGAATATGATCGAGGAGCATTCGCAGCTGAAGAAGAAGGTGATTAAAGCCCCCATAGAAGACTTGGATTTAGAGGGACAGAAGCTGCTGCAGAGGATTCAGAGCAGTGACAGCTTTCCCAAAAAGAACTCCGGCTCGGGCAACGCGGACCTGCAGAGCCTCCTACCCAAGGTGTCTGCCATGTTGGACCGGCTGCACTCAACTCGGCAGCACCTGCATCAGATGTGGCACGTGAGGAAGCTGAAGCTGGACCAGTGCTTTCAGCTGAGGCTGTTTGAACAGGATGCTGAGAAGGTAAAGGAGCAGGGAGAGGGAAGCTAAAATGAGGCCTGGAGGGGGAGGCCTCCTGGCTCACTGGGGCCGGCAGCCAGGGCCGCCTTGGTCGGGAGAAAGGGCCAAGGAAGGGTAAGCCACTCTCACGGCGTTGTTTCAGAACTCGCCAAGCGTCACTTCAGACATCCGCCCTAAGTCTCCCTCCCTGTTTTCCTCCTTGGGCGGGCCAGTGCAATTTTAGGAACTCTGAGTTATTAATTACTGGCAGTTTGCTTTAGGATAGCCGTAGGACGAATGAGAATGGTATCTTGAGTTAAAAGAGTGAACATTTTATAGAATTATGTTATTGAAAGCGATAATTGTGTACGTGTTTTGCTAATAACTGCTCTTCACTCCTCTCTAGGTAGTGACAGAACACCGTTCAGATCTATCACTGAGTATGTTTTTAAAATAAAAGATGAATAATGTGTTAAGAATAATGGCTTCTGGGAAATATGGGCAGTGATGACTGACGGTCTCCTTTTATTCTTGTGCTCCAGACAAAATAACCCGTCCAAGCAAATGTTTGTGTTACAGGCTCAGTCTTAGCAATGTGGAACACTTATTTATAGGACTGTGTTGTAAGCCATGAATATGAGTGAATTGATCTCTCTTAATTTGAGCCCATTGAATTTTTTTCATGGACAGGAGAATATTTTTAAAGCAAAAACCAAAAACAAAAAAACGGTATCACAAACCTTTGTTTCAAACAGTGACAAGCCACTGCCGTTGTTTGGCAAGCTTTTAATATATCTGTCAATGTACTTCTGTTTAAAGAAGTGCCTTGTCAAAGATGCTAGAAAATCTTCCTTTCAATTACTAGAAAAACAGGTGACTGTCTGGGATTCTGGTTCAAGTCATGATACCAGGACTAATTGATAGTTACTCCTTTTTCCTTAAAGGTTTTCCTTGTAAACAGCATAATTGTCATCCTTTTCCAGGTAGTATCTGTATTGACCCTTGAGAGGGATGTCATCATTAAATTTTTTTCCCCAGTCCTTTTTATTTTTATGACAGATTTCATTGTTTGCTTTTGCACAGCTTTTAAAATACTGTTTGCACTAAAGCGCATATGATTTGTAGTCACTGGAATTGCTGTCAGTAATCTGTGGGCATCGCAAAACTGGTCCACATACCTGTAAGTCCCTAATTTCACCCAACAGGTCTTTAATTGAAGAGCAGTGCTTTCATCAGCCTGAGGGATTTGAATACCTCCTTAAAGAGTAGCATCTGCTCCTTACATCCTCGTCAAAGGAACGCAGTAGACATAAGATTTTCTCATAGACCCTGCAGGTTCGGAACTGCTTACTTTGTAGAAGTCAAGGATCTTTTGGACCCAAATCCCCGAGAGGTTATCAAAGGAATGACACTGCCCTTGATTGCCTTGGTCCTGCTCCTGGGCCTGTGCCAGTCGCTTCTCTTCTGGAGTGATTTCAGGTTTTTTTTTTTTCATTCTGGTAGATGTTTGACTGGATCACACACAACAAGGGCCTGTTTCTGAACAGCTACACCGAGATTGGGACCAGCCATCCTCACGCAATGGAGCTCCAGACACAGCACAACCACTTTGCCATGAACTGTATGGTAAGACGCTGTCAGAACAGACGTAGCTTGTGTGTGCGAGTATTTTAGCAGACGGGCGGTGTTTACACAGATGGTGTCCCAGTGCACTGCCAGGAGGCCGTGCGGGGCCTTTGGAGCTACCGATTCGGTGGTCGCAGCTGACCTCCAGGTGTGGGAAGTTCTCAGTGTTGGCGGTATCCACGGCGTCTTTTAAGTTTTAAACGAGCAAAAATGTGAAAACAAGCAAACAAACCGGTAAAACTTGAACCGGTTACTTGGCCGGTTCAACATGGATGATTTTGATGCTAGCTCGTGTGCTGTCCCTCTTAGGAGCCTACAGGGGCCCCAGAAAGGCTCCTCAGTGACCACGTGACTCTCCCGAGAGCCACTGTCACTGTGCTGGCTGCCCTTCCCGAGGAAGAAGTAAGCCAGCCTGCCTGCCGTCTGCCTCAGGGCGCACTCCAGTTCTCCTGAAACGTGACGTTTCCTTCCAAGCTGAACTGAAGTAGTGGGGTCCGGACATGAGCCGTGCCTGGAGCTCCCTGGCTCTGTTTGGGGTTGATGCCCCCGATTCCCGTGGCCTGTCGTGACCAGATGGGGGGTTGTTGTAGGACTATTAAGCAAAACAGCAGAAGACCAATGAATTTTAAGTAGCACTTGTGTTACATTTTTGGAGTTACTATAACGAAAGTATTCTATATTCTGTAGAGTATATTCTATAGCATATATATTCTGTATCCTATAGCGTATATGTTCTTTCTATAGACAGTTAAGCTTCTAGAAATTTTCTTTTCAGGGACAAAGAGTTTTGGTTTGGACTTTGAGCCAGTCTGTGAGAATTAACCACTCGTGGACCTTATAGCTTTTTTTTTTCTTTTTTTTTTTTTTTTTACAGAGCACTGAAGCAATATAAAGATGGGCTTTTTTTATTAATTAAGATACCACTTAATTGAAGTTTGGTCAACTAAATGCTCCACTTTAGGTAGTTTCAAAGATAACATTTAGCAATAAAATTTTTGTAGTAGACACCATCAGAAAAGTTTGATACTGTTCTAGGGTTTGAGGTAAGAGAATTTCTGGTTTAAATGATCAAACCTGGGCATAGATGAGGAGAGCCAAGATGTTACCTTTGGAGGAAGCTTTTTAGAATATCTTCCCAAGAAATTTTTATCAGGTTTTCAGACCATTCTGACCCTGCAGCTACAGGCAGTAGGCATGCAATCCACTGTATCACATGCTTTAAAAACAAGAAATGCTAACATATTCTTCAAACAAACGAGGACACACAATGTCTTCTCACCCCACCCACCATTATTAGTGGCACATTTAGGATCGAGAAGATGTGAGCGTGGTGTGGAAGGCAGCAGTATGGGGCGGGAATGCAGAGTTTTCTCATCTGTAAAGTGGGGATTATAGCTGCCTTCCCTGGAGTTCTGTTATTTTATTTCCTCTCTATCTGTAAAATACTAAGATGATGCTGAACACGTAGTAAGTAAGTACTTGATAAATGGTGATTATTAGCAGTCGCGTTATCACCAATTAAAAGCACTGTTAAACTTTGGGGAGCACCTGAGTGGCTCAGTTAGTTGAGCGTCTGACTCTTGATTTTGGCTTAAGTCATGATCCCGGTCGAGGGACTGAGCCTGTGTCAGCTCCGTGCTGGGTGGGGAGCTGCTTGAAAGAGGCGAGGACGAGAGAGAGAGAGAGAGAGAGGAGCGAGCGCGAGAGAGAGGAGAGAGACAGAAAAGAGCGAAGAGAGAGACCGGGCAGAAGAGCGAGAGAGAGAGAGAAGGACGAGAGCGATGAGCTAACGAGCGCGCACGTCCTCAATCATCCATCTACAATCTCAATGATCACTATCAAGCATCCATATAACTATCTCCCTCTTCCCTTGCTACCCTCTCCCTCGCCACTCTCCCTCTCCTCTCCCCATGCTTATGTGCTCTCTTTAAAATAAAAAGAAAATTAAAAACTCTTAAAAGTATGAGTGATGTCTTTTTTTTTAGGTCTGTTTTCTGATTCTTTACAATAAACTATATCACTTTGCTTAAGTTGCGATTTTGTTTAAAAAAGAGCAGGGTAACTGTGGCCATGCTGGGTGGCAGCCGGTTCCAGGCCCCGTCCTGCCCCTGGCCTGCCACAGTACTGAGTGCTTGGTGCCTGTCTGGGGCATTTAGTGGTTGCAGAGCAAGGGCCTGGTAACTTCTTGTGCTACCTGCAGTGTGTTAAACATTTTTTGACAAAATGAAAATGTGGTCATCAATATGCACGGTCGATAGTCTCTAAAGAACGCTGCTGCGAAGGGACACCAACAGTTGGTTGGGCTCATTGTGTGTCACGGATACTTTTAATAGCTGTGACAGTAAGAACTAGCGGCAGGTACCGTGACGCAGGGAATTCTACGTTGCCGTATTTGTGCAGAGGGAGTTTCTTGGACTGCGTGCCACCACGTTCCTTTTTCTGTGTTGCCAGTGATGCAGCGATGGGAAGGGTCTGATCCGTAATCCACAGACCGGCACTCCCTACGCAGAGTGCAGTCTGCTTGAGGATACGAAAGGGTGACACAGGACACGTAACGCCATCTCGGTGGGAGTGAATACCCTCAGGTTCCCATGGCGGGGCCATCCGAATGGGGAGCTCTGCTCTGGACTCCAGCAGAGGGCATCTGCTCATTCTCTTCCCGCAGGCCTTTGGGGTTGATTTCCTCTTTAACGATGCAAACAAAGCAAAAATTAGCATTTACAGTAAAACCTTGGATCGGGAGTAACTTGTTGTGTGAGTGTTCCGCAAGACGAGCAAACGTTTCTCACAAGTTTTAACTCGATAAACGAGCGACGTCTCGCAATACAAGTAGTTCGTGACCCCAGATGTCACACGATCCCAACTGAGCCAGCGGCTCTTAAAATCCACTTCGGTATGCAAGCCCTTTGGATATCACGCGTGTTTCCAGAATGGCCCGCAACTAGAGAGACAGAGCACCTGTGAGAAGGGGAGCCACTAGTTTTGACTAAAGGATGCTGGTCAGAGCATTATTGCCATAAGAGCCGGCGAGGACTGTTTCCCACGGACTGTGACCTTGGCTGACTGTCGCAGCTCCGCAGGTGCCCTCTCTCCCTGCACATCTGTTAGCTGATTCTAGCCTGCAGATGTGCCCAGAAAAGGAACTCAGAGGCTGGAGTCTGTGGCTGGAGTCTGATCCCAGAGTGCCCTACCTAGTTCAGATTTGGGTGAAAATGGAGGGAAAGAACGGACAGGTGCACAGCTGCATTCTTCAGGGTGCTCACTGGGTGGGCTGCAGACCAGGTGGCAGTGAGGAGGCTGCTACAGGGGGTGTGGCAGAGGGACAGTGGCCCAGAGGACCACGCGAGAGGGGAGGGGAGGGGAGGGGAGGCCGGAAACACGGAGAGGGGTCTGGATAGGTTGATGATCAGATTTCACGGCTGGATAGGGAGGGAGGAGCCAAAGAAAGAGGTGTCTTGGTGGGTTTTGGGGAACTTCTAAGAGGAGCAGCGTTGTGATGAACTACCTGCAGCTGGGGTTTGCTGAAGGTGCACGCTCCCCACTGCTGCCTTCCCTGGAATGGGAGCCTCAAGGACGACTGAAGGTGGAAAGGGGAACAGCATAGTGGGAACTAATTTGGGGAGAAAGGGGTGTATGTTTTCCAGCCTCACAGTAAACTGGTAGGCTTGAAGATGGGCACTTCACGGAGTAGAAAAGCTTGATTGAAGGTGTGCACGCAGCGTGGTTCCTTTCGTGCCTCGGTTCCTCTTCCGTGGAGAAAGTGGATCCGTTTCCAGAAGGTTCTCTATTGGCCCCAAAGCGACAGGCGCCTGGAGCTCGTGTAGACAGGAGAGCTTGTTTCCACACAGAACAACAGCCCATGGTTGATCCGTGTGTAGTTTCTGGGTTCTAGTTAAAACCTGCAGCGTTGGGTTTTGTCGGTTCTGGGTGACTGCTTCACAGTGGGCTTGCCATCTGGACCCTTTTCAGGATTCGAAGCCAGCGAGTGAGTCAGAGTATGTTTGTGCGCCCACTTGTGTACTCTGTTGCTTTGTGCCTAACAGTCTGCCTCTCAGCTAGTTGATTTGTAATTTTGCAGTTTTAAAAATAGAAATTGAAACCAATGCTTAGAGTTTATGGAAATCAGATAGCAAATATGTACACTATTTTGTACCAGGTGATTCTGCTGTTCAAAATATAACTGAAGTTCGTGGGCTGTGTTTCAGAAAGCGCCATCCTCTGTGTTTCTTAGAAAGAAGCTTCTTGTCCGCCTTCCCTCACGAGCCCTCTTTCTCTGCCCCTTTTGCAGAACGTGTATGTAAACATAAACCGCATAATGTCGGTGGCAAATCGCTTGGTAGAGTCTGGCCACTACGCCTCTCAGCAGATCAAGCAGATTGCGAACCAGCTGGAGCAGGAGTGGAAGGCATTTGCGGCAGCCCTGGATGAGCGGAGCACCTTGCTGGACATGTCCTCCATTTTCCACCAGAAGGCTGAGAAGGTCAGTGCCCGGGCCCCACGGCCCACGGGGTGGTGACAGGAGGACTTCCTCCTTCGATGCCCTCCCAAGTCCTTGGAGGACTTTTGTGTGACCCTTATAGTGCCTAAGAACATGAGCTCTCAAGCCAGGCCTTTGGGAGTTAAAACCCCAGCTCTCTTACCTGGTGCTGTGCAATCTTAGGCAAGTTACTTCACCTCTCTGTTTCTTGGTTTTCTTGTTTGTAAAGTGGAACTAAAAGTATGTGCTTGAGAGGAGTGATTTATCACATAAATGAGATATTTCATACTAGGTGCCCCGTGTAGTGCCTGGTAAGTAGTGTAAGTACTGTAAGTAATAAGGTGGAGAAAAGGGGATGGGGAAGAGGAGAAAGGAGAAAAAAGTAGACGAAGGAGGAAGGAGGAAGTAAGAGAAGGAAAGAAATAAAGAGGAGGGATGGGGAGGGAGGAGAGGGAGGGGAGGGAGGGAGGAGCCTAAAGAAAAAGAAGACTCAAGCACCTCCTCCCTCCCCAGAATCCTCCCCACCTCCATCCCCTCCCTCCATCTCCTCATCCCCCCTCCTCCTCCCCCCTCCTCCTCCCTCCTTGCTGTCACTTTTAGTATTCTGATTAGGGTGATTTGTCAGCAAGTAACTGAATGCCTGATTATCAGGTTTAAATATCAGGAGTTTGCTTTTCTCACAAATCAAGAAGTTGCAAAGTGTAGAGAGTTGTAGCCATACAGCCATGTTGGGGTCGGGTCTGCTCCTCCCAGGTTTGTGCCGCAGTTCCTGCACCTGCACCCTGGTGTCCACCATAGTCCGGGATGGCGGTGCCGGCCACTTTTATCAGGAAAACATTAATTTCAGAAGGTCCCCTACCCCAGCACACCTCACCTCCTTTCCCCTTGAGTGGGAGTGGGGTGTAGGCCCGTGCTCTGGCTGCGTGGG
This sequence comes from Lynx canadensis, assembly GCF_007474595.2. Classification (NCBI taxonomy): domain Eukaryota; kingdom Metazoa; phylum Chordata; class Mammalia; order Carnivora; family Felidae; genus Lynx; species Lynx canadensis. Next base: position 228,580,633 of record NC_044303.2, on the reverse strand, counting down.
AGGGTGCAAGAAGGCGGACGTGGCTTTTTAGCCTCCACAGTAGCGGCCACGCTCTGCCAGCAAGGGCTCGGGCTGACAGACGACTTTTGGGAAGGCAGTTTACAGTGTCTTTCACATTTATTAAACTGTATGGATTTGAACTTGACACTGGCTTCTTTAGCTGAAGTGCTGGTCAGAAGACTGTGAGAGGTCACATGTGCCTCTGCTCATAGAACCCCCACAGCTCTGCAGTCCTCCAGCGCTTGCTTAAGCAAACGTACCCTGAAATACACAAGGAAGTGCTTCGCTCATGACTCAGACTTTAATTAGTGGAAAGCATGCTGGGCAGTGAAATACCTTTTTCAAGATGTGGAGAAAGAACACAGGACTTTTAGCCACCAGGAAGGCGTATGGGAAAGAAGCAAGTGGTTGCCTGATGTTAAAGGAAAAATATTGATTGGTGTCATTTTTTGTGGTGGGCGGAGACTGCATTCATAGGGATCTGTACTGACGCTGTTAAGAAGGAAATGGTATAATCGAGAAACTGTCTCTGTTGAGGAGTGAAGTCAGTAAACGTGAGATAGAGTCCCAGCTTGCCCAGGGTTTTGGCAAGGTAGCTAGAATGTTGCACAAGACCCTAATTAGTAGTGATCTTGACTCTAGAAACCTTTCAAATATGAAGCAGAAGAAGAAACTGAATGGTATATAAAGAGAAAAAAGTCTTTGTGGCCTCACGTGAAAGCTGTGAATAGGGGCTTCGGGTTCCAGTAGTCCGATTTTTCAGCTCCCTGACCTATGCATTTAACTGGCTTTATGATAAAGGGGAAACAAAAGCCCACACACAAAAACAGGTTTAAAAAAAAAAACAACATAGGACCCCACCCCCCTTCTGCAGAAAACAGCACTGTGCTCACCTCTGGTTCCTGTCTTTGTCCAGGGTGTGGTGTATCATTCACTGGACGTTTTTGTAGGTGGGAAGATGAGCCACGTGGTCTCCCGCACATATGTCACCTGGAATCGTCACGTGTTCTCCTGCAAGAAGTAGAGTGGCAGTGGGCTCTCAGAAAGTTCCATTAAGCTGATATGAATAGATGTGAAACAGGACAGCCTATGCGGTGAATGGCAGAGGGTCTGAAGCATAGTAACACACAGGGAAGGTCCCTTTCGTGAACGCGAGCCTGGGGTGTTCTGTTTGGATAAAATGAGTGACTGTAAATTATGGATTTGAAGGAAACTGGACTAGATGAATGCATTATTGAACACAATATTGTGGAATCCTGTGTAAACATGACAGTGCTTGAGGTCTCTGTGTGTATCCAGTAGCCAGAGATGAAGCCAAATACAAGTTAGGGTCAGAGCGGCCTGGTCAAGAAAGGGCCCAGCATCTCTGATGGACCTTGGCTGAGGCCTGGCCAGGCAACTGAAATGTGGAGGTGGGGCAGTAGGGCCTCTGCAGAGACTTTCTTTACTCTCAGGTAAAGACGTGTTGTGGATCTTCCCCCTTTACTGAACAAAAGTAAGATCTTTGAAATTCTGATGTGTGAGGGAAGCCCACATCTACCAAGTAGTTTTCCTCTTTGCGGAAGAGAAATGGGTTCAACTTTGTTCTTCTTCTTTTTTTTTTTTTTTTTTTAACGCTTTGCCTTCCAGTTATGCTTAAGCTGTTTTCATAAGCTCAGTTGGGAGAGGACCAGAAACTTGGACGTCATGAATTAGGTTTCCAACATAGCCACCTCTTTGACCCCCATCCAGACTTAACAGTAGGAAACTAAATCTGATTAGGGAGTTAGGGAGGCACAGAGCTCAAATATGTGACCCCCATGGTTAATGGCTTTACCAAAGGAAGCAGCCTTACCCGTAAGGATTACGCTCCAGCGAGGCAGACGTGTGCCTGGAACTGCCCAGCCACACTCCTCTGTGGTCCCGTGGGTGTTCTCGTGTTGGTGTCTGCCTGTGGTTTTATAGATGTAAGTCTTGAGGTGCAAACTGGGTGAGGAGAACATTGCATAGATGGCACGCCTCCTGAAGACGTCTCAGCCATTCATCTCATAGTCTCATGTCGCAATTAGAATCTCAGTTTGCAGACACGGAGACAGGACCACAAGACCAGCAGTCTTACTGGTAGATGGTGTTTAGGGGCTCCAGCCTTCACTTCTTTTGGTCATGTGGCATATCCACTGAATTGTCCCTTCACACTGAGAAGCTTTCATAGCAAATGTTATTAGACTTAACAGTTTTGTAGAACAAAGAAAGTGACTTGATTTTGCTACACCTTAGCGCCCTAAGACGCTATTTAAAAAAAATGCTCTAGGGGTGCCTGGGTGGCTCAGTCAGTTAAGTGTCCTACTCTCGACTTCGGCTGAGGTCATGTTCTTGCGATTCATTAGATCTAGCCCTGTGTCAGGCTCCGTGCTACGCCTGGAGGCTGCTGGCATTCTCTCTCTCCCTGTCTCTCTGCCCTTTACCCTGCTCGCTCATGCTCTATCTCAAATAAATTAAAAAATACATTAAAAATTAAACAGATGATCTCGGGGGCGCCTGGGTGGCGCAGTCGGTTAAGCGTCCGACTTCAGCCAGGTCACGATCTCACGGTCCGTGAGTTCGAGCCCCGCGTCAGGCTCTGGGCTGATGGCTCGGAGCCTGGAGCCTGTTTCTGATTCTGTGTCTCCCTCTCTCTCTGCCCCTCCCCCGTTCATGCTCTGTCTCTCTCTGTCCCAAAAATAAATAAACATTGAAAAAAAAAAATTTAAACAGATGATCTCGGGTGTGAGGGTGATCCGGCTGCGACATCTGTCACCCCACTGATCCCCAGGGTTGGCCTGACTGGCTCGGCGGGTGTGCGCTTCCTCCCTGTCCCACGTGCATTTCTCCTGGAGATGCACGCTGCGTTGTCAAAGAGGGTGACTGTTCCCGATAGAGGAGGCTGTTGTTTGGTCAGGGGCATACCCGTAGCTGTGCTCTCCTGCTGGGACCCCCACACAAACCCTCAAGGTCCATTTGTGGAAAGGAGGGTAGTCAGACTCCCAAGGCTCCACATGTCCCAAGGCACATCCAGATGACGTGCTGCGTGTGGCAATCTGCCTTCCTTTAAAACAGACGAGAGAGCTGCACTGTCCAGTATGGTAGCCAGTCACCATATGTGGCTACTGAAATTACTTAAGGCTTAGTAAGAAGATAATGTAAGAATAAATGAAAATTTCGTACAGTGTCCACATTTCACATGCTCCATAGCAACGTGCAGCTAGTGGCTACTGTACTGGACAGCACAGATACTCCTATCCATCACTGCAGAAAGTTCTGTTAGTGCTGGTCAAGGTTCACCTTCACAGTGTACCATAAATCTGATGACCTCATTTTCTCTATGACTTTGAGGGCCTCTATAATTTGATAATAGCCAAAAATAAAGTAACAACCAGCATTTGCATAGTTCTTTAGAATTTACACGGCTCTTTAACACAAGATGTCATTTCATCCTTAAATCAGTCCAATGAAGTCGATGGGGCTGGTGGTATTTATCGTCCTTTGATTGTGTTTGGGGAGTGAGTCGCTTATGTTGGGACTTCGTTGAGGTCTGTGACGGTCCTTCAGCTCCTGACAATAATCACACACTGTTCCACAAACAAGGCACTTAGATTAATATCCTTGTACAATTTCACTCTCCATACATAGTTTTAGAAATAACATTTCTGGTAAACAAGTCTTATCGCAGTTACCTGGATAATTTTGTCATAAGTCTGGGTTGGAACTCAGAGGAAAATAGCACTTATCTACTATTCTTTTTGAATTTTTAAGGCAAATAATACACAACTAATCCCATTTTAATGGTATTTTACTTTATTACAAGCATAGACCTAATTCTTGGCTTGTGGACAAAACAGAAACGATTCTTGTGGAAAAGAAATATAAACATGAAAGAAAAAGTTATTAATGAAAACAGATTCAAGGTGTGCAGAGTGATCATCGGCATATTCTGGTTCAAGCTGAGCCTGTCTCCTCCGAGTTACTGTGGTGTAGATGGCAGAGCTTTGCAAATGGAGCGGGCTGCTCCCTCAGGTGATTTCCCTGGGCAGAGAAGAGGGCCTGTCTGCCTTGGAGGAACCAGGAAAGAGTGTGTGCTGATTAATCCTCAGGGAGTAGAAATGATGAAGTAGAAAGGAAAAGTGGGGTAATATTTTCTAGAAGTGAAAACAAAAATGAAGAGATGAGAAGTAAAAACCCAAGTTTGAGTTCTTATGTATGTTATGTGTATATATGTATATACACACATATATCTACACACACATATGTGTGTGTATATGTTAAACCAGTGTCACTTTTGTTGAAGAAGAGAAACCCCCCCCAAATATTTAAAAAGTTAACAATTCTAGGAAGTTTTTGTGCCTTTGTCTACTAAATCAGGCCAAACCCCTGTGCTCGGCTGCACCCCATCGTGAGCCCTGGTGTGGGTGGGAGGGATGGACGTGCACTGGCTGTGGGTGGCAGGAGGTGGGGCAGGCCAGAGGGCTGAGTGGCTCCCACGTTGGAAGCCCCCCACTCTCTCAGCATGTGGAGGGTAGTGGAATAATGTTTATGCAAATACACCTCATTATTCAAGCTCTCCTGTTAAAGCTGTATGTATCAGTTACCCTGCCTTCAGCTGCTTGCCTCTTGTTTTCAGCCACACTTTTACAAAGTCGCCATTCCGCTGAGCATCACAATTCTCAGTTCTGTAGCCAGCTCCTGATTTGAATTCACAGAGAAGCATTTAATTCTCTTGGATTCTCCTGTCTACCCTCAACCTAGCTGGATGCCGTGTGTTCACGAATTTGGGTCCAGTGCGCATTTAAAGCATCAGACCAAACCGTCTGCTCTGATCTCACTAGAGTATGGTAGCCACCTTCAGTATTGTCCTTTCCAGAGTGTCAGGCTCTGTTCTAGACCTATCCCCTGGTGTTGTAATCCCAAATTGTGTTTCTAAGATGGTGACTCGTGTTGGGGGGACGGGGGGGTCTGGAATGTAGTAGAGTGGTCAGAGAAGGTTGGAAAGTGAAACACAGTGGGCCTGCCCCCTTGCCCATTCATAGCCCACGTTATCCTATGAAAAGACTCTCACAGATTCTGTGCTATGTAGCTACTGTTGAACGTTGCCACCAAAGTCAACTCCAGGATGCCTTTTCCTTCTGGAATACCAATTCGCAGCCTTCTTTTGGCCCTCTGATCAGGGGTTGCTCCCTTGGTGGCAGTGGGTTCAGACTTTTGGGGTGTGTAGCCCTTCAGAAAGCATTGAGGGCTTCGAGCTTACCCTTTGGAGTCTAGGGTTTCCATCTCATAAACAAAAGACAAATTATGCTTGCACAAAAGTCCCGTGAAACCATGGCCAGGTTTGTTTCCATCATTGAGATATCTTAACCCAGTGAAATTAGATGTGCAGAATTCTTTCTCCACAAGATTTCCACATGGCAAGCCATCCTTTTCTGTGTATTTAGAACCTGGCTATATTTTTTAGGTAAGCATCTTTAGATTGACACTTCCACTTGTGCGCTATGGTGTAACTAAAACTCGTTTCCACCTTGTTCTATCAGAAGCATTTTAGCCTCTTGTAAGGAGTATACGGTGACTCTGTTTCGTGCAGGAGCAATTAATTGCTGACTTGACCTGATGAATTAATCATGGTGATGGTTAACCAGAGTCCATTTATATTTGGAAAAGGTTTACAGTGATTGGTGTTAAGTGCAATAATGGGAAAAGTGAAATGGAAATCAAGAATACTTAGAATCATTCAAGCTGATATTTGATATTGGATTTGATATTTATAGAACATGTGTAGTCACACAGATCCATGTCACACACACCTGCCGAGGGGGAGATGTGTCAAGTAATGTTATTACTACTTCCGTTGCCCTGTTGGTGTTAGGAAGGCACCGTAAAGAAGGATACTCCTCCGTCCCTGTGTCCGTTGAGACCATCAGATGCCATCATATGATACGTAATGCCCCATGACTTGTCAGGCCCTAAGATTTGCATGTAGATATTTTTCTGAGCCATTAATAATAAATGGACTTTTATAAACAAATTACTACTTACCAGGTGATGTGTCTATTTTGTTTCTAAAAATGTCATGAATAAGTGGGTGGTCGTTCCCATATTTTAAGAGAATCCTAGCAAGTTTCCTGTCAGGTCAGTCACCCAGTTTTATTTTTTAATTTTTTTTAATGTTTTATTTTATATTTGAGAGAGAGAAGCAGAGAGGGAGCAGGGGGAGGTGCAGAGAGAGAGACAGAATCAGAAGCAGGCTCCAGGCTCCAGGCTTTCAGTGCAGAGCCCAATGCGGAGCTCGAACCCGTGAGCCGTGAGATTGTGACCTGAGATGCAGTTGGACGCCCAAGCGACTGAGCCATGCAGGCGCAGCCACTTTTTTTTTTTTAATTTTTTTTATGTTTTCGTCACCCAATTTTAAATAGTCACCCTCTGCATTCCCTGGGAAGTAGAAAGATGCCAAGGAATTAGAATAAAAGAGGTGAAACCCAGGGAAATGTGTCCATGACTATTTGGCTTAATTGAATTAGCGTCTTTAATTAAGGGCCTTCTGCTGCCTGCCTTTGACACTGAACTGTGATGGATGCTGATAGGCTCTCCCTAGGACGTCTGGCAGTGATTTCTCTGCTGTTGATGATTCCTGGGGCGGTGGGAGTGGCTGTGGAGAAAATTGAGGAGAGGCTGGAATGGTAGTCCTCAGGACTGCAGCCAAGACTCTTTCCTTCTTGTTTACGTGCAAAGTGGAAAAGACCTGAGTGAGTCTGCCTCTTTCCTCAGCCTTCCCTCAGGCTCAGTGGGCACAGCTGGGGAGCTTGGGTGGCCTTCATTTGGTCTTTTCATTTCTGTGTGTATTTGCTTTGGAAAAGGTAGAAAAATGGGCCTGCTGCTCTTCCTCTGTCTAGGTAAATAATTCCAGATACTTGGGCTTCCGATAGCATCTTAATGTTGGAGGGGAGCGCGAAGGCTGGACTACAGCTCCTGGAGGAGGCGTGTGCCGCCATCTTGAGGCTGAGGCTGAGGCGCACCAGGCCTCTATCCTTACACAGCCCACGGCACTGGGCGGTTGTTACGATCCCTGATTCGGAGGAGGGCTGGGGAATTAAGCAGGAGGCCCAGAGCAGATGCAGGGAAGAGTTGCTCTGGGCTTGCTGTTAGCTGTAGGCCTCGGGGTCCCCTGGAGATGTCATTCCAAATGCAGGTTCCTGGGCCGAGCCCCACTCTGGCCAGAAGGAGAGCTCCAGGGCAGAGTCCGGGAACCGTGTGAGGCTCCCGTAGTGCCATTTGAGATGGATGTTCCACCATGCCACATTCTTAGACTGTTTCTCAATTACCTTGATTTCAAAACCATGTTGAAAAAATAGCTACATCTCCGTATAAATTGCCATTGATAGGAATAATCTTTTTTTTTTTTTTTTTTTTTACTCCTCAAGTACATGAGCAACGTGGACTCGTGGTGTAAAGCCTGTGGCGAGGTGGACCTTCCCTCGGAGCTGCACGACCTGGAGGACGCCATTCACCACCATCAGGGGGTATACGAGCACATCACTCTTGCTTATTCTGAGGTGAGCGGGCTCTTCCACTTCCAACTGCAGAGTGACAGTTTCATGTCCCAGCACCAAAAGCTGGGAAAAAACCCCGAAGCTTGGTCGAGCCTAGAAAAAGCTCGTAGGTCTCGTGTTAAACTGCAGTCTCGCCGGGACCTTTGACCTGTGTGTGCTAGGGGGGTGGGGTGGGGGGCCCCTGTGAAGCAGGGTGGTCGGCAGCGAGCGCACTTCTTGGGCCCGCGGCGTGTGCGGGTCTCCCGGAGGTGCTTGTGTTTCCACGTGCCGGAGAAAGCGCGATTCCAGCTCTCTGGTCTGCACGTACTTAGCAAATAGAGGTTTCCATGTGCTATTAATTTAATTTTCCTGTATGAACTTTCTAGAAAGGAGCGAAACCTGATACCGATGCACGTTCTGGATCAAAAAGCACACACTGTTTGAAGCTACTGGCTGTTTTCGAAATCTAAGCATAGCATTCTCTTTATTATTTTAAGGTCCATTATTTATGTACTATCTCCCCGTCTTTATTTTCTGCCCCCTTCATCTGGGCCAGGTTTTTTTGTGAGGACTTTATGTAATCATTTACTTAATGTTCACAACTCTGGGGCATGCGTCCTTATTGGCCGTGCTGTTACTGACGAGGATGCTGAGGCCCAGAGATCAGGTGACTTGTGCCAGGTCAGCAGCTGTAGGGGGCAGAGCAGCTCCTTGTCCCGGCCACCGCTCTGCTGCCCCTGTGTTGTCTCACGTGGGAGGCGCCGTAAGTGTGGAGAGCTTGAGGTGTGGCGCCCTCTTGGGCGAGCCTTGGTCTTTGGGCCTGTCACACCAGTCTGCCTTTCCTACACTGGATGAATTCCTGGAGGGGAGCGGGGTTGCGTGCCTGCGTTCAGCAAGCTTTGCCCTGTCTTCATCATGAGCATCTACGTCACACGTGCTGAGATGAAGGATCCCTGGGACACTGGAGTCAGCCAGGCTGCAGAGCCCCCGGCGGGGCGGGGGGGGGAGGGCAGGGCACAGAGTGGACACCTCTTCCTGGATCAGAACTCCACCACCTTGTCACAGTCCTAGGGAAGAAAGGGGCCATTCACTTTTCAGCACGGCACTCCCTGCTTCACCCCGCAGGTGCTACTGTCCTGTCCTTGGGCCGTTCTCCTGAGCCCTTAGTGTCCTTGGGTGCATTGAACAGACGCGCGATGCCTGTGTTATTTACCTCAGGATGTTGTGGAGGTTGAGATCTACACATTTGTTTCTCTACCTTTTTGTCCAACGAGATCCCCCGCCTCCTTTCTTTTAGCACTATTTTATTTTGTCCATGGAGTTTTGAAAAAGTCAATTCTGTATTCTTCTTAATTTTGCACCCAGTGCATTTGAGCTAATATGGTTATCTAATTTATTAGCAGCTATATAAATACTAGCAGTAGCCTTTTTAATAGTAAAAGTGAAAATGGAACAAATCTAATTTTTTCATCACACGGGTTCATGAGGATTCTGTGAGTTCCAGAAAACATTAACTTCTTTCTCCCTGGTGTACCGTCTCTAGGCATTGTCTGATTTCCACCTGTAACCCAGAAAGTGGGCGGCTCTGTTGCCGCCATGTGACTGGGCCTTCGCTCATCCGCTTACTCATGACTTTCTCAGGAGCTGCTTTCTGACTGCTGTGGTAGCTTCCAGAGCCGCGGGGGGCAGGGCGAATAGCTCGCTCACCAGGCGATCGGCTGCAGTGGGACTACAGCCCTTGCCTACACGACTTCCCTGAGTCGGCCTGACCTGACTGCTGTCTTGCTCTCGCCTCGCTGGCCGTTCAGCCTGCCTGTTGCCTCGGCACTTCCAGCAAAGTACATAATTCTCTCACCACTTCCATCTATGAAAATTGGGCATTTTGACATGGGGACTTATGTTTACCTATTGGTGCAGTTTTATTAGGTTTTATGTTGGTACTAAAAGTTTTAAAAAGTTGGATGGCAAGTTTTAAATAGTTAAAAAGATTGAGGGCTTAAACCACAATTTTTAGCATAAAAGCCTGTGTGCAACTACGCTGTAAACTGAAGGAAACAGTAACTTCACAGTGAAATCAACACAAAAGACTTTCAATAGAACAGAATAAACTTTTATTTTTGCCTTCTTAATTAAAGTCTGAAATGGTTTCAGGCTACAGAAAAGTGTTAGAATCCTATAAAGAGCTCCCACATTCCTTTAACCCAGATTTCCTAGTTTTTAACATTTGACCACATTTGCTGTGTAGCCCCCTGCCCCCACCTCTCTGTGCAGACAGTAAATCAGCTGTGATACAAGACACCGTCCTACCCACAGACCTGTTGGTATTTCCCACGTTCCCACTACCTCTGGTCCAGGACGCTGTGCAGCAACACAAGTTACATTTAGTGAACACCTCTCATTGGTTCCCGTCAGACACAGTGGAACTTTCTTTAGTCTTGGTGGCAGTGTTAGAGAATGTGGCCCCTTCGTTCTCTAGGATGAGCCTCAACCTCTTGCCCATCCTTCTAGTTTTCCTCCTGTGCTGACAAAAGCCGAGTGTCACGGCAGGGTCACAGGATGCTGACCCCTCCTGCTGTTGGTGATGTTAACCTTGACCACTCGGTGAGGTTGGTGTCTGCAAGGTTTCTCCAGTGAAAAGTCAGGATTAAAAAATACTTGTTTTTGGGGCGCCTGGGTGGCGCTGTCGGTTAAGCGTCCGACTTCAGCCAGGTCACGATCTCGCGGTCCGTGAGTTCGAGCCCTGCGTCGGGCTCTGGGCTGATGGCTCAGAGCCTGGAGCCTGTTTCCGATTCTGTGTCTCCCTCTCTCTCTGCCCCTCCCCCGTTCATGCTCTGTCTCTCTCTGTCCCAAAAATAAATAAACGTTGAAAAAAAAAATTAAAAAAAAAAAAAAAAACTTGTTTTTGAGAAGCATATTGTGGGAGACACACATCTGTGTTTCTCATGAGACTTTTCATGGCCTTGTCATCCGCTGGTGACTCTTGCCCCTGTCACCTCCCACTGTGATGGCTGTCTGGTGGCCGGTATTCCTTCTGTATTTATTAGGTGATCTACTACTGTGAGAAAGAACTTTCTTTCTTCCCTATGTGTCTATTTATTATTCCAGTATGAATTTATGATATCTTATATTCAGCAGGTTATAATCTGATACTCTATTTTGATGCTTAAATTGTCCACATTTAGCCAGCAGGAGCCCCTTTATGTGTGTGATGTTTTTGTTTTTGTTTTAATTTATTTTATTTTATCTTATTTTATTTTATTTATTGTTATTTTTTTTTTTTATGTTGTTATTATCTGAGCACTCCCTTACTTTCTGGTGTAATGTTCCCAGGCTCCTTTTGTACTTTCCCGCCTCATCCCGGGATCCGCCATCCCACCGAGGAGTGCCAGTTACTTGTGTGGTGTGGTATTTAGAAACCAAGATGGGGGCACTCAAGAGTGCTTGCTTGCTTGTGGGGTGTCTGTGCTTCGAGGCCCTCCCTTTGCAGCTGTGGACCCATCCCCCCGTGCTTGCTCCCACGGTCCACACACCCCTCAAACTGTTGGTCTGTCGCCCTGGGCCCGTGTCCGTTTTAAAGGCCCATGTGTTCGTACCGGTGCTTCTCTTTCTAATCCAAACCATCAGGCTTCTTTCTAGCCTGTTCCTTTCTGTGTTTGTAAACTCCTTCTCAGACAAGATACCTGGCTCCTGTTGCCCTCAGATCTATTAACTTTTTGTTCAGTTAGTGTATTTTCTCAGTCTGCTCAGTCTCCCAGCCAGTTTGTCTGGCTTCTCTGTGTGCTTCTCCCCCTCCCACCCAGAAAGCCTGGCAGGGGACCCCTGCATCGGGGTGCCCAGCCAGCACTGCCTCAGACCCTGGGCACCATTTTCTCCGTGGCTGGAGGGGAGGGGAGGGGAGGAGGGGGGAGGGGAGGAGAAGGAAGATGGGAAGGGAAGGAATGCCTTTTTTTTTTTTTTTTTTACCATAATTTATGGTCAAATTGGTTTCCATACAACACCCAGTGCTCCTCCCAACAAATGCCCTCCTCAGTGCCCATCACCGACTTTCCCCTCCCTTCCACCCCCCATCAATCTTCAGTTTGTTCTCAGTATTTAAGATTTAAGAGTCTCTTATGGTTTGCTTCTCTCTCTCTCTCTTTCTGTAACTTTTTACCCCCTTCCCCTCCCCCATGGTTTTCTGTTAAGTTTCTCAAGATCTACATATGACTGAAACTATGGTATCTGTCTTTCTCTGACTGACTGACTTCACTTAGCATTATTTTGGGAGCAAGCAGAAGCGAGGGAGGGGCAGAGAGAGAGGGAGAGAGAAAACCCCAAGCAGGCTCCGCATTGTCAGTGCACAGCCCGATGCAGGGCTCAGACCCACAGATAATGAGAACATGACCTGAGCTGAAGCCGGTCGCTCAACTGACTGAGCTACCTAGGTGCCCCGGGAAGGGATGCTTTTGATTTTTTTTTTTTTTAAGTTTATTTATCTTGAGAGAGAGAGAGTGGAGGAGAGGGAGAGAATCCGAAGCAGGCTCCACCCTTTAAGCGCTGGGCCTGATGTGGAGCTCGAACTCATGAACTGTTGAGATCATGACCTGAACCGAAACCAAGAGTCAGATGCTTAACCAGCTGAGCCATCCAGGCTCCCCAGAATGCTTTTGATTCTAAAGGGATTCTTCCTTTCCTAAATGAGTGGTTTTCTAACTCAGGTGTGCTGGTTGAAGTACAGCTTCTCATACCCCACCTCTAGAGAGTGTGAATCTCCATCCATATTTAATGGCTTTCCTTACCGATCCGGTGACTCTGATGCAGAGGCTTCACCGACCACACGCCGGGAGCCGGCCCTTGCCCTGTTTAAAGAGTTGCGGGTCCGCCCAGCAGGCACTCCTCCCGGGGATGTACGTGAACCCCCGCCTTGGTGCCGGGTCCTTGAGGAGTTGGGGACGTGAGAACAGGACTCCTCCTTTGTCTCTTCCTTTCACTTTCCCTCCTCCCTCAAATAGTCTTTTTTTCAAACAGTGTCCGCAGCTTCTAGTCTCTGATGTCACAATCTTGCTGCGGGAAATCTTCCCAGCACTTTTTTTTCCAAGACACGAACACCCTGCTTTTCAGTGTTTTAATGAGACCTGTCCCGTGGCATTTCTGTTTGTGATTTCGCAGGAGCAGCGTGCATGTGCCTCATGAACATGCGCTGGTTTCAGCTTGCCGGGTTTGGGGCGAATCTTGTGTGTGGTAGTTGATCACAGCAGAGTGAAGCAATCTAAACATCTGGGGTACGCTGGAGTTTTAGAAACAGCATATACAATCCTCATTTTTCACATCTCGTGTTTAAGCAAGTAAACTCATCAACCACTTTCCCCACAAACTAAAATCATACAGATGACTTTTATCTCCGCATGCCCGTGCCATCACGCAAACCTAAACACTCTTTGAGTTGTGACATAAGAGTGTGGAGTGAGTGCCCGTGCACGTGCGGAAGGTCTTTGCCGCAGCCATGGGCAGGGATTCCTCGGGCAGGAGGAAGGGAAATGGCCCGTGGGCTTTGCGCCGATCCGCTGTGACTTCAGGATTTCGCTTCCGCATCAGCGTCCCAGGTTAGCAGATGTGCTGGCTTCAGCGGGGCCTCCTGGAAATGACTGGTTTGCTGCCTGTGAAGCTGGTCGACCTCCTTTTTTAAGGCACCATATACGTGGGTGACGGCATGATTCGTGTTAACAGCATGTGAGAAAACACAGAACAGCCCGATGAGTCACCTTGATAGTAAACGTACTAAAACCCCGCGTCTGTGCCGCGTGTGGAAGCACGGCGATCTTGCTGTGTGGAAACTTCGGCGAGGGGGTTGTCGCAAAGCCTCGTTAGGGTATCGCGGCACCGCTGTTGGTACGCAGGGTGGTGGAGTCAGCGCTTGGCACCGCGTGAGAGGTGACAGACCTCACGGCAGTCCCTGCTGACCCCCAGACTTGAAGCCTTGCAAGGGCTTGAAACAGAGGAGTGGAAACTGTCAGGCTCGAGGGGAAGCTGCGGGACGTCCGTGTTCTGTGCACAGATCTGACTCCACTAGCTGGGCTGCTCCAGTGGTTTCCTGTTTTTAGCTTTCTTTTTAACGTTTATTTATTTATTTTGAGAGCGAGAGAGCTCACGAGAGCGAGCTGGAGAGGGGCAGAGAGAGAGAATCCCAAGCAGGCTTCGAGCTGTCAGCACGGAGCCCAGTGCGGCTGGAACCTCCGAACTGTGAGATCGTGGCCTGAGCCCAAGTCAAGAGTCAGACGCTTAACAGACTGAGCCACCCAGGCGCCCCTCCTGTTTTCATCTTATTTTGGTGTTTCCTTCCTGATAGTCCCATGTAGACATATCACAGAATCAAACATGGTTAGAATGACCTAGTTTTGAGTAAGAAACCTAAAAGTTGAAAGAACTAGAAACCTGCTTTTAGAGGAATATCCTAAGAACTTTGTCTGGAGAAGGACCAGCATCAGAGGGGAGCCAAGTAATCTGAAGGCAAGAATGTTGCCCTTTATCAGGTGGCCTTCCTGACCCCTGGGAAAATGCCACTGCCAGTACAGGACCTTCAGAAAGCCATTGGCCTCTGTTCTTGGTAGTGTAGCTATCCTAAGACAGGTGTAACGTCCTGACTCAGAAAGAAAGTGTTCCTGTTTGCTTGAGGGACATCAGCCACAGCTACGTGACACGCTGACCCATGGTCGCTCTTTCCTGTTTCATCAGAACTTTGATTTCAGAACCATTTCTGCCAGAGTTGGAGAGGAAAGTGGTGGCTGTGAAGCCGTTCCCAGGCTTAGCATGGAGATTGTGCTCCGGGCTGGCCACGGCAGGCCAGGCCCTGCAAAGCCAATCAAAACAACTCGTGTTGCTTTGAGTTGATGCAAATGGTGCAGCTTGTTTCATGAAAGTTTTGAAGAAGGACCTCCCCTTCTTCGTGACCTGCTAAGTGTAGTCCTTTCTGATCATGCCTTTATATATTGTGTATTTTGCTTAATTGGGTTATTCCTGGGGAACAACACTTCCTAGCACTTCTTTCTAGATCTACAATCCCACATTTGGACCTATTGACATATTGTAGGTCATAGGTGGTCTTTGAGTGGTGGTGGTTTTTGCAACCATAAGCAATAATCAGTAGGTACTGTTCCCTTTCCTTAGATCAGAACAGTATTCTTACTTTGGGCACGTGAAGAAGATTCCGCTGGTGACCCTTTGCTCTAATCTGATTCATGGGAAATCAGAGCTCCAAGTATCAGAGATAAGAATAGGCTGGTCTCTGTGAGGTTTGGTGGAAACTTTTTTAGGGTGGCACACAGAAATCCAGATCTTACCAGTCTTAGAAATCTAATGTGTAGTTTGATTAAAAGTAAATATCCAAGAACCAGACCATTATTCTAGATTTTAAACAGTTAAGACTTTTCATTTTTCTTAACTCATTTAGTTATTAGAGCATATTAGTTCATACACTTAAGGCACATTACTATATCTTCTGCTACCTGTCAAATCCCTGAGTGCTGTATTCCAAGAAAAAGAGCAGAACCTGAAAAAAAATGAGCCAGTTTGATTTGTTCAAAAATCTACAGGAGAGAAATCCTGCGTTTTGATAATAAAGGTTGATTTTCTTTTTTGTAGGTGTTGTCCCTTTGTGGGATGGGGTTTGCGTGAAAGCTAGAAAAACCTTTTTAAACCAAACCTATAGCACATTGACTCACCTGGTTCTGTGGTAGGAAGTCTGGAACTGTACGACATACCATGAATGTAGTTGCTTGTTTCAGTCCTTAAACCATGTAGGAATTTTTGGGCAGCAATATAGTCTTCAGTGTGTTGTTACTTCTCTTCTGGTTATCCTGTACCATTTACAAGCCTTTATTTCTATGCAGTAGAATAGCAGCTTCCTAAAATTCTGGCGTATTTTTCCCTACGTAATACTACCGTACTCATGAAGACAGACATTTTGCCAGAAGTCACTGAAATAGAGATGGAGTCCTTTATGTGCTTGAATAATGTCTTTAAAATTGAAAAATGAATAAACGCTCCACTGAAATGAAATAGAATTGTCTCTGGAAGGTGTGTCGGAGGAATGCTACGTAGAGCTTGTGTTGGACTGGAGCGCTCTCTGGTCTTGGTGGGGATAAGAGGTGTTTTCTTGCCTAGAAGCTTTCTGCCGCTTTTGTCTCCACCACTGGCTGTGCCAGCGGTGGCCCTGACGCGGACACTTTAATCCCTGCTTAGGGATTCCCAGAAGGCGGAGTTTTGCGTAATAAGTAGTCTTCTGTTAAGGTATTTGTGTGTTCCCGTTTTGGGTATGTACTCCTCCGTCTCCCACCGCCCCTCCATCCTGAGGAAGCCCAGTAATACCTGCCCTGGAGCTCTGGTAAACATCGCAAAGACACCTGAGGAAACACTGATTCTTTGGAATATTCTTGCTCAGATGATTTATTTATTCACAGTAGTGGAATATTAATGGTGTCACATGAATGCCTGTGGACACTTGGTGAAGGCTGAGAATACATTTGTCATTTTGTATTTCTAGTGTATGATCCAGAACAACAGCTTAAGATAAGAAGTTTGCTTTCTGCCCCTGTAGAAGTCCCAGGGCTGGCATTCCAAGGCTGGTGCAGTAGCTCTGTTGGTACGAGATCTCTGGATCCTTTTGTCTTTTTCTTTTGCCTCTCTTAGCAGGTGGGCTGCTGTCCTTAAGCCTCCCTCAAGGTTAGTAATAGGTGCTGCAGCTCCAGCCATCTCCACCAAGTTCTTGGCAGCAGGGAGGAAAAAGAGGCAAAGAAGAATGAGCACACTCCACCTCCTAAATATCTTTCTTTCCTCGAAGCCCCCTCAACGGTTTTTACTTCTGTATATTAGCCACTCCTATTTGTAGGCAAGGCTGGGAAGTGCAGTGTTATAGCTGGGGTTTGGCCATTCCTGACTATTGGGGATTGGCTGTCAAGGAGGGGCCATTGGACTTCGAGGAGGCAGCTATCAGTTTCTGCCATGCCTCTGATCTAGATCTTTCTAAAACATGTCCTACCAGATCATATGCTCTGTATGTTTCTTGACTTATGTTAATTATAAGGGGTAAAACTTAGAGGAAATACGTATAAGGAATTCTTGCTGGCCTCTGTAGAATGTGAAATGTGACTTTTGAGGTACTGATTTTCAGTCCTAAGAGAAGCTGCACCCCCAAAGATTAGCAAAACATCTTCTGATGCCAGCTGGAATAAAATGTGTGAATAATCTATCTTCAAATAAGATTTATGTGTGTGTGTTATATAAATCACGTATATGCTACAATATCAATTAGAGACAAAGGTAATTTGTAATAAAATGTCTTTTAGTCTATAAATGCCTAAGTACATGCACAATAGAAGAAGAAATTAGATATTCAGATTGTTATCTATGCTGGCCATAGATAAAAAACTGTTGTGAATATAGCAAATGCAGACTGGACACATGTTATACTGGTAACTACAATATTGGCATTATCGCGCTATAACTTTGGAATGGTAAGCGGCTTTTATAAAGTTCCAAAGAAAACCAAGCACTGCCTATTAACGATTTGTTTTGATTAACATGGTAATTGCATTCCTGGAAAAATCAGTGTATGTTAGAGTGGTCCAAAAAAGAAGGAGAAGGAGAAGGAGGAGAAGGGGGAGGGAGAGGAGGTGGAGGAAGAGGAGAAGAAAGAAGAAGGAGGAGAAGAAAGAACCTTCATGAGTATATGTTAAATGGAGCCTAGCCCCGATAATGAGTGGGACAGGTCTTCATTTAGAGGTGACATCCTGCCTCTCTGGATCCTTCACAATGAGTCCCTTCCTCGAAATCCATCATGGTGCCTCCCTCTCCAAAGTCATTGTATCAAAAATGTCCATGCAAGTTTTAGTGACTCCTGGGGCTGGGGACAAAGGCCTGTTTTTAGAAGACTTACATTACCAGTTTTTGTTTTTA
Source organism: Lynx canadensis (assembly GCF_007474595.2). Classification (NCBI taxonomy): domain Eukaryota; kingdom Metazoa; phylum Chordata; class Mammalia; order Carnivora; family Felidae; genus Lynx; species Lynx canadensis. The sequence continues at coordinate 228,563,171 of NC_044303.2, read as the reverse complement.
CATGTGCCTGATACTAAGTGGTTTAGTTGGTTCTTTTTTACCTGTCATCTTTGGTTATGTCTCGTTGACTGGTTTCTGCTGAAGTTTTGCTATCTTGATACGTTAGATCAGTTTCACTCTATGAAGGCTGACAACCGGCCTTCATGAGGAATAGTCAGCACCTCCAACCGAGGTCTCAAAATCAGGTCTTAGAAATCAAACACGTTTCCATTCCAGCACAACTTGTAAGCAGATGAAAGGAAATTCATAGGCCTCATGCTGGCCACCTGTTCTGGGTGGCCAGGAGCTTCCTGTGTGGGTCTGTCCCATCTACCTCCTCCTTTGAACCCTGCTTGTATCTGTTAACAAAGCTCTGGTCTGCTGCTTCTCCTAGTAGAAACCATTGAGGCTTTCAGATTCAGAAGTATCTGAGCAGAGAGACCATGCTGATGAGGACTTACGTGAAAAACCCCCTGAATCACAGCCTTGTTACTTCGTGTGCCTCGTGTCCTTCTTACTGTCTGATCTCATATTTTTTCTACCACATCTGACATAGTCATTCATGAGTCTTAAGAACCACTTAAATTTGAAAAATACATAGTGCTTTTCTTTCCACATTCCACTTTTATCTTTGCTTATTTCCTTGGTTTGTCTGAATGCTTTCACTTAATTGTAATTTGGTAGTTAGCTGCCATAATATAGAAATAACATTGAAATCCCTTTTAAAAATAGCATTTTAATTAAAATATCTTTTAAGCTCATGAATCAAATAAAAACAGCATTTTAAAAGTTTTATTCTGGGGGCGCCTGGGTGGCTCAGTCGGTTGGGCGTCCGACTTCGGCTCAGGTCATGATCTCGCGGTCCGTGAGTTCGAGTCCCGCGTCGGGCTCTGTGCTGATAGCTCAGAGCCTGGACCCTGTTTCAGATTCTGTGTCTCCCTCTCTCTCTGACCTTCCCCCATTCTTGCTCTGTCTCTCTCTGTCTCAAAAATGAATAAACGTTAAAAAAAAAATTAAAAAAAAAATAAAAGTTTTATTCTGTGAAGTAAAATTGCTATCCAGCTACGTCAGAAAGTTTAAGTACATATTTTTTGCCAAGGGCTGGATTATGGATAAATCTTTTTAACTGAAGTTTCAAGATTCTGTGTTAAAACTTTGCTCGACTGTGATTGTTTAATTCTAACATAACCTCTCAAGAGAAAATTACTAATTTAAAATTTTAATTTCGAGATAACCCAGTAATGCAATTTACATCAACTGACTTATACCATTTAAGGCAAAATAGTATGTTTATTCATCAAGAATGGCATCTCCTAGAATGTTGTATGGAAATGACCATTCTTTTACGTTAAGTCCGTGTTCTACCACGTTTGGTCCTGCAGCATCATCGTTGCGGGACTGATGGATTTACTTTAAATTGTATTTTGTTCTGTACAAAACATGCCAGTGAGTAACACGACGGTCTACCTTTGCGTGTGAGTGTACGCGAGGGTGTCCGCACCCGCACCCGGGACGGGGCTGGGCTCGCGGCCTGGGGAAAGCCGCGAACCTCGGATAATCGCCCGTGTGTTTCGTGGGCAGGTGAGCCAGGACGGGAAGTCGCTCCTCGACAAGCTCCAGCGGCCGCTGACTCCCGGCAGCTCCGACTCCCTGACGGCCTCCGCCAACTACTCCAAGGCGGTGCACCACGTCCTCGACGTCATCCACGAGGTGCTGCACCACCAGCGGCAGCTCGAAAACATCTGGCAGCACCGCAAGGTCCGGCTGCACCAGCGGCTGCAGCTCTGTGTCTTCCAGCAGGACGTGCAGCAGGTCAGTTTCAGGTCGTGCTCTTCCGCGTGGGGGGACACCTGGGGGAGTCCCCGCGAGTGCACGTCCTGCTGGGCATGTCCATGCTGACAGGGTGCCGAGCCGCTACAGACGGGAAGTGGAAGGAAAAGGGTGCACACGCGTGTGCGCACACGCGCACACCGCCGCTTTTCTCTCCACGAGCGGCCGTGGTTTTGAGAAGGCTCGCTCGGGCTTCTGCCAGCCACCGTCTGACGTCCGCAGAACGTGCGAGGTGGGGCGGGGCCTCGGCTGGAGACTCCCACGGGCGTTCTCGAAACAGGTCATTTCCAGTTCCTTTTATTTGTGAGAATAATGCCGGTGGCGCTTACACCCGGATCCCGGCACGGTTGAGGATTTGTCCGCTCCCTGATGACCTAGGCAGAAAGCTAACGGTGCCTCTCTTCCCGCTTGGTAGATGGTGCGCTCCAAGGTACACAGTATGTGCTCAATAAATAGTTGTCTAGTTGAGGGAAAGTGGAGTTCTAGGACTGTTAATTTCTAAGCAGTTTTCACCTTTTTTGTTGTTATTGTTACAAAAATAACAGTAAGTCTAGTCCCCACACTGGTTGTGCCCTTGTTGTGGAGTAAAGGGGATCGTGCTGCTTCCAGGGTTTTGAGAGTTAAAGCTGTGGTAGCATATAAAATATGATACGGCTTTAGAGATGAACAAGATAAACGCTGTGTCCTTGCCCTAAAACCGAGGGAAGCCAGGGTGTGGATGAGGTGTGGACACGGGGGGTGAGGACTTCGGAGGCACGCGAGGAAGCCTGTGGCATTCAGCAGAGTTGGTGTGATGCCACAGCGATGGGTCTGGAGCAAAACCTCCCTCTCTTCCCTGGGCTCCCGGGAGCGTTGCTCAGACACGTACAGGCTCAGATTTCACTCTTCCCAAGCGTCGTCCGAAGGCCAGTGGGCTGAGGTGGTGGAAAGTCGTGCTGTGTTCTCATGAACACGTAGATTCTCCATGTTTTATTGACCATCGTTCTTCATGTCATGTGAGTCTGGTGAGTTCAGAATACTTTCAATTGCTCTATAATTGAAAATTTTCACATACAATGCTTTGATTACACTTATGGGTTTTGAGTTCCCTGAAGATTGCATATACCAAGTCTCAGAAACGATCACTTTGGTGTTATTCATGCTTCTTGCCAGCGTTATTTTAATCAAAGAGGATAATTGCCAGGGAAAGAATTTAGAGCGAGGAGTGAATAGGGAGGAGTCAATGTCAGGGACTTATTTGTGCGAACTGAGGTGCTGTGGTCAAAGCATAAATACTAGCTTCTCCTAATTGTTTAAAAACATTCACCTACCGTGAAATGTTAATAGTTTAAATGTAATCATTAAAGGATTTTCCCCACTCACCTCTCTGTCCCTTGGATCAGGTATTCGTTACCCATCCATGGACCAACATACCTTCCCTGAAGCAGCCCCAGGGGCTCTTCCTCCCGCGTCATCCCCAGCTCTGGTGGCTCCGTGGGGCACCAGGCACTTGAGAATAGGCCCCTGAACGGTTTATGGTGGGGGATTTGGGAGGCCCCTTTGGGAAGAGGCTGAGGAGTGTAGCCATCTGATTCGGCACCAGGTACCTGATGCCCTTGAATCTGAAAACAGCAAACATTAAATCTTCTATGTAGAAAGGTAATTATGATAATTATGAGACCAGTTCTTTAAGCTAGATTTTTTTTCTCCAGCGTCAGTAGATTGGGTTGGATGTCAGCAGGGGAAAGTGTTTTGCAATACACATAAGGCATATGTGGTCCTATTAGCATTCCATAGAAAATAGATAATTGCTCTTTAAGGGAAACGTTCTTTTGATAAAATGATCTGGAATGGTCTGGACTTGTTATGCAAACAGGAAATTGCTGTGTAGGCTTGGCTTGTGGAGCACGAAGTAGAGTTGATAAGATTAAGCAAAGCAAGCACTTTTACCTGGAAGGAGTTGTATGATGTCAGAACCAGAAATGTGTTTCTGAAATTCCAGCAGTTACAACACGTGGACATTGTTGCTATATTGAGCAAACAGTAGGAGAGGTAAGCTGAGAATAAATGGGAAAAAAATAGTAGTCCTTTAGAAGGCGTTGTCAGCAGAAGGTAAATGTGTAAAGATGAAAAACAAAATCCGTAAAAGCATAAGCCAGTTAGATACCACAAGTGGTTTTTGCCTGGTTGTTTTGAGTGATGAAAAAGCATCTGTAAATACTGCTGAGAGATAAAAAGAGCAGCTAACTGCACAATAGGTGTGGAATGATGCTATCTTTTTATGGAAACAATCCTCTAAAACAACCCTCTGTGAAAGAGTTTGGAAAATATTTGAAACAGAAACCAGACTGTCAACAGCGTGTTCTCAAGGAAGGGCAGGGGGACAGTGGGCATGGGGAGTTTGGTCTTTAAAACATGAGTAATTTTGGGTTAGTGGCTAGCTGTTTTTGTAATAAGCCAAGGGAATTGGGTAATTCCTGTATGGAAGGTGTTTCAGGTACCCAGGCGCCGAGGTGCGGGGAGGTGAAGCTACCGTAGCCTGGCCCCCACCACTTGTCCAGTCAGAGAATGGAGGAGAGGGCTGGGGTGAGGTCAGATGCACATGCTAGCTGCTGACAGGGAGAAACCTTTGTCATTATTAACCTAAAAATAAAAGAAGGGGCACCTGGGTGGCTCAGTCGGTCGAACATCTGGCTCTTGATTTTGGCTCAGTCATGATCCCAGGGTATCCAGCCTCACATCAGGCCCCACATCACTGAGTGGGGAGCCTGCTTAAGGTTCGTTCGTTCTCTCTCTCTCTCTCTCTCTCCCCCCCCCCCTTTCCCGCTGCCCCTGTTCCCCGCTCACGCTCTCTCAATCTCTCTCTCTAAAAATTAAATGAAAAATGAAATCAGTACTCGGCCACATTTCACGATGATCAAGTAACACATGTATTCTGTCGCCTCACGTTTCCCATTAGAGTGACCCTCAGGACGGTTGGTTGATGGATGGTTGTGTTACTGCTGACCAGTGTTCTTAAGGGTCGGGTACGCTTTAGTTTGCTCTAAACAAGGTTGTTTTTGCTGTGTTTGTTCAAATGGGATGTTGCTTGTGGAAGGATGTGGTGTGCTCTCAGCCTCCTTGTCCTGCTCACTGTCACCCCGCCTGCCTTTTGGATTGGTGCCATTTAGCGACTCCAACAAGTTGGATGAGGTGAATGGGCCCAGAACTTTCCTGAAGCAGGCTGTCCTCCCCAAAGAGGCCCCTGAGGTGGAGACATCTCCTAAAAAACTGCCTGCCCCCGTCCACGTGGTCAGTAGCCCTTTCTGTGTGTTGTGTGCACATTACCCCCTCTGAGTTATTTCTTGGAAGAACTCCCTGCAGGTTGATATGGGGCCATTAGTAAATATTCTGAGAAAACGATGAAGCAAATCTAGTCTCTTCTGGATTCTTGTCATCCACATTTCATTCTTCTTTCCAAAATCTCTTAATCTAACATGTGACACTCAGAGATACAGAGGTAACTGTTGGATGGGTTGAAGCTCCTTTTCTTGAGGAATCGTAGTCCAGTGAGAGCCGACCATTTGGTAGCCTGATAGATCATATCATAGCATGCTCAGATTTAGTGTCGTGTGTCTGGTTATCGTCAGGTGTAATTCTGCTAAGGCGTAAATGTGAGTCCTGCCTACGAAAGTGTTAGCTGGAGTGGGGAGTAAATGCAGCTAGCCACCCTCATGCATGTTATCTGCCTGCCTTGCACTTGCATTTTAAGGGTGAATGTCTATGCTTTAATGATTCGTGCAGATGTGGGGGTTCCAGGGAGCTTTGTCCATGTCTGTCTCAAACGTCAAGGGTCTGGCATAGAGGGAAGGTGAAGAGTCCTGTAATAGAGATGCGAGTAACCGTTGCCTGGGTACCATGACAGTCTTCACGGGAGAGGTGGGGTTTGGGCTGATCCTTGAAGGATGGGTTAGAAAGTCCGTAGGCCGAGGGTTGGGCAGCGGGAACTGCAGTGAGATGAGAGATGTAGAAGGGCATGGCCTGTGCAGAGAGCAGCCGGGTGTGGGTGGAGTGGAGCGGTGTGGAGGTGTGAGAAGGGGCAGGTGCTGGAAAGGTGACCTCATGATGACAGCTTGGGACTTGTTTCTGTAAGCTGTGGGACGCCAATGAAGGGATACAGTGGACTTTGGCTGACTGCTGTAAATTGATGCCAGTGACTTGTGAGTGGCCGTGAGGCTTACGCGAGGGACACCTGTGTGTCTTTCCCCTCTTACTGCTCACAGCCACCTGTTGAGCTAATGCTCTCCCCGCTTCACTGAGTTCACAGCAGGAAGGGCCCATGTGCTGTGCACTTGAACTTGATGCTGTGGGCAGTGGGGGGTGGATGACATGATCCTGCATGTGTTAGAAAGATCGGCCTGGTTGCAGTGTGGTGAGCAAGTTGGAGGGAGCGAGACTCCAGTTGAGGGACAGGGTAGGTCCTACTGTGGACATCCAAGCAAGTCACGGAGAACTCCCAGCGAGCAGAAGTGTAAAGTCCATGGGCCAGCGATCTGCATTTTATTCACTGGTGTTTCCTAAGTGTCTGGGATACAGTTTGGTATTTGTTGAATGAGTGAATGAGTGGGCAGATGAAGAAACTTAAGGAATTACCCAGTTTTGCTAATTAAAGATTCTTTGGGGTTAAAAGTTTGTTCATTTATTCTGGAACGGGTGAGGATTGGCCTTATATTGGAACCAAGTGATCTAACCAGGAGATCTGCTTGAAGGAGCAGGAGCTTTGCTTGATAGTGAGAACTTGGGAGTGGCTGAGGAAGTACATGGGAATTCTGCTAATGTGGTGAGGTCTCTAGTAAAGATTTTGGCCACTTGAATGCAAAATGGGGATCTTGAATGCAGCAAGGTGGGGAAATCAGGACATGCCATAAAGACAAAGAAAGAGGTTTCAGGTCTGCAGAGAAGCTATTTTACTGGTTTGCCTTGGGTCTTTGGCTGCTATCCTTCTGCCAGTAGAAGCCATCTTATTGTGAAGCTTGACTTAGGAGTTCTTGGTTGGCATCACCTACGGTGGACCTAGCTTTTAAGTGAAGGTTTCTGAACCTCATTGTCCTTTGCTCATTAATTTAAGTCAGGAGTTTCGGTTTTTCTCGTCCCATTCACCAGAATCATTGTATAGCCCCAGCTATTTAATATTCTCCTCTGTTTATGTTCCCACGCTCCCAGTTTTGATCGTGGCTCCTGATAAGCACGGTTAGGGGATTGCCATCTTTTCTGAGAGTTTCTCCATTGGAATTAGGGAGTACTGGAGGGTTAGTGTTTGGTTAGGGATCGGGAGCCAGCTGGGGACAGATAGAGCCTGATGCTGATCTTCCTGGTGGGTTTAAAGCCAGCTTTCATTACCTTTTGTCATGGTGAACCCTGGGGAGACTTGACCTTGAGAGGAATCTTAGTAAGCAAGCTTGGAAGGAGCTTGAAAGCTCAATGGTGGGAGTTAAAAGGTGGGGAATGGGTGGATCTCTTTCCCCAAAGCAGATATAATACAGGACTCCAGGAGCCCAGGGGCCTGGGGCAAATCGGAAGTGAGGAGGGAGCAGAGGTCATCAAGCCCTTGAGGACTCGTGCACTCAGGAGCAGGCAGAACCAGGAAACCCTAGGCGCCTTGAGACTTCCTTTTATCCAGTGCCAGCCACATTGCCAGGGTCCCAGAGGGGAAAGTGCCCAGGGATTAGCTGGACAGGGTCTGTTGCATGCATGCAAATGTGTGTATGTTTGTGCATTTTATAGTTCAATAACTAGGCATAAGTTATTAAGCTATACATAATTACTTTAGTGTCAGAGATTAAGATCTGGACATAGGAAGATTTGGGTGGGGGGGATAACTTTGGACTATTTTATATTCATTTCCAAAGAATGGGCAAGATAAAAGGATTAGCCGGTGTTGACTGACTGATGGTTTGGTTGGACTTTGATGGGAATATCCAAAGCGAGACTATTTATATATGAATAATAACCTACCTACCACCTTCCTTCCTCCTTCCTTTCCTTCCTCAGCTTGTTTCCTTTAAGAGATTTCATGTACTTATGTAATTAAAAGTAGGGTAATAACCATGAGAATTGGTGATTTATATATTTTTAGAAGATAGATGGGTTGGTAGATGATATAAAAGTTTAAAATTCTGGGGGCGCCTGGGTGGCGCAGTCGGTTAAGCGTCCGACTTCAGCCAGGTCACAATCTCGCGGTCCGGGAGTTTGAGCCCCGCGTCGGGCTCTGGGCTGATGGCTCAGAGCCTGGAGCCTGTTTCCGATTCTGTGTCTCCCTCTCTCTCTGCCCCTCCCCCGTTCATGCTCTGTCTCTCTCTGTCCCAAAAATAAATAAACGTTGAAAAAAAAAATTAAAAAAAAAAAGTTTAAAATTCTGTCCACTCCTTTTTTTAAAATTTTTTTTTAAAATTTTAATTCCAGTATAGTTAACAGTGTCATGTTAGTTTCAGGTATACAATATAGTCATTCAACAATTCTATACATTACCTAGCGCTCATCGTGCTACGTGCACTCCTTAATCCCCTTCACCTGTTTCACCCATCCCCCCCAACCCCTGCGGTCAGGTAACCATCAGTTTGTTCTCTATAGTTAAGAGTCTGTTTCTTGGTTTCTCTCTCCCTCCCACCCTCCCCCCCCACCCCCCCCCCCCCGCCTTTTCCCTCTGCTCATTTGTTTTGTTTCTTTAATTCCATGTATGAGTGAAATCATATGATACTTGTCTTTCTCTGACTTTCTTTGCTTACCATTTTACTCTGTAGCTGTATCCATCTTGTGGCAAATGGCAAGATTTCATTCTTTCTTATGGTTGGATAATATTCCATTGTATATGCCACCTCTTCTTTGTTTATCAGTGGACACTTGGCTGCTTCCATAGTTTGGCTATTATAAATAATGCTGCAATAAACATAGGTGTGTATATATCCCTTTGAATTAGTGTTTTTGTATTGTTAAATAACCCAGTACTGCAATTACTGGATCGTAGGGTAGTCCCATTTTTAACTTTTTGAGGAACCTCCATACTGTTTTCCACAGTAGCTGCACCAGTTTGCATTCCCACCAGTAGTGCAAGAGAGTTCCTTTTTCTCCACATCTTTGCCAACACTTACTGTTTTTTGTGTTTTTTATTTTAGTCATTCTGACCTGTGTGAGGTCATATCTCATTGTAGTTTTGATTTGCATTTTCCTGATGATGCGTGACGTTGAGTATCTTTTCATGTGTCTGTCAGCCATCTGTATGTCTGTTCATATCTTTTGCCCATTTCTAGTTGGATTATTTGGTTTTTGGGTGTTGAATTGTCTAAGTTCTCTATATATTTTGGATACTGACCCTTTATTGGGTATGTCATTTGCAAATATCTTCTCATTCCATAGGTTGCCTTTTAGTGCTGCTGATTGTTTCCTTCACTGAGCACAAGCTTTTTATTTTGGTGTAGTCCCAATAGTTTATTTTTGCTTTTATTTCCCTTGCCTCAGGAGATATAGCTAGAAGAATGTTGCCGTGGCCAGTGTTACAGACATTACTGCCTATGTTGTCTTCTAGGATTTTTATGGTTTCAGGTCTCACACTTAGCTCTTTCATCCCCACCACACCCTTTGTGGGCCCTTCTCCATTGATTTCACCCATGTTCCCTTGTAGCCAAGGAAGTGTACATGGAGCACATGTTCCTGACATACCATACGCTCTTAGATTGGTTAAGCAAAAGTAGCTCTTGCAACACAGGGCATTTTGGTTCTGTATTTGCTGTAATATTTGCTGTATATTTGCGTAGCTTGCTGAGGTTTTTTGTTTATTTAAATGGCTTATTTTTCCAAGTGAGCATTAGGCTTATAGTATATTTTGGAATGTTATAGAAACCATATATATATATATATATATATATATATATATATATATATATATATATATTAAAAGTTTATTTTGAGAGAGAGAGAGAATGAATGAATAAATGAATGAATGAATCCCAAGCAGGCTCCATGCTGTCAGCATAGAACTCAGTGTGGGGCTTGAACTCTCAAACTGTGAGATCATGACCTGAGCCAAAGCCTAGAGTCAGACCCTTAATTGACCGAGCCACCCCACCCAGACGCCTCTAGAAATCATATTTTTTGAAGAAGATCTTCCCATATTAAGAACAATTGTATAGCTTTTTAGAGCAAACTTAATTCTAATTTTGAAATGCAGTGAATGAAGAAACAGTTCTTGGCTCCAGTGGAGAGAAATAAAGAAATGGGAGAACCATGATTATTGTCAGGTAGCTGTGAATACTGGACCTAAAAAGTTCCCCCTCTTCCCGCAGTCCTCAAAAGCCCAGAGATGCGTGTTGACTTGGTTCTCTCGTGTCACTGTGGGAGTTGTGCCACACACATCGTAGAATTTAGAGCCAGAAGCCCTTGTGATCCTGTCAGGCCAAGCTCCTTATTTTCCAGGTAATAAAACTGAGCCTTAAAAAAGTCCAGTGACTTGACCAAAGCTCCAGGGAGCCCAGCAGTTTTTTAACTGCTTCACTGCTCTTGACCTGAGGAGGATGGTTCACTTCTGAGCGAATCAAAGAGTAAAATTACATTGACATGTTACTTAAGGAGGACTATCTAAGGGGGGCTTTTCAGGCTGGGGAAGGGCTTTCTAGAAGCTGCGGTTGCCCACCACTGTGAGGAGTTCGGTTAGTCCCCTTGGGAGTGGATAAATGGGGAGGGAGAGGGCAGGGGAGAGAGCCCGTCTGCACCTACTGCTTCTAGCAGTCTTGAGCCCAGCTCCTCATGGCTGCCCGGCTTGTCTGTTCTAATCCTGTTCCTGCCCGAGCAGGTGGTCAGCTGGCCTGGCCTCTGCTGGAAAGGGAAGAACATGACTAAGATACTGGTTCCAGGTACAAGGTGCTCTGAGCTTCAGGAAAAACAGTACCTGGCAGACTAAGAGGATGAGGATGGGAAATTCAGTAATATAAACTCAGAGTGTTCCTTCATTTGTGATTTCACTTTGTGGGTAAGTTTCGTTAATAATATTATATTGGAGGTCCTCACAGTGATGCTAAACACCAGGCTTTCTTAAAAACATCCTCTAAGGGAACGCCTCCTTTTCTGTCTCCTGCCTACGTTTAGCAGATTTGCAATGACGTTGCTTAATCGGCCAGTCTTTGTTATAATCATTAAAATACCGTGGATTTGACCACCAAGAAAGGTCTGATCTAAATGATTGTTTTAGGAGCACTTATTTTAAAATAACACTAGAAAAAAGACAAAAACAAACACCCAGCCCTAGAAACACAGTATGTCTGTTTCTAGATTGGCATCCTCCGTGGTTTAAATGAAAACCAACGGTGGTTGAAGAAGGAAAGAACTAAATGGAACTGGGATAATTTTGGTTTTATAGGGAATGTAGGATGGGCAGGGAGGAAATTAATATTTTGCCACTTGAAAAATCTGATCATCTGTATCTATATATCTATATCGATATATATATATATATATATATATATGGACACATTGAGAGTATTTTAGAACTACCTTGGTTTTTCACTTGCTTCGTGTATTTGTGTTTTGTAAACTGAATAAGTGTGACTTAGAAGGAGTTCTCATTATTATGACAGAAAACATTTCTTCACCGATTATGTCTCTTCCCAGTGGTAGCTGGGAATTGACAGGTATCTGGATACTTTCCCAGATACCTGGGACTACTCTTTGGATCCCAGGTTCCCAGTAAAACTAGACTGGCTTCATGTGTTCCTGGTTGTTTTACGTCTGAGGTCTTCTCTAGTTTTCACAGCCAGGCTAGAGTTGGAACTCTGATTTTAGAAATACTTTTCAGTGTTCATGCAGTGTCTACAAACCGTGATGTAACATAACGTAATGACGGGTCAGAGCCTCAGTTAAAGGCTGTAAAGAACTGTGTCTGAATCTGTTTTCTAGGTCTTCTTTCTTGGGCAAGTCACTTCGCTTCTCTGAGCCCCCATTTCTTGTTGAAGAGGGCCAATAATAAAAATCCAGTCTCTACATTTGTAGCCCTTGGGGATAGATGTGTTTGGGGTTAAGAATTTTTGAAACTTGAGGAAGAGGACAGAGTGCATACACTGTGTGATACAGGACACTCTGATGGGGTCTGGGCTGCCCCCCTGTAATCTGAAGTAAAAGCATGGAGATTTCTGCAGCCAAATGTACAAGGACTCACTGCAGGGACTGAGGTCTTAATGCCAAATGAATTTTTGGGACCAATGTTTGGAAAAAAAATTTAGAATTTCAGAGCTCTTTAAACTTTGTGTGTGTGTGTGTGTGTGTGTGTGTGTGTGTGTGTGTGTATGTATGTATAAGGGATTATGGACCTACATGTATTACCCAAGCTTAGCATGGAATAATCTCTCAATAAATGATACTGGTGGCAGTGACGTGATGTGTGGTCATGTTAGAAGGCTACTCCAGTCAGTATTTGAAATAAACACTTATGCATTTTAAAGGAAAAATGTCTTCACATTGGTCTTCATGTTGCCTGTTGTTGAGACATAGGTTTATGAGAATCAGTTTCCTCTGGTGAGGGTGTAGTATTTATTCACAAATTGTTAAAAAAAAAAAAGCAGTCATTATTAGAAATAGCAATCCATGGGACATCTGGATGGCTCCGTCAGTTGAGCGTCTGAATCTTGATTTTGACTCAGGTCATGATCTCAGGGTCGTGGGATCAAGTCCCGCATCGGGCTCCGCACTAAGCATGGAACCCACTTGGGATTCTCTCTCCCTCCCTCTGTGCCCCTCCTCCCCTCACACTTGCACGCTCACTCTCTCTGTCTCTAATAGTAATAATAAAAAAAATAGTAAACCGTGAAACTGCGAATATTAGGTAGTGGGGGCTCGTCACAGAAAAATCACATGTTGTACAAAATGGCCAGAACTCTGTCATGTGAGTTGGGGGATAGTGCCAGTGGCCAGTTCCCATGACCTTTGACTGAGGGTTGGCACTGTTTGTTGTCCATTATAACACTATAATTTCATCAGAGGTCATTTGTCCAGGAGCCTCCCCACCGCCATTCGCCAACAAAAACAGTTCTTTCTTTCCAGACCTCATTGTGCCACCTGTCTTACACCTGAGCCAACTCAAGAGGCATATAGACCAGAGGTTAAGGGATTGGACCCTCGGTCCAGACTTCCTGGGTCTGAGTCCCCAGATTGGCTCCACCTGGTAGTTGAGGGTCCTTGGTCCTGTGTCTTCATCTGTGAAATGGGGATATGATGTGCCTCCCCTACCCCAGCTCACCGTGTGGATTGATGGCTTAGGGTGCACATAGGTCAATGCGTGCTGCAACAGCAGGTTTTCAACCACGATATGATGATTAAGAAGTGAACAGAATCATACTTGCTGTCATCATGATCTATTCTGTAATTACAAACAGGGAGTTAAGCTACACAATCTGTCAGGTTTCCTCCACATCTGACGTTTAGACTTGGATGCTGAGACCTTATCTGTGTTGTGTTGGTAGCTCACTTCGGAGTGACCTTGACATTGGGGCTGTCACCGTGTCCGTTAGAGGGCACCGATGTACAGAGGAATGAGCTCGCACCACATCCTCCGAGCCGAGAGCAAGGTGCGTTGGCCTCCCAGCTTTGTTATCCTGCCCAGGGACCAGGTAGACTGTGGGAAGGCGTCACTTGGGTCCTATTCCTGCAGTCTAGCCACAGAGCAGCAAAGCCTGGGCCGGGGTTTGAGGGTTGGGGTCACAAGACAAATGACAGCTGCCGGCCATAGCTCAGGTCAGGGAGGCGGCTGGCTGGACTAAGTTGATGAAACCCCTGATTTGCAAATATTTTTGTGTTTTAAATGGAAGAGATTCCACAAGCATGTCTTTGAAATGCTCTTTGGACACGTGTATTGATTCAGGATTCCTTGGCAACCTGGGAAATGTTCTCCAACTTCTAAAAGAAGCCAAAGCCTTGTGGGGGAATTTGGTTTCGAACACCAGCTGGATTTCACAAGTGTCTGCCACTTTTTCTTTTTTTAAGTGCTTGGCGTTTGTACACCTTCTTTGAATTACTTTCATGTTTGTTGGAAATATATCTTCACCTGGTATTTACAATTCTGTCTAAAAGAACCACTAATAAAAGAAAAATTGTAACCCTGAGTTGGTTGGTTATGCTTCCTGACTTTTCTTAGGCTTAAAAAACAAATTTTTATATTTTTAAAATTCTGTATTTTGCTTCCTCAGCCCTTTCTACCAAATAATGTTTACCTTTTACTTTTTGAAATTGTGCCTTTATTTGAAATCTGTATTGAGTTACCAGTAATCAGGTTGCTGCTTACTAGTGGCTCAAATTTTCTTTCTTTTTTTTTCTTTAATTTTTTTCACATTTGAGAGAGACAGAGTGCGGGGGAGGGGCAGAGAGCGAGGGAGTCACAGAATCCGAAGCAGGTTCCAGGCTCCAAGCTGTCAGCACAGAGCCCGATGCAGGGCTCGAACTCACCAACCGTGAGATCATGACCTGAGCCGAAGTCGGATGCTTAACCGACAGAGCCACCCAGGCACCCCTCAAATTTTCTTTTAACAGTAAAGGTGAAGAATATAAGGAATATACTGTAGCTAAAAAGAAAACTCTCTTAGCCCTTCATACAGATCTGATAGGCAGATTGGCTATAGCATAGGTATTACTTACATTTCTTTGAGTTCTTTTCAAGCTTAAAATATTTGATCCTTGTCTTCTGCGTGGTTTTGGCTTCCTGCCCGGAGGCATATTCCATCCTTTGAGGCTAAAATGTCTTGAAGTTGTCAGTGGACATTTCTTGGGAGTGGATCTGTGTTTGATAATATATATTAAGAGACTCATGTAAACAACTCAGCGGCTTATGTCTTCCTTGAAGTCAGGCGTGAATGTGGCACTACTTACTAATGGTAGTACTAACGTGTGTTTTCTCTCTTTTGTCTCAAGAAAGGAAAATAATGTGCTAAGTGCACTAATTAAAAAACAATGGATAGGGGCACTTGGCTGACTCAGTCGGTAGAGCGTTTGACTCTTGATCTCCTGGTCGTGAGTCTGAGCCCCATGTGGTTTAAGGGTGCGGATGTCATGCATGCTGTGTATTCACCACGTTGGTACTGGTGTGCTTAATGGAGATCTCGCTGAATACTCACAACTCCCCATTATTATCAGCACTGAGCACTGGGGAAGCTTCTTGTCCAGAAACGATAGAGAACTTGCCCAACAACACACAGCTAGACCCCAGGTGTGCAGCCGGGGCTAGAAATGAAGGGTAGAATCGAGAGCTTTCAGGAGGACTGGGAGTGAGGTAACAGAGTACATGTAGATCCACTAAGAATTGCTCTGCTAGTGTGACCCCAGGTGGCTAGCAGATTGGTGGTGTTGACGGAAGATCTCAGAAATGAGCTGTAGTAATAGGGTAAATGTGTAGCTTTAGCACTTGCTGGAAGGCTTGGCCTCTGTGCCTCGCCCTACCTCCTCCATGTACATACACGTCTGCTCATCTTATAGGGTACGTAAGAGGGCCGCCAGTGAGTTATTCAGGTTTGCAAGCTATTTTATGTTCATGTGCTACTAACTTTGCTAAACTCTATGCAGAAAGGGCCCTCAGTCAGACCCTTGGCTTCTGACGGTCACAGGTTTGGAGCAATGTATAATAGGTCCAGTTGTCCCTGCACAACTGGCCCTTACCAGCTGCCTTTTTTTTTTTTTTTTTTAAGAGATCTGTCTGCACAGCTGATCTCTAGTGCAGGTAGCAAAGGGCAAGGGACCCTTTTCATAGCAATGAAGCCCAAGTTAAGGCCCCTTTTATTTTGCCATTAGCATGACTAGTCTGCTTCTAGGTTTTCCTCCAGACCACTGTTCTGGCGGTACATTTCCCAGTTGGTTCTTCAGTCACAGATAGTTTTGATCCATATTCTTGGTTACCATAGTTACTAATGTGAAGTATGGGGAGTGGCCTTCAGCAGTACGTTAACAAATGTATTCAAATATTTAAATATCTTGTATCTAAAGTTTTAGTTTTTAGTGAAAGATGTCACTGACCTATTTTTTGCTAATTATCTTTTCTCCATCAGAAAGAGGCGAAGCAGGGGCGGGCGCCTGGGTGGCTCAGTCGGTTAAGCCTCCAACTCTTGATTTTGGTTCAGGTCATGATCTCACGGTTTGTGAGCTTGAGCCCCGTGTTGAGCTCTGCTCTGACAAATGTGGAGCCTGCTTGAGATTCTTTCCCTCTCCCTTCCGCCCTGTCCCCCCAAATAAATAAATAAACTAAAAAAATGAGGCAAAGTGTACATTTGATGGTAGTGTAAGTATTTTTTTAGATTTTGTTTTTTAGATATTGTCAGGTTTCTTTGTGGTTTTTCAAGTATGGGAACCAATGAACTATGCTCTAGGCCGACTCTGAACTTGAAAACATCATGTCACACTGCCTACCTTGTACTCCCTTTCTTTATATAGTGGATGTCAACTTGCAAGAACTTTTAAGTAATTAAATTCATGGAGTGTTTAGCTTTCCCAACAGCTTAGTAGTTTACAGAATAAATTATCCTCAAAGACGGGGACAGAGGCATTTAAGTGTTTTGTTTTCTTAGGTTTTACTTCTGTGTTTTCAGGTTCTAAAGAAGAGACAGAAAAACATTAACTCTGCAGTTAAACTTGAATTGCCTGAGTTGTGAAGCTTTGAGCCTTGTAAAAATGTTAAGCTAAACTGGTTGTCTGTGGCTTGATAACCACTATCTTATCCAAAACCTACTCAGTTTTGGAGGCTCTGTCATGCATAAAATGAGGTGAGATTTAATCATTATGGCACGTAATGTTTATACAGAGACAGACTTAACGGTTTTACAGTAAGAGCTGTTGAAAATCATGGTGGGAAAACTGATCAGATGTGTTAGTGTCCAACTGCTTCTAGTTTTTTCCCTCTCCTTTGCGTCTTGTTATAGTTTTGACAACAGAGTGTATCTTCAGTGGATAGTCCTAACCATCAAACAGGGCAGAACATTGTTTTTATGGCACATGTACCTGTCTTTTATTGTAGGTGCTGGACTGGATTGAGAACCATGGAGAAGCGTTTCTCAGCAAACATACGGGTGTGGGGAAATCACTTCATCGGGCCAGAGCTTTGCAGAAACGCCATGAAGATTTTGAAGAAGTAGCCCAGGTAAAACAATGGCTTTCATTAGTTCCTCCCCTAAATACCTATGAGCTCGGTTTTGAATTAGTTTTAACCATATCCCAGATAAGTTAGCCTTGGCCAGATATGTTGAAAGGTGATTCAGAAGAGGTGATGCTCAGATCTGAGCGTGAGGTTGTCCTTGCCTATGCAGAAGGATGTGTCGTAAGTGACATCCCGGATGTTTTTGATGTATTCGTTGTACCAGTGTCTATTGACAGCTTGTGAAATTTCAGTGTATAATCAGGCAGTAACAGTTCTGTAACGATGGGCCAGCATATCTTGCTGCTTCTCCACTTCTCTTCAATGTGTGTGTTTAGAAACAGGCGGCAGGGTGTGGAGTGTGTTTAGAGCAGGGGATTTGTGGAGTTGGAGCATTGGTTATAATGCTCACTAGCTGTGTCACTTGGAAAAATCTCTTTACATTTCTAAGATTAACTTCCTTATCTGGAAAGTAGGCACAGTAAAGGCTTCTAGAGAGGAAGTCAGGTATGTATGCGGTAGCATCATATAAAGCACCTAGGCCAGGGCACTCCTACGACTTGTTACTTGGTAAATGTGTTTTTTTGGATTTTTTTTTTTTTTTTTTTTTTTTGCAAGCAGAGTGAAGGAGGGAGAAATTGCAATAACGTGACGTGTGTGTATGTCTGTTCCATATTAAATGGAAGTTATAAGGAGGTGTGGAGAAAGTTACTTTAAAAAGAAGTCGTCTAGTAAGACATGTCCAAACCGAAGCACGTTGTGGCAAAACTGAGGAACATCGAAGACAAAGTGTAAAATCAAGAAGAAAGAAATGACCAAAGAACCCCAGTGAGAAGGGCTATTAGAAAGACAGCCGACTTCTCACCAGCAGCCACAGGTTCTGGAAGTTGGTAGAATAGTCTGGAATTCCAGATCCAGCTGAACTGTCATTCAATGATGAGGATAAAGTGTAGACCGAGAGTGAGAGAGTTTGCTACTCCAATACTTAACCAGAAGAACTAAAGCATGCAGTTTAGTATTAGTAACACAAGTACCCACTGTAACACGGACACCGCGAGAACAGGGACTTTGTTTTGTTCACTTCTCTGTGACTGCAACCCAGGGCAGTGCCTGGCATACTTAGGTGATCAGCAGATAGGTACTGAATGAGTTAGTTAAATGAATAAAAAGGGAAGTATGAAAAGAAAGGACTAGGATCAAGAATGAGCATAGAAATTGGTAAATGTATTTGTAAATCAAAGGATTGACCATGTAGACAGCAGATAGTGGGTTTGGGGATTGTTAAAAGCAGAACAGGACTGATGTGTCAGAACACTCTAACATGGGAGATGGAAGGTTCCGAGGGTGGCAGGACCTTCTGCTTACCTGACACTTGTAAACTCAAGTGTGCAGTAGCCACTGACAGCATAGGGATGGAAAGCATCACTTCCTAGTAAGCGTAGGAGGGAAGGAAATACAGAAAACTGGCTGAAAAAAAAGAAACATTCACGCATATGGGTCTGGTGGAAACAAAAGAAACAAGGAAAACAAAAATCACGATCGAAATCGCAAAATAAGATGTAGTAACTTGTTCATAAGTATTGGTAATTACAGTAAATGCAAAATAGATTTTACCATTTTACTTTTGTTAAGAGACAAAAGATTGATTATCTCTTAAAAATCTTGCTGTATGTTTTTTTCAGAGGGCACACCTAATGCATAAATACCCAGGAAATTTGGAAGTATATAACCTGTTAGAGAAAGGTCCGCCAGGCAAATATTAACCAAAATAAAACTGATTTAGGGATATTAATATTATGCAAATAGGCTGGAAAGCCTGAAAACATTATTAGAAAGGAAGAGATTCTTCCCTTATAAAAGGAAGAGTGTCAGTATACGTCCAGCAGCATGGTCTCTTCTGTAAGTCACAGTAGGAGTAAACTGTGGCCGTGTGTCCACAGGTTTTGCACGACAGAGGGTTCGGGTCCGTACTCATTTGGGAAACTGAATCTGGGACTGAGTTACGGGATAACAAAACAGTCTGCACTTAAGTCTTGTTCAGTGGAAATGCCTTTAACAAGTTGTCTTCTTTACACATCCTCACATAGGAAATAAAAGTGCCAATCCCAACATTTCTGCTTTCCTCATCTCAAGAAATGAGCCAGAGGAGATTGTGTGTCCAGCAGCCTTGCCAAACCAAGAGGCACCTTTGGAGTGTTTTTCTTGTCTGTTTTGTTTGTGGCGTCCCTACCTCATGCGTGTTGGAAAATATTTCGCCTTCGTCTTACAGCAGAAGAAATGTGGAAAATGTGCTTTTATCTCCCCTTCGTGTTTTCTGTGAGATAAGCTACTGCCGTGGCCGACGTGGTTTGGGGATGGATAGGAAGCGGAGACTTGGGGCCCCAAAGAAAGTTGGAGGCAGAACTGCCAACAGCCAGGCTCTGGAGATGGGGAACCCCCCCCCACCCCCAAATAGTGTGGTCACCCGTGATGGCAGGCTGGGCTGTCCCGAGCTTGCTCTGACGGGGACAATGGTCCACCAAATGTTCCCGTGCGACCGGCACCCCATCAACCCTTCTCCCTCCAGTTCCTGTGCCGCCTTCCATTCTAAATTACACAAGTCTCTTGTGTGGCTGACGTTACTCTACTTTTCACGGTAAACTCATTTCCTTGGGTCTAAGGTCACCATCAGAGCTGTGAACACAAGTTCTCAGGGGGCAGCAAGAGTGAGCAGACTTCCTTTGTAGAGAACGTTTCTGCCCAAAGGTTTCTAGGGCAGGCCAAGGGCTAAAGTAGCACCTTAGCTGTGGTCTGCTTTTTACTCCTCAGAGAGAGGCTCCTGCCTCTACCCAGCTGAGTCCCAGTCCTTCCTTATCACTGCTCATTGTCCCTGGGACTCTAAGGGGCACCCTACTCGCTCCCCCTTACACTGAAAGTGCTTAACAACCCCACATCTGAGCTGTGCTTCAAAAGAAACCTTAAATATACTTCTGTTCACTTTGCAAACATCTGCACCCACTCTCCCTCCCTCTGGAGGGCTACTGGCCATTCGTCAGGCACTCTGACAGCCACAGGGTGTGGGGGACAGAGGGTGGGTAGCAGCAGGCCAGAGCAGGTGCTTCTGAATAGGCATGGCCACCTGTCAGAGGCCTTTCCCTGGCAGTTGTTGATGTCTAAGCAGACACCTGCAGTTTGTAAAATTCAGCTTGGTGACAGAAGGAGAAGATACTAGAAGCAGTCATGGGGGACATCAGGTAGGTAGGACTATTGAGCAGCACCACCATGTGGCCAGCAAGGTTGGAGGCTGGGCTGGGGCTTGGGGAGCCGTGTGCAGACTGCTGACCTCTTCTGTCTGTGGGCCTCTCTCTCTTGCCCACCTGCCGCTGGGTGCAGGCTCTGAGCTCCACCCTGAACATGGCCACGTCCCCGTGTGTCCGCTCTCTACTGTCTCCACCCACTGCCATTACATGGGCCCTTCAATTACGACCTCTTTTCCTTGCATCTCCAACTTCTCCCTCTTTTAGTTCTTTCTGGCCCTAAATATTTATAGGCCCTCCCCTCTCTTGAAGAACATCACTTGATTCTTCTGTATTTTTTAGCTACCAGGTGGCTTTAGAAGTGTGTTGTGCCACTTTGCTGTGCCTGCTTGTCTCCCTCGGCCTCCTGCAGCCCAGCCCTACCTGTCCCTGATAAAACTGCACGCACGGCCGTGCTGCGGGCATTCAGCAGGCTGTTGTGGTTGACCGGGAACTGGGACCCAACCACTTATGTAATTCCCCTCCACTCGCTTTAGAGGGAGATCTCTGGTCTGTCGTGTCCACAAATGTGTGGCAACTTCTCGTTCTGTGACAGGCTCTAGGGAGATGGTAGTGGAGGTTGAGGGTCCAGGGCGTGGCAGCCATGTGCGTAGAGACATGATAAATTTCAGAGGAAACCCCGCAAACCATTTCAGAGTAGCTCTAAAAGTAGTTTGCTCTGCCTCTGAGTACACCATCAGGCCATGTAGGTAGAGGGACGGCCCCGTGTGATTAAGAACTGGCCACAAATAAAATGGGGGGGGGGTGCATAAGATCTGGAGATATAGGGTGGACTTCTTTTTCTGGCCCCTGCACCGTGGTTAATAAAGATTGCTTTTTACTAGTATTTGAAGCCAGAAGACCTCTTGGCTGCGAGACAGCTCCATAAGGAGCCTGGCTTTGTTAAGACCGTGTGCAGTGGATTTGGTCTGGACACACACAGACGGTGGCCTTGGTATCGGGGCAGAACTACACGTTGTGTGTGTAGCTTCATTCATTGAGGCTTTCTGGCTCTTCCCAAGGAACTACCCCCTCGGTCTTGCTGCAGCACTGGGAGTGAGGCCCCTGGAGGGAGCTCTACCACCTTTTCTTCTCTGCCCTCCCCTCTTTGATGGATTTCTGTCCAAACAAATTACAACAGAAGCGATTACGGCAGAGACCTAAGTTTATATTCATATTTTTATTTATATTTATATTTTTATATTTATGTATTTTGGGGGCAGGATGGCCTTTGGAGGCACCTTAAATATGGGAGCAGAGGTATTGTTAGTGCTTAACAAGGGGCCATGTTTCACTTTCTGGAACATTTTCACAAAAGTAAAACCATTCGGGGAGGTTTAGGGAGAAGAGACTTCCTTTTTGCACTTGCTCTGTACTTGTTCAAGGTTGACTACGTTGTTCTTAGGGTCGTGTTTTGAAGGGTCCTTTGTGGGATGAATTCTAAATGGTCTTTAGAGCTCTAGAATTAGCAATTTATGTAATACACTTTTCGTACAGTCAACTTCTTCAAAACACTGACTTGAGGCATACAATGAAGTAACGTAACCAGACCCGAAAGGGAAGTGGTGAAAGTCGTATGGTTGAATTCATTTAAAACATACTAAACATAGATTTATTATGGAGAACAATTCTGGCGTTCCGGGAAGGAGGAACCCGAGAGGAGGGTCGGATTAGCTTGGTGGAAACAGGTTGCACAGCCTGGCACAGCGTCTGCAGGCACCAGGCTCCACCGCGGGAGCCCCCGGCTGGGGCTTTGTTTCAGGCACCAGGGTCACAGCAGGAGGCACGTGGATCAGTTTTGCCAGCACTCTGGCAGAGGCTGGAACCTCCTCTCTACTGATGTGAAGATCCACTCCTCCTCCGTGTTGTACAGCGATCGTGAGTAGGTATTTCTTCTTGCCGACGCATTTCCAGGGTGGCGCGTGCAGCATGTCGCAGCTCGTCTTCACGCAGGAGCTGTAAAGAAGAAATCCACGCTTTCCACACGAAGCTCTCTGAAGATGACTGTGCAAAGGGAGATGCTCTTTGGCAGGCGTTTTCTCTTTTACCTTCTAAGTGGGTATTCAAGTTAGCATGCCTTTTTAGGTTTCAGAAGCTGTGATTACAACAGCCAGTCAAGCCCAGAAAACTCTGGTTCAAGGAAGAAGCCGGTTTGGGGAGCACAGATGTCTTGGATGCGATTAGTAAATCTCTGGCACGGCGTCTTCCCACGGGTGTCTGTCCTGCGAGCTTACACTGCCTTCCCTCCCGTGTGCTTACCTCCCGAGATTCAGATCGCCTTCCGAAGGTGTAGCCTGTCGTGATCGTGTTCTCCATGAAGCCGATTCTGTCAACAACTTTATATGTGCCGTGGAATCATCTCGTCTTCCAGGATCAGGAAGTGTAGCATTTAGGAAAGCAGGAGACATTACATTTGGGCAAGATTTTCTGCAGATTATCAGGTGCATTCTCCCGATTCCCTGGTCGCTTCTGAACTCATGGTCCTCTTTTGCGGATACCTGGTCCTTAGCATGTGAATACACAGAATGCTTCCACGTTTTTAGCATATGCCCTAAATTTCTGATTGGCTACAGTTAGTGGATGCTTGCTCCTGTACATGAGGCTGCCATCTTGCTGTGTGATTGTTTTGAAACATAAGATGTAGTGTTTTCTCTTTTAAAATAAATTAGTAGTGGAGAATTTAGGGCTGGTGTCTACTATCAGGGGTTTCCTTCAGGTTGGCGTGTGCTTACAAGATCTCCAATTTCCCTTTTAAAAACACTTCTTAGCTTTATTAATGCCTCCACTGCTTTCATGACCATGGGCAAGTTCCTCAATCTACCCAAGCCTCAGTTTTCCTACCTGTAAAACAATAATTGCTACCTTCACCAGGTAGCTGGGATAAGACTGCATAAACAATATGCCTGGCACTCAGCAGGTGCTCATGTGTCAGTTCCTTGCCTAGAACCTTCCCCTTTTCTGCTCCCCACAGAATTGTTTCTCTGGTAAAACGCTAGCACGTGTAGGTAGCAGTCAGTAGTCGCTTTTTTGCTGTACCTAAATATATGGCATATAGACTTTTTCGGTTCTGCTCTTAGCGTTATGAGTTTGATCGTGTTGTAGTGCATTTCAGCTCCGTATCACCTGTTTGGCCAGGGTGGGGGGCAGGCTTGTGTCCTGTGCTTTGATTCCCGGGACTTAATGGGCCGATTAAACAATTAAGGACACTGGGGTTTTTAGTACGGATTGTAGATGTACTGGCTCATCATTCTTGTTTATCACGTTATTATAAAAGACCTCGAGAGTTTTCCATATGCATACTTTGTTGTTTTTTTAAAACAAAAGAAATGGAATAGAAGTGTTTATTCCTTGAAATGAGATCAAGAAAACCCATCTTTTTCACTGGATTCTATGTAAATGTCGCCTCTGGCCATCTTCTGGTAGTCCCAGACTGTTGCAGTCAAGGGTCTGTAGGGAAAGGAAGGTCTGAACTGCCCTGCAGTGTTTCCTGAGTCCCAGCACTTACGCAATTTTGATTTACTTCTCCAGAAAAGAGGAAACCGATCAGCCCTCACCCTGGCCCAGCCCTTACACTGTCTCCTCTGATCCTCAGCACGGGGAATGGTGGCCCACCTCTCCGAGGAAGGACTGGACCCACAGAGAGATGCCCTCGGAGACAGGATGGCAGGCAGAAGGGAGGAGCGGTCTGGCCTCTTCAGGCTGTAAAACATCTCCCTGACACCACCTCCCCTTGAGCAGAAATTGAAGTTCTGAATTTCCCCTTGCAAGAGGAACCCTGGCCTGGGCATTTGTTGTCTGTACAATCCTGGCCCTCCTGACTCACTTGGGCAAGTGACTTCCCCTTTGCGCCTCGCGTGCTCGCCGTCCTCGTGGTGGGGCTTGCTGTGCCTGGGCCGGCGGCTCCGAGGTCAGCGTGTGTGATCAGTATGCCCATCAGCGCGTTGGAAATCTGTTTTCTTCTGTGGCACGCGGGTCCGGGGTGTGTTCCGGCCGCAGGAAGGCCGGGTGTCGGAGACCCTGCATGCTGACCCTGGTTCCGCCAGCGCCTCCTGGGGCCTGAGGGAAAGCCATGGAATCCGTCGTGTGGGCTCATTTCCTCAAGTGTGAAGTGAGAAGTGGGGCTGAGTAAATGCTCTTTAGTGTCCTTCAAAATTAAAACATGTACTTGTTCGTTTGTGGCAGTTATTGTCTCAGATATCCTTCCCTGCTGGAAAAGAGGTGGAAAAGCCTTCAGAAACAAAATGTTCAGTGTTGGGAGGCAGTATCACGTCTGGATCCTCCTATCACACATGCGACGTAAGCGACTTCATGGCTGTGGTGACAACAGAAAACAGGATTTAGCACCTAAAAAAAGTGTGTGTGCAGCCTAAGCATGATCCTCTGTTGGCTTCTTTCAGTGCTGAAGCCCCGTCATCCTCTGCTCAGAGATGCAGAGCCACTCCCGGGGGAGGCTCTGTGGGGGGCAGCAGAGGTCTCCATGAAGCCATCATCCCCAGAAAAGTCACCTCACTTTGAGCCTCCGATGGTCAGAGAACCTTCGTAGGCAGCGTGTGGGATCCTCTGTAGCAGGGGCTCTTGATGCTGTTAGCTTCGCAGGGAGAGCTTGCTCTGTGCCCAGGGGCTGCGCCGAGTGGCCCCGAGCCAGCCTCTCACGAGAAGATGTCTGGGTGAGGTCATTGGAGAAACTGCTCAAGAATTGTTTCACAGGTGAAAACTTTTTTTTTTTATGTTTATTTTTGAGAGAGAGTGTGTGCAAGTGGGGAAGGGAAGAGCAGAGAGAGAGAGAGAGAGAGAGAGAGAGAGAGAGAGAGAGAGAGAATCCCAAGCAGGCTCTGCATTTTCAGGGCAGAGCCTGACGTAGAGCTCAGTCTCATGAACTGTGAGGTCATGGCCTGGGCCAAAACCTAGAGTCAGATGCTTAACCGACTGAACCACCCAGGTGCCCCAACAGGTGAAAGCTTTTTAAAAAAAAGCTGCTATGCGTGCGGCGCCTGGGTGACTCAGTCGGTTAAGCGTCCAACTTCTGCTCAGGTCATGATCTCACAGTTTGTGAATTCGAGCCTCACGTCGAGCTCTGTGCTGACAGCTGAAGCCTGGAGCCTGCTTCAGACTCTGTCTCCCTCCCTCTCTTCGCCTCCCCCACCATACTCTGTGTTTCTCTCTCTCAAAAATAACATTAAAATTTTTAAGAAAATGTGCTATTTATGTGTGTATGTGTTGCATACATATACACACATGCAGCTGAACCTTGAACAACATGGGGCAAGGGTTCCCAGCCCTCCGTGCAGTTGAAATTACACATATAACTTTTGACTCCCCAAAACTTCACGAATAGCCCTACTGTGGGCAGGAAGCCTTACTGATTGATCACATAAATAGTCAATTAACATATTTTGTATGTTGTATGTGTTCTATACCATAGTCTTATGCTAAAGTAAGCTAGAAAAGAAAATGTTAATAAAACATAAGGAAGGTATATTTGCAGTACTGTATTTATCAGAAAAAAAAAATTCATGTACGTTTGGACCCATGCAGTTCAAACATGAGTTGTTCAAGGGTCAACTACATAAACATATATTTTTGGGGGGGGCTTATTAATATCTACACTGATATTTTGTTGTACTAAAAAACCACAGTTTATTTAATTTCCTGTTGATGAAATTTTTTTCTTTGTTTTCTATTTATTTTTTAAGTTTATATCCAAGTTAGTTAGCATACAGTGCAACAATGATTTCAGGAGTAGATTCCTTAATGCCCCTTACCCATTTAGCCCATTCCCCCCCCCCACGCACACAACCCCTCCAACAACCCTCTGTTCTCTATATTTAGAGTCTTTTATGCTTTGTCCCCCTCCCTGTTTTTACATTATTTTTGCTTCTCTTCCCTTGTGTTCATCTGTTTTGTATCTTAAATTCCTCACATGAGTGAAGTCATAGGATGTCTTTGACTAATTTTGCTTAGCATAATACCTTCCAGTTCCACCCACGTAGTTGCAAATGGCAAGATTTCATTCTTTTTGATTGCCGAGTGATACTCCATTGTATATGTATGTATGTGTGTATATATATATATATATATACACACACACACACACACACACGCACATACATACATACCACATCTTCTTTATCCATTCATCTCTCAATGGACATTTGGGCTCTTTCCATATTTTGGCTATTGTTGATAGTGCTGCTATAAACATTGGGGTGCATGTGCCCATTTGAAACAGCACACCTGTATCCTTTGGATAAATACCTAGCAGCGCAATTGCTGGGACATAGGGTAGTTCTATTTTTAGTTTTTTGAGGACCCTCCATCCTGTTTTCCAGAGTGGCTGCACCAGCTTGCATTGCCACCAACAACGCAAAAAGAGCTCCTCTTTCTCCGCATCCTCGCCAACATCTGTTGTTGCCTGAGTTGTTAGTGTTAGACGTTCTGACAGGTGTGAGGTGGTGTCTCAGTGTGGTTTTGATTTGTATTTGCCTGATTGATGAGTGATGTGGAGCATTTTTTCATGTGTCGGTTGGCCATCTGGATGTCTTCTTTGGAGAAGTGTCCATATCATGTCTTTTGCCCATTTCTTCACTGGATTATTTGACTTTTGGGTGTTGAGTTTGGTAAATTCTCTATAGATTTTGGATACTAAGCCTTTATCTGATATGTTGTTTGCAAATATCTTCTCCCATCCTGTTGATTGCCTTTTAGTTTTGCTGATTGTTTCCTTTGCTGTGCAGAAAGAAGCTTTTTATTTTGATGAGGTCCCAATAGTTCATTTTTGCTTTTGTTTCCCTTGCCTCCGGAGATGTGTCGTGTAAGAAGTTGCTGCGGCCGAGGTTGAAGAGGCTTTTTACCTGCTTTCTCCTCTCGGATTTGATGCCTTCCTGTCTTCCATTTAGGTCTTTCATCCATTTTGAGTTGACTTTTGTGTATGGTGTAAGAAAGTGGTCCAGGTTCATTCTTCTGCATGTCGCTGTCCAGTTTTCCCAGCACCACTTGCTGAAAAGACTGTCTTTATTCCATTGGGTATTCTTTCCTGCTTTGTCAAAGATTAGTTGGCTATACGTTTGTGGGTCCATTTCTGGGTTCTTTATTCTGTCCCATTGATCTGAGTGTCTGTTTTTGTGCCAGTACCATACTGTCTTCATGATTACAGCTTTGTAATACAGCTTGAAGTCCAGGATTGTGATGCTTCCAGCTTTGGTTTTCTTTTTCAACATTACTTTGGCTATTCAGGATCTTTTGTGGTTCCATACAAATTTAGAATTATTTGTTCTAGCTTTGTGAAGAATGCTGGTGTTATTTTGATGGGGATTGCTAACCACGTGTATTTTTTAAATATACTTTATTTTTTAGACCAGTTTTAGGTTTACCGAAAAGTTGTGAAAATGATGGGGAGAGTTCCCATACCCTGTCCCCGGCTTCCCTTATGGTTACTTTCTTACTATGGCACGTTTGTTACAGTTGTCGGATACTGAGCTGCTGCTGTGAACTGAAGCCCTTCCTTTGTTCAGATTCCCTGAGTTTCCCCCTGTTTCCAGGGCCGCCTCCAGGATGCCACATTGCATGTGGCTGTCCTGTCTGCTTAGGCTCCTCTTGCCTCCAAGAGTTTCTGCCCTTACTTTTTATTGTTGTTAATAGCATCCTCATCAGGACATTATGCCTCCTCATCCATCTGTAAGGCAGTAATGTCTGCAGCCTGTGGCTCAGGGGCACCGAGTCTGTGACGTGACTGGTGTTGGAGCTCTGGCCTCTGCCGTGAGTCCTTCCATCCTGGCACCCGGAGGCCCCGAGCAGCGTGATGTCTGCGTGTGGAGGGCTTCTTGTCACGGTCCTCCCTGGCAGGCTGCTGGACTGGGTCTCGGCCATGCGGAGGTCCAGAGTCACGCTTCTGCTTTCCAAAGCTCTTTTGAAGTGGGCCGTGTCACTGTCTCTCTGTGCAGGGATTGTTATAACTGAGCTTCCAAATATGTTGTGTTGAATGTACAGACAGCCCTTTCATGCGCTGGTAAGTTCTGCATTCAGACAGGGAACTGACTGTGCTTTCGAATTACTTCAGATAATTGTTTCCAAAGAATATGCAAAATGTATGTATGTGCATTTTCCAATTCTGGTCATAATTAGTATATTTTAAGGGATCCTTTGACATCTCTTTGCTCATTTTTAAAGAGAACTCTGAAAGATCCTGTGTTGATAGTGAAGAATACCAAAAAGAGAAGTCCCCCGAAGATGGTGGTTCCGGTTGACGTTGACGGGCAGAGGCAGTGGTGAACCTTACCCCGCAGCAGCACGCTCACGGTGCTGCCTGAAGCCCTGCCGGGGGGGGGGGGGGGCCCCTGCGAGCCGAACAGTCCGTGGGGGGTCGTGGGCACAGTCCGCACCCTCAGACCGGGCCGACTCCTGCTCCCACGCCCGCCAACCTTGTCCTCTGGGCCCCCTCTGGAACCCCTCCCTCTGTTTCTGTGCGTCAGCGTCCTCCTTACTGAGACCATCTCATACTTACCATGCTGCATTTATAGCTGCCTTCAATGTTTTTTCAACTTGCAGGAACATTGGACAGATAGCACAGAGAACGTAACTCTCCTTGAACTGCTGACTTTAGCGTCCTTTTCCCACCAAGGAGGGACGCTGTCCTGTGCACCCACATATCACTGTCAGAATTAGGAGGCTAGCACTGCGACGTGCCTACCTTCTAACCCTCAGCCCCCGGCATGTCCTTACGGCTGAAGGACCCGGTGCACAATCACCGGTGGCATCAAGTGGTCACATTTCCAAGGTCCTTGCGTTGGTAGCACCTCCTTGGTCGTGCCTAAACTTTTCTGACCTTTGGAGGATTTCAGGCCCATTATTTTGGAGAATGCTCCTCCCTTTGGGTTTGCCTGATGCATCCTCATGATTAGACTCCAGTTATATGTCTTCGGCTGGGTGTGTCCTAGACACACTGCCGTGTCCTTGTGCTGTCCCATTGGGCGACACCCGGTTTTCATTTGTCCCGCTACCTGTGGTCCTCGCATTGACTTCTGGGTTGAAGTGGTGTCTGCCAGGCTTCTCCACTGTGGGATGAGTCTCTCCCCCTCGGTAATTAACAAGCACTTAGTGGGGAGCTCCTTTGAAATTCTATAAATATCCTGTTCCTCATCTAGTTTTATTTATTTACTTATGTCCGTATGGACTCGTGCTTTCCTTTGCATTGGTGGCTTATATACTCTGTTAGTCTCACTGTTTACTCTCAGATCGTCCCTGATTTGGCCAGTGGGAGCCCCCTCAAGCTAACCTCTGTGGCCTGACCTACCCACATTGTTGTCAAGCATCTCCTTCCTTCTGGATACAATAAGATATTTCAGGCTCATCTTGTGCTTTGTCCCATCCCAACCTCGAGTCAGCCATATCTCCAAGAGCCCTGGTTCCTTGTAGAGGAGAATGGCCATTCCAGGTAGAAATCTGGGTACTAGGAATGCTTAACTGCTGTTGGGCCGTGGCTACTCCTGGGCCTTCTCACTGGAGGAGGGAAAGAGGAGTGTGTGTGTGTGTGTGTGTGTGTGTGTGTGTACAAACGCAAACATTCCCACATGTGTCTGTAGAACCATGTATCACACGCATCCGTCTAATTCCAGCCTCGTACTATAGGGCTAGCTCAGCTTTTCTCCTTTTCCACATCTGTAACTCCCTTTTCTGAACTAAGGACACTGCCCCTCCTTATCCTTAATGTGTTGTTTCAGTAGATGGATGTCCCCCCAGTGGGAGGCTGCCCATGCAGGGGCGCCCTCATCCTTCCCAGGCACAGGCTTTCTGCAGGGACACTGCCCCACACTCTGTCCACTGATGAGACGCTGCCCCTGCTCAGCTGCAGGACTGACATGTTCGAGAAGGACAGAGGACTCAGCCTGTTTCTAAAAGGGACCTCAGCCTGCTCTACGGGCCTTCCCTCTGTTCTTGCACGTCGCTGAAGCCCTCCCACTCTTGGCTGCCCCCGGCCCCTGCCGGCCTGCCCTCTCTCTAGCATTTCCATGAGCAGGGGCGCCTCTCTGGTACACCTCTTTATTTGGGGAACCCATTTGCAGCCTTTCATTTATCATGGATCCAAATGGAGTAATTTTCAGGGTATTTTAGATACCTATTTACACATAACTTTAAGCTCTCTAAAACTCTAGCTAGTTTGTATAAGCCATTATGGTTATTTCCTTTTTCTCAAAAAAGTATGTGTTCTTAAGTAGAAGAGAGAGAAGCACAGAATTACCGGTAAGTAGAAACATGTTAAAGAAGACAGCAACTTGTACTTGGAACCCAGTCTTTCCACTTGCACTTGGGGAATTATAAAACCGTATGTCATACTGAAAGACAAAACTGGAACTCTGCACTCCGTCATAAGACTGGAAGGGAAAGTGAAGTGGGCATTTGTGCTGTGTGCTATCTTCTGGATGTGCAGCAGCACAAAGCCGAAAGCCCTCTGTGAGTCATGGGACAGCCACAGCCGCCTGTAGATACCCTGTCTCCGCTTCAGAGGGAAGGCTCAGAGTTTAACAATCTACAACAGTAATGGAAAAGGCTGCTGATAGAGGTATACTGAACTCCTTAACTCATCTCTTGCCTTCATATTTTTTCTGTTTAATTTGCAGCAATGATCTGGAGTGTTCCAAAGTGACTCAGTTGCCACGTGTGATGGCCAGCTGGGTTTTTTCTAATTCACCTTCTATTTCTCTGGATTTTCTCTTGCGCAGAACACATATACCAACGCGGATAAATTACTGGAAGCAGCAGAACAGCTGGCACAGACCGGGGAATGTGACCCAGAAGAGATTTATCAGGCTGCCCATCAGCTTGAAGACCGGATACAAGATTTTGTTCGGCGTGTCGAGCAGCGGAAGATCCTGCTGGACATGTCGGTCTCGTTTCACAGCCATGTCAAGGAGGTAAGGCATCGGGACGCACAATGGAGCCTGGCTCTGAAAGGCCCTTTGAACCCCTTGGGAAGAGTGTGGACTGGTTGTGATGTGAGAAAGTGGACCGGAGGTGGTGAGCCATGAGACAAAGGCTTTCGACCTGAGCGGGTCGGCATGCACGGGGGACTGTGCTCTAGGCTGCTGGCTCCTTGCTTGTCTTCGCCAGCGTGGAAGCCTGCGTGTCTGTCAGGAGTGGACCCGTGAGGCCTGGGCTGGCCAGGGAAGGGTGTGGAGTAGGAGGTGAGCAGGGAAGCCTGGAGCTGGTAGAGGGGTCTTTAACTTGGAGAGAGGACAGAGCGTGTCCATCTTAGCTGTGACTGTGGTCACAGCTTGGTTTCCTTTCCGTGGGTAAGGCTGTCATGTGGCCAGTGTCATGGTTGACATGATTTTATCGGACTGTGTGACCACTCTCAGATCATGATAAAAGTGAATTCTACGTAATATTGAACTTAAATGTGCCAAACCCAACATGGCCATCGGGATACTAGTGCTGACTTCATAGGTATGCTCTTGTCATTGTAAAAGATCATGTTATTTGGTACATGAAAATAGGTGGGTACTAATTATACCTTGTGTACGTGTATGTTATTCTTAGGAGAAATCCTACAAAATTACAGTTAGCTTATGTAGCTTTTTAGGAGAAAAAAGACGTAATCTAAAGTTTTCGGTAGGACTACAAATTGACTAAAGATGTCAACTTTTACTGCATCTTCTTGTGAAGGGAAAAAAAACCTCTCTACTTCACAGCTCTTTGTAAATTCGAGATGAGGAGCCCTTCCAGGTGATCTGAGATTGAGCACATGAAAGCTTATAGACGCAGGCTGGGAAGAAGGATCTGGAAAGCGTAGGGCTGCCCGAGAGCCGCGGGAGGGGCGTCAGAGACCAGGAAGCGGGAGCTGTGCTCAAAGGGAAGGAACCTCACCGCCAGTTCTGGATCTCGGGCAGTTAGTTGTCGCCCAGGCCATTCGTCACTTAAAGGCTTGGCTCCCAGAAACCCATACTTCCCTCTTCCTCTGAAACTCTGCGAGCCTGTGTGGCAGCCTGGAGACAGACCCTGAGACCTTGGCCCACCCAGGCCGGTGATGGGCTCTGCCGTCCTCTGCTGCGCGGGCAGCCCTTTCTGCAGCAGCCGGCGCTGGGTGGGCCTGGGGAGGCTCTCAGAGCAGAACACCACTGCCGCCAGCTTCTCTGCCTGCCCTTAATAATGCCATAACTAAAAAAGACTTTACAGTATTTACGAAGAAACTGCTTTTTTTTTAACGCTTGTTTATTTTTGAGAGAGAGAGACAGACAGAGAGAGACCGAGAGCGAGCCGGGAGGGGCAGAGAAAGGGAGACAGAGAATCCCAAGCAGGCTCTTCACTTACAGTGAAGCCCGACTCAAGGCTTGAACTCACCAGTTGTGAGATCGGGACCTGAGCCGAAACCAAGAGTCAGACATTTATCTGACTGAGCCAGCCAGGTGCCCCAAAAGAAGGTTTTTGGTTTTTTTTCCGAGGACACATGGTAATTCTGAGGAGACTTACCAATGGTACGATTGTCCGCAGTGGTTTCTGGTCACGGGTGCAGCCGGCTGTGAGTTCTTCCCTCAGCTCGGGTCAGGCCGTAGCCACCAGTGGGTGTCCCTGCCTCTGGCCGCTCTCGCTCCAGCCTCCTGCAACACTGCCACAGAAATAGAAATTTGATCGGGTCATAGCCTTGCTTTTGAACCGTCAGTGATTCCTTATGTACGTGGGGCACTGGCCTGAAACCTCTCTGCATCCTAACGGTCCGGTCTCCACTTTGCCTGCAGCCCGTCACACTCAGCAGTGTCCCCAAACCTGTGACACTCGGGCGCCCCTGAAACTTGGGTATATAGCTTCCCTTCACTGCTCCAGGCAGGGTCAGCTGTTTTCCCTGCGCCTTCTGGAACTTTCTTTATGCCCACCTGTTGCAGTATAGTTGTGTGTTTCTCTCTCTTTCCCTTCAATGTTGATGTCAGCAACTCTTTACCTCATGCATTTGGACACCCAGGCCGAGAGGGAGAAGGTGATGTGTGTGAAAAAGCAGACTGTGCCTTCGCTCTTCCAGGTGCGGCAGACAGACAGACAGACGGCAGCAAATAGCTCCCAGCAGCCCCCTCCTAGGGAAGCACAGTGGCTGGGGGGTGAAGCTTGTCACTTGAGCCGCAGGGGGCGCCGTGGCCTCGGGTAGCCTGTGCCTCTGGAGACAGAGGAAGGTCTGCCACCACGTGTCCCTAATCTGCTGTTTGTCTCTGTGACGTGCCAAGGAATATTCTCAAGCAGGATTTGTAAAGATTTAGCTTGACTTTAGGACGGAGAAGACTTCCTGAAGCAGTATATATGATTTACATCACCTTTTCAGCTTGGTTACAGTTTTCAGAAAGCAGACACTAAAGGAAACTAGAAGGAAAGTGTTTTGCAAGAGCTGTTCCCCAGAGACTGGGTCTCAGTTCACTGGCTTTAATAACATAAGTAGCATTTTTAAGAAAAAGAATCTTATAATAAAAACATTCCAGTTAGCAAACAGTAGAATCTGTCTTGTTACCAGGCTTGGGAATTTATTTAAAAGTGAAAACACATTTTGTTTTCATTGACTTACACCGTAGGAACTTCTAGAATTGATGAAGTTGGTAGACCAAGGAGACCTCAAATCTGTTTTAAAGGTTAAGTGGTTCCCTTTACAACTGGAGAATTTTCAGTGCGTTCATTCCTGTTACATGGAAAACTATCACAGTGGCAGAGAAACTAGCGTGTGTACCCTGACTGGGTTCTTCTTAAATGTGTGCCCTAAAGTGACCTGAGGCCGAGGAAGGGTGCCCCGGCTGACCAGTTGGGGGAGTGCCTAGCGGTCCCAGGCAGCCGGGAGTTCAGATGCTGTGAAGCTGGCCACACACAGGCATGGAGCGCTGCTCGATTCTTCCCTGCGATGTGCTTGGCCTTCGTCTTTAGCCCCGGCCATTTTTATAGTAGATTCATTTGTTACTGACCAGCTCCAGAATTTTCCTCAGTCTCCTTTCTCTGTGCCGCATCTAGGCCTTAACGTCTACAGGGGTACTTGGTAGGTTTTCTTGGGAAGGAATGATTTCTTCTGTCACTGTGTTGTGAAACTGGGTATTTAATGAAAATTCAGATTCGTTTAATGAAAATTCAGATTTGTTTAGAACAAATTTAATTAGTTTAAAATGAGATTAAAAGTGACAGAAGGGCCAAGTAAAGGAAGTCATGCTAATTAAATATGTGTTTGCATAAAGTTACTAAACAGTTTAACATATCAGAGGAATGAAAGGTTGCTAAAAGATTTATGCTGTCTAAATTAATTTTTCTCAAGCAGATTATACAATTAAAATTTTTCTTTTAGGGTTTATTTCTTTTTGAGAGAGAGACAGAGTGTGAACAGGGGAGGGGCAGAGAGAGAGGGAAACACGGAATCCTAAGCAGGCTCCAGGTTCTGAGCTGTCAGCACAGAGCCCGACGCGTGGCTTGAACCCATGAACTGTGAGATCATGACCTGAGCTGAAGTTGGACACCCAACCAACTGAGCCACCCAGGCACCCCTGCAATTTAAAATTACATAGAGGAAGATAGAAAAGGCGGGTTGTCTTTTTTTATTCAGGCAAATACATGAAGCTTTTTGGAAGCTAGCTTTCAAAGGCTCTCCTGGTGTGCAGGTGGACTTCTCACTCCAGACGCGTGGTGGTGGTGATCTCTCGCTTTACGTGGAGCACAGCTGTTGGCCTGTCTCTTTTGTGGCACATTTCTGGCTCACTGATGAGCACGTAATCGAAGGTGGCATCATTAACCACTAAGTTTAAAGGTGCTGGATCAGGAATTCTTCTTAAGAACCCCACCTGGGAGAGACTCAAGGGTTGTGCGTTGTGGCCGACCGAGCGCTTAGGTTCTGAGCGAGACCTCAGGACGCCTTGCTCTCTTAATCCCAGAGGACGCAATACAGAATACCCATTCCTGGGAAGAGAGAAGAGAGGAAATATCTTCTACCTTGAGGTGGGATGCAGAAAGTGGTTGATGGAGTTTCACCCCAGATCTGGAAGCATCCTGGGACCCTTCCTGCATTTTTTTTCCTCCTCTGAAAGCAAGTCATGAGATGTTTTACCCCTCCTTTCAGAAGGCGTGATGACTGATACTCCCTGGTTTCTTGTTTAAAATGTTTTTAAAGTAGTATTTAAAGAGAATGCCGACGAGCCTAACATGAAGTTTCCTCCTCCTGCCTTTGCCTTCTACCTCTCAGTCTCTCTGCTCTCCTTTGGCACGTTGTTCACACCGCTTCTGACTATAACTCTCCCAGTATTGCCTGTCTTCCTGTCCTCCTGGATGCTTCTTCCCACTGTTGATTCATTTGTTCACTCATCCCCACGGGCCTCCCAGGCCAGCTGTCATGTGCCAGGACAAAGATGAAGGACCAGCAGAGAGACCTATGTCTGCTTTTGTGTGCATTGTGTGTGTGTCGGTCATTTGTTGGTTTTTCACGGTGGATGCGAAGTTCCTTGAAGACCAAAACGATGTATCCCTTACCTTTATATCTCACTAGTGAGCCTGCCTTCCAGACTTAGCATATCCTCTGTCAGCTTGTGGAATAAATAATGTCTATTTCTAGCACACCATTCTGAGATTTAATGATAGAGGGACATATTTCCATTTCCAAATATAGCACAAGCATAGTTATTTTCATCCATTCGTCCTTCATTCTCGAAATTAGGTCCTGAGTTAATTGATAATTACCTTTGATATTTGTGGGTTATTTGAGGCAACCAGGTGGTGGTACTGAGTTCTTGGCCGGAGTTTATTTCTCGATTTGATTCAGTGGCCTTGAGTTGGTTTTGTTCACTTGATTTCTGAAAGCCATGGTTTCCCAGGGAAGACCATTCCCATTTGAATCGGGCTGTGATTCTTGCTGGGTTTAAGTAAAGAAGCCTTTTGGGTTCTGGTTCTGCAGACTTAACATGCTGAACTGGGGCAAGTTTTTGTTTGGGGTAATGCCTGGGAAAAGAGGATTTACTCAGAAGTCAAAAATAAAGGCCTCCTGACCACCTGGTGATTTTTTTTTTTTTTTTTTTTTTTTTTTTTTTTTTTTTTTGGTCCCAGCACACCTGTCTGGCTTCATTCTTATGCCTGCGGGTAAGCTGGCTTCTTTCTTTATGCTCTGGCTAGTGCTCCCTCGCCCTGGGGAGCAGGGACAGAGCCCTTGGGGACTCTGCACCCTGGTCACCCCGGTTGGGGAGGGTTTCCAGGAAGCGGGTGCTGCATAGCTCCTTGGGGTATGGAGTTCTCAGGCCGCCTCTCCTCCAGCCCTCACCTAGTTCGCTCCAGGAGTATTGTTGAAGACGAACCCAGTGCTTTCTCAGTGAGCCCTGCCTAAAGGGCCCAGATTTCCTTTCTCTCCTTTCCCTGGCGGAGCTGGAGAATGAATTGGGCATCTGGTGGTTAACCTCATTCAGGAAAATTGATTGACGGTGCGTGCTGCTCCCTGGGTAGACCAGCTGCCCTCTGCTGAATTCTTGTCATCGGTGGTTTGTAGTGCAGAGCCCGTTCCTTAGGCCTGACTTTCCAGAGAGGGCCTGTTTCTGTTCCATGCAGGGACCTGTCAGCTCTCTGAGCGAGCCTGGCCTCTTGAGCTCCAGCATCCTCCGGATATCTCACACCTCCCGTGCTAAGTTCTCTAGTTTGAGCCCAAGCTTCCAAGCCTTTCGTTTTGGCCTTCACAGCCATGCTTTTGCTGATGACTCCTGCATCTGTGTTCTCTAAAATGATTTATTTGCTTGTTTCCATTACTATTTCCACCCCACGTATATACCTCCAAAGATCTATGTGATCCCTCTAAACATACTCCCAGCTTTCTTTTTTAACTTTCAATCTGAAATAATTACAGGTTCACAGGAAGTTGGGCAAAAAAGAAATGGACAAGGAGGTCTGTACCCCCTTCTCCCAGCCTCCCCCAGTGTCACGTCCTGGGTAGCCCCCGTGCACTATGCAAGCAGGAGAGTGACTCTGCTATGCTCCACAAGCCTCTTCCGGTGTGGCACGTGTGCATGTGCTCGTGGGTGGTTGCTCTGTGCTGTTGTATCCTGTGCGGATTCACGTAACCACTTTGAACTTACAGAATCATCCCATCACCCAGGTGATACACCTCCTGTTCATACCTAACCCCAACTGCGTCTCTAACCCCTGGCAGCCACTCATCTGTTATTCTCCATGTATATAATTTGTGATTCAAAATGTTGTGTAAGGGGATCATACGCTGTGTAACTTTCTTACTTGGCGTCATTCCCTTGAGATCCATCAGTAGTTCTTGGCTCTTCCTTCCTGAGTAGTGTTTCCTGGTACGGATATGCCCTAGTTTGTTAGCCACCTACCCATTAAGGGACAGTGGGTTCTCTTCAGGTTTTGGCAGTTTCAGAAAGAGACACTGGACTGTCATGCACAGGTTTTCACATGGACTGAAGCTTTTATTCCTGTGGGCCAAATGGCCGAGAGTGCGATTGCTGAGTGCTCTGGTTAAGCTCCTGTCGTTCTAAAAGAGACCACCGAACTGTTTTCCAGAACGGCTGTTTCATTTGCACTCCCCTCAGCAATGGTGAGTGATCTTTGCGACTTCTCAAAAGGCCAGGATGGCTTCGATACATTTGTCAGAGGGGAAGGTTAAGACCTTAGGATGTTTAGTTGATCACCTCTCAGTAATTTATGTTCGGTATTCGGTACCTTAGCTGACCTCTCTCCTTGTACTCTTGAATATTTGATTCCTTTGATTTAACTAATCTGATGCAGATACAAATGGGCAATTAAACGGCCTCAAGCCAAAGAAAGCAAGAGGAAGCAAAGAGCCTAGAACAGTCCTTGCATGACTCAACGTTAGATTTGGTTTGGGGCATTTAGTTGCTACCAACAGGTTTAGCACTTTGTCTTCTTATACTCTGTAGTGTCTGGCGTTTAAAAAAGTAGATGGTCTTGCCGTAGGGGTGTGTGTGTGTGTGTGTGTGTGTGTGTGTGTGTCTGTGAATCTAGTCATTGATGCTTTCTTTCTGTAAAAATATAACCTTTATTAAATTAATTAACAAAGCATATCAGAGTGGAACCTGTCCCTTTAACTGCCTGAGTGACGTGGGCCAGACTTGAATGCCTCTGCTTCCCCTACTACAGGATGGGAACACGAGGGTCTCTCAGGCGTGTGGACAGCTGAGTGAAACTCTGTCAACACTTACCATAGTGCCTGTCTTGGAGCAGCTGCCAGTAAATGTTCCTTTTTCCCTCCTCTCCCCATCTCCCCACCTGTAACTGATTGGACACACACAGGATGGGGCAGATGGAAATGTGAGATGCAAAGGTATAAATACCTAGCTATAATCTGATCTCTTCCTCCCTCATCTTTGCTCAACAAAAACTGTTTAATCTACTTCTGGTGCCCTTGCTCTGAGTAAGCACCTTGCTCTGGCCCTTTTGTTTAAGATCAAAGGTTGAAGCCTTTCTGGGATATAAGCTGTGTCTCTAGCCCCAGTCTGTCAGGACAGGGTCAGCTCTTGTAAAGAATCTTTACTCATGGGTCCATTCATTCGTACTGGCATGTGTTACTTTGCACAAATCACTAAATTCTTGTGTTACCAGCCAAAGCTGCAAAATAAAGGATTTTTTTCCCACCAAATAAGTATGCATAAAACACTAGTGTTAGCCCAGGGGGAGAGAGCGATGTTCTTCTCTAAAAGAGGCCCTTTTATCAGAAGAGTTTTATGTAAAACATTATTTTTTTTTCTATAGGGTAGTTAAAAAGTGGTTTAAATTCATGAATTTTCTATTTCTTCATACTGGTCCGATATTTTCAGGTAGAGAAAATTTTCATGTCAGCAGGGAAATGAGATGTTAGTGTAGAAAATGTGGCCACTCAGTAAATGATTATTAAATGAATTAATAACATACTACATTATCTTTATTTGTAACTCGGTATTACAACAGCTGGGATTTAAAATTTGTAACTGTGCACAGACTCCAAATTTTATAATTTCTTGTTGAAGGGTCAGCCCTCAATGGAGAGTTGCAAATGTCTGCTTTAATTCACTGTTTGTAGATTGGCCTCAATTAATATAATAGAGAGGAGAGGCCCTTCAGCTGAATGTCAAGCCAGTCCAATATTATAGGTCTTAAAATGTCCAGCTTAAAATGGATGTATATGTGATCTGGTTTACTTGCTGGACTTTTTAATAGAGCATTTTTAATGTTCTTGATTTTTTTATTTTGGCACTCAGCTTCATGAACTAAATGTGATAGGTCTTTGGTTAATTGAGAGAAGTACATCATCCATATGCATTTCTGGTATGTATTGTTTGTTACTGGTTATTTTTATTGAGTAAGTGGTGGGAAGCTTGATCGGCAGCAACGTGTGAGGGTTTTGTCAGGAAAGCTGGAAAGCTCTAGATAAGAAAAGGCTTCTTTGGTTTTGTTTTCCTTTCTTTGAAGCCCCAAATTGAGAGCCCTGAGATCAAGGAAGGGTTGGGCTTTGTGCCTGCACCAGCGAAGCCCATGGATATGAGCAGAAAATAGGTTTCATCAACTTTCACTTTGCTTTTTTGTTCTCCTCAAGGAGACTGCTCTTTGGACTGCCTTAGAAGAAGCGAAAGATCAAAATGAGTGAAGATTTTATAAGAAAGGATTTATTTCTTCCGAGGGAGTTCAAGTCTCTATTCCAAGACAGTTAGACCCTTGGGTAGTGAGAGAACCTGATGGTTGGGTCTGTTGATCTTTAAGGAGGGGTGAGGAAGGGGGGACATGCCAGGGGGCTGGCAATGCAGAAAGCAGAGTTCACACAGCGCACAGGTGAGGTCGGTCAGTCCTAGGCAGAGTTCTAGAAAAGGCAGTTGATAAACTGCCAGTAGAGAAAGAAGTGAATGAATGGGTTATAGCATGTTAACTGTATTTCACTCTTTGCTCGGTTTCTGGCTTGATGAAGGACATGCAGTGGAATTACTGAGCATTAAACCGGGCATTTAACACCTAATTTGTAGACGAAACAGGAAAGTATGGGCAATCTGTTAGTACAGTCACTGGAATCAGACTGCTGAATGGCTGGGAAAAAGCGTCAACTGAGGGAGTCACTTATCACAAGACCAGCACTGTCCTTATCCTCCCAAGCTGCTCTGATAGTGAGGTATTACTCATCGTACGCGGTTTGTGAGTAAGGAAGTAATTTCCCGTCCAGGCCCACGGTTGGATCAGACTTGCTGATGGCAGTGGCCAAGGGAGGTGGTAGACCCGTCACCTCAGTGGGACCTGAGGCTGGCAGATGGGTGGGTTTCATCCCTGGCATCACCTTCTGTAGGGGAGCCTTCCGTGCCATTGTCGTGTCTTTGAACTGACCCTACTAACGTATTCAGAACTTTTATGTCCCAATGTGACATCTGGAAGGAATGCTCTTCGGAATTCAGACACCCTGAAAACCCTCCTTTGTTGTGTTGGGAGCTGTTTATGTTGAAAATGGGAAAATTGCCACCAAACAGGGACAGACTTGGTGCTGCAGCAGAAATCACCTTGGCTACCTGGGAAGCCTTGCAAGTGAGACCATCGTTGCAGGGCTTGTTAGTAGATGACCTCGGTGAGGCTGCGGGACGATGTCTCCCTTGAGCGTCTCTGTCCCCATGCAGAAAATCTGTGAGTGGAAGTATTGGCATGGAAAGCACGCTTATTGTCAAAGTCTAGGTCAGGGTCTGTCAGATACAGAGGATCCCAAAACATGTCAGCAGGAGTAGGTCAAAATCCAACATGGACATTTCATTCATGGGTTTTAATAGGAGTCTTTTGAATCAGAAACACTCAGGTTATGAAGTAAGGGTCACGTGTGGCCACAGCACATGTGAAAACAACAACCTTACACATGTTCATGAACATGGTGCCGTGCCCCGAAGTAACGCCTGTGGCTGTCATGAGCAAAAGCACGGGAGAAAAATCACAACTGGGGGTCAGTCATCTTGCTGTGCACTGCTGGTTGGATCGCACGTGATGTTTCCTTTGCTCCCCAGCCCCCACTTTGCAAGGGGAGAGTGTCCAGAGGGGAGTGAGCTGGTGTGGAAGGAGTTCCTGTTCCTGCCCTGCGGGTAGAGTCCAGGGAATGAAGTGTTACCCTTGGGACAAGGGACGGCAGACTGCACGAATGCTCGCCGTCTCCGGAGATTTGCAGAGCCAAGGATGGATTACACTGTGACCAACTGCAGGCTGTTTCAGGGAGACAGTGGCTGCTCTCAGAATGACGCAGGGGCGGGAAGGAGCTCTTCCCACTTTGAAACCTCCAGGAGAGTGCTTTATGCTTTGGCAATGTTGGGAAAAGAGAAAAAATAAATTCCTCATCTCAAAATCTCTGTTTTTCACGAAGTAGACTTTGTGTAAATATTTGGGTGGTTGAGGTTCACGCTCTGACGTTGGTCTCTGTGTGGGCCCTCTGCCCAGGTACAGCACCTGTCCCTCACCTTGTCCTTGATTGCCCATCTGTACCTTCCACCATCCAGTGCTGCGGTACCCACAAGGCGTCCCCTCTTCACGGGGGGCTGCCCTCACACGCTCCGGCTTGCTTCTCCTTCTTTCCCCTCTCTTACACATACGTGCATTGGTATTATTTCTTGATACAGACTTTGATTTGTCCCTCATCCCTCCCCCAGTAATCTGATGGGCTTCCTTCATAAACCTCATCATATTAAGGCATCTTTTATCACCCACCCAAGAATAACGTGGTACTCCTCAAACCCTTACTCCTCCATAATCAGGGCAGCAGGCGTGTGCACCATTTCAGGCTGGAGAATGCGCTGCACGTGGCTGGAACAGTTCCCCTTTGACCCCTGATGCTTATACCTAGAACTGAATCACGATTTCTGTGCACAGTGGGTGCCCCCTGAAATCCCGTCTGTAAGTTGCCATTGAAACTACCTACTTCTGCTCCTGATTTGCAGCTTCTGCTGGGGGGGGGGGGTGCAGCTTTTGTGCTTCCCACACTCCCTTACAGCTTCCCCATCCCCTTGGTATCCAGATGGTTGTCCCCGTGGTAGACAAGAGTAGGGAAACAGATAAGAGTGGTGGTAGCTTCTGTTTATAAAGTGCTTGAAGTAACTGAGCACGTTCACATGTCTGTAGCCACTTCATTTGATTCTCAAACTGACTTTGCCAGTTAGGGAAGATCCCATTTCATACAGAAATCCTGGAGTAGAGGGTTCCAAGGATTTTCCCAAGGCCACGCTCAGACAGAGGGCCACACCTGGTGAGTTGTGCCCCACCTCCAGATGGAGCGGGCTTGTAGGCTGTGTTCAGACTTTGCATCTGAGAGAGGTTGCAGCTGAAGGAGTCCCCAAATCTCGGGCCTCCGATCCTACCACCTGCCGAATCGGCTGGAAGGTCAGCCTTTCCCGGGACATGTCACACCAACAAGTCCCTCTGGGAGCCTGCGAGGTCTCCTGTCTTAATTAGCGAGGAAGGGGATTTTCCCACCAGGGCTGCAGCTCCTCCTTTAGGCTCTGCCCAGCACAGAGCTGAAGGGGAGGGGGCTGCAGTGGGGGTGCACCTGGGCCACACCCAGCCAGCTGCCACTGGACCTGGGACCCGGGCTGTCACATCTTTATCGCGGGGGTCCTGCCCCCAGAACCTCACATGTCTCCCTAGCCCAGCCTTCTCTGTGGATGGATTCTGGTCCAGGAACCAGGTCTGTACACGGCCGCAGCCAAGTTGTGGGCTGGGTTCAAGTTCCCGTCCTTGGAATGCTGGTGGCCACCACTCGGATGGCCTCTAGGGGGCGGTGTTGCCCACCTCAGGCTGTGGGCCACAGCTTTCCACGTGGGGTCCGTGCCGCTGAGTGCCTGGGTAGAATGCAAGGCCTCTTGCTGTGGGCAGAGGTTGATCTCTTTATGGTAAATGACAGCATGCACCGAAGTGCAGTTTTTTTCATGCCTAGAAACGTACGGTAAAATTTCACAGGCATCCTAGAGACTTTTCTCATTCTTTTATTCCGAGGTTATTTTAGGCATCGTATGTACTAATTTAACAGCTTAAAAATAGACTTTACCTTAATTTTACTGCATTATGATATGCATCAGTTCATCGCCAACTGACAGCAGAAGTGACTTTTATCTGAGAATCCTTTTTTTCTCCAAATTGAATGACAATATTTTCTGTAGTACAGAAAAAAAAATTCTAAAGTGGCAAAGGATTTTTGAGCATTTTGACATTATGGATTTAAATAGAACCTTCCTCCTTCTACCTCATTGATTGTTCCCCTTTCAGCTGCCTCATCCCAGGATCCATTTCTGTGGTTTCCTCTTTGGGGTGGCCCTTGGCCGGTTCCACAGCTGGCCAGGCAGGGTGAGCCCCGTCCACTGTGGATGCATGTTCAAGTGTCCAGGATGTGCAGGAAATAAACTTAGGAGGGAAGGAAAAGGCTTGACCCACAAATCCTCATGCCGCTTCCCCTGGAACCAAGGGGAAGTGGTTTCTATGGACTCTGGTGGACTAATTCCAGCCCCTTTTCCTCATACTATTTTTAGGTGTAAAAAGATGTAAATGCAGGATGGTGTTAAGTCTACCAGACTAAGTGACATATTTTGAACAGTAGATAGGAACCTGGATACGTTCTGAAAACTATCTAGCAAAGGAAGACTTTTATTTATTTACCTTCTAAAGTTTATTTATTTTAGGAGGGGAGGGGCAGAGAGGGAGGGGAGAGAGTCCCAAGCGGGCTCCACGCGGCCAACACAGAGCCCGATGTGGAGCGCAAACCCACGAAGCCACGAGATCACGACCTGAGCCGGAACCGAGAGCTGGGTGCTCAACCAGCTGAGCCACCCAGGCCCCCCCACCCCCATTTATCTCATCGCATCGCATCTACTTATTTTTATCTGAGAGAGAGAGAGAGCACGCACAGGGGAGGGGCAGAGGGGGAGAGATTCTCAGGCAGGCTCCACATTCAGCACAGAGCCTGACACAGGTCCTGATCCCACAACCCTGGGACCAGGACCTGAGCCAAAATCAAAAGTCGGACAATCAACCCACTGGGCTACCCAGGCACCCCAAGTACTAGCCACTTTCTTTGTATTTTTACAAGAACAGAACTAGTAATAGTGGCTCACATTTGCTTATTTCTTCACTCTGCACGTGTCCACTCATTTAATCTTGCCGGCAGCTGTCTGAGCTGGGCACTTAGTCCCGTGTTACAGATGAGAAATCAGAGCCGTGGTCCCGGGTAAGTGACTTGCCCGAGGCCACAGCCTAGGAAATGTTAAGGCAGGATAGAGAGTCAAGCGATCTAGCTTCAGAAGCCACACTCTTAATTGTGCTTCCATATTACCTTAGAAGTGTTTTGTTTTAATCATCTCTCAGGCTGTTGCCGTGGAGTTATGTAGAAACACACTTACGCCCCGTGCCCCCGGCCAGTTCCGAGCATTGGTTTTGATCTCCCGTCTCCTCTTCACAGTGTATGGAAGTGAAGCTGCACTCCAGTGCACGAGCACTGTTTCTGAGGACTCGGCGTGTGATACGCACGCCTCTCTCTGCATTCCGTACGTGTCTCCAGTCTTCACCCATTCGCCTGCCGCCCATCACCTGGGGCTGGCTCACAGACAGGCGCACTCCAGGTGGCGCCCCTTTTCCTGGTTCTCTCACACAGTGACGAGGTAGGGGCAGCTCCTGGGCAGCATGTGTATTAAGGTGGAAGGTGACAGTTGAGATTGTGAGAGAAAGGGACTGAAG
The DNA here is from genome assembly GCF_007474595.2 of Lynx canadensis. Taxonomy (NCBI): domain Eukaryota; kingdom Metazoa; phylum Chordata; class Mammalia; order Carnivora; family Felidae; genus Lynx; species Lynx canadensis. Next base: position 228,518,321 of record NC_044303.2, on the reverse strand, counting down.
AATTGGGGTTTTGTTTGTTTATCAGTTGTCCTCTGCAGTGGAATAAATGTAGTTGAACAGGCCCGCCTTTTCATAGTGCTTATCGGCAGACGGGGATCAGAGGGTGGGAGGGCTGCAGGGCCACCTGTGGCTGAGCGGGTTTGGGGACCAAGTAGGAGGCAGGTTCCCAGGAAGCTGCTGAAGCCGTTTCAGCTAGAAAAGCCTACCTTTTAGATAACATATTCTGTATGTTTTTGGTTAAATATTTTGACGTGCTAACATGTTTTGGTGAAAGTTTGGTTTTTGCTCAGTGCAGCCTAAGTGGCACATCCCTGGTTTCGTTTACCGAATCCTGGCTCTTCACTTCATTTGAGTGGCTCGTTATACCTCAGGTGATTACATTTTACAGAGCCCCGCTGATCACCTAGCGCTCTCCTACGCCGCCTGTCTTCTTGCCCTCCGAGTGGCTCCTTGAGGCCGGTCTTGGTCTGAGGATCCCTATTTAGTGATCTGGGTTTCGGAGAGATTCCGTGATGTCTTAGGTCACAGAGCCAGTGCTTTGTTAGAGTATCTCTTCAATCCATAATGCTGCTGCTGTGCAATGTGACCTCTAGAACTTTCTTAGGAAGGTTTTTCTTAGGAGCAAATTGGGAGATTCCTCGTGGCCATCATGCCGTCACCCTTCCCGTTTATAAATGCAGCAACCGTGTTCATGAGGGTTTAGGATTTAGACGAGAGCAAACAGGAGCAACAACAAACCCAAAAAGAGTGTGTTCGTGATTATGGGCCCTTCACAGATGGTGCAGAACATTGGTCCGTGTTTGGTGAACCACTGAGTGGTATTTTTGGTGCTGAAGTACCGTGTCAATGCGCGTGGGACTGGATCTGGAGGTCTCTTTTCCAGTGCAAGCTTAGCACCAGCGGTTGCTTTTGCCCGTGTCCTGAGGGTGGGTTCGTCACGGGGGCTTCTTTTCCTTAACCTGCAAGAGCCAAGAGTTGAACCAGCTCAGCTCTAAAACTCCTTTAAATTAAAATTCTGGAATCGTATGAAATTTGAGAACTTACATACAAAAAAAGAAAAACCAACCTGGGTAGATACTAAGAAATAAAGTAACAGATGTTTTATTTAATGTTTTTAGTAAAATTAAATCTTAGGATCCCAGGTAGTGTGACTGACAAATAAAGTCATTGGCCTTTACTTCCCATGTTTTTTAACTGACCTGCCATATTTAAAATACTGATCTGACAGAAGCATCTGGATACTTTGTTTCTAACTAAAGCTACATTTAACAACAAAAGAATCCTTAGAAAGTTAGCTCGTCTTGCCATCATTAGTAAGTGGGGAATTGCTAATTAAAACCATAATGAGATGGCACTCATCTGGAATGACTAAAATGAAAAAGGCTGATCTTATCAGAAATTGGTGAGGCAGTGGAGGAACTGGAACTTTCATAGAGCGCTGGCAGGAACATGACAGGGTGCAGCCTGGGGAAACACAGTTTGGCAGTTTGTTAAAAATTTAAACCTACACCTGTCATAGGATCCAGCCACTCTACACGTATATATCATTCAAAAAAAGGAAAACATAGGTGCACAGAGACTGTGCACAGACGTTCCTAAGAGTTGTGTAGTGGCCAAAAAGTGGAAACAGCTCCAGTGCCATCAAGAGCTGAGTGGCTGAACTGTGCCACGCACCCAGGCTGGAGTACACGTCCACGGTAGAAGGTGTGGACTGTTGATACGTACAACTGTATGGATGAATGTCAAAATAATTTTGTCAAGGGAAAGCCAGACCAAAAATAGAGTCAGTCCATACTTACACACTTTTTCGAGAAAATGCAAGCTAATCTATAGTGACAGAAAGCAGATGGGTGATTGCCTGGGGCAGGAGGGCAGAGCGAGACAGAGGGTTAGAGGGCACAGGAGGACTTGGGGTGATGGAGCTGTTCGCTGTGGACAACAGGGGTCTCTCCGTGGGTGTGTCCATATGTTAAAAACTTAAGAAATTGTATCCTGGAAATTCGTGCAGTTTATTGTATGTCAGTCACACCTCCTCGTAGGGCAGTTTTCACAAAAGATAAGCTCAGAAACAAAAGACCAAGTCCAGCATTTATTTTGGCAAGCACGGTTTTGCTACGTGTTAGCCACAAAGGCCAGCACGGCTGGTCAATGTCAGGGGAAGAGGTGATGTCTGTGACGGATGCTTGGAAGATAAGGGGGTGGGGGGGGGGGGAAGGGGCAATTCTTACATCCCCGAGGAAGCAGGAAGCGTTTTCTCCTCACACAAACCGCTTCCCAGCCCCCAGGGCCTGCTTGGCCTAATTAAACATCCTTTTCAGTTTACTGACTGGCTCTCCGGAGAATCCGAGGAGGCGGTGGTGGGCTTCCCAGAGATGGGAGACATGCTCTGCTCCCACCAGGCCTAACAGGCTTCTTGCCACCGTTGTTCCAAGTTGTCTTCACCCATCCACGTCCCCAGGCGCAGTTGTGATGGTTGTGGAATGGAGGTGTTGAAGTGTTCCCGTTGTGCACACTCCTTTCACTGAAGGACCGCGTCGCGGCCGGCTTGGCCGTGGCCCGGGATGGGCGAGGTTACCGAGCACCGCGCCTCATCCGAATCTCCCGCCAGGCGTGGTGATGACTTTATTCCACCACATCATAGGCTTCCTTCTTCTCTGAGCGATGCAGAGCAGCCACATCTGAGCAGTGGTTTAATTATTAATAATGGATTGTAGTAGTGCCCTTGCTAAAAATAAAATAAAACTATCCATCTGCTAAACAAGAGTCAGAGGATGTGTGGAAGAATGCGTTACGCTTAGCAGATGTTTTGGTTGGTGGAGGGGGTGTCTCTCCTATTCCTCTGACTCTCGGACTGAGCCCAGGAAGGATCGGAAAGAGTGACTTCCCTTCCCTTTCCTCTCTTTGCTTTTGTGACAGTCCCCTCCGGCTCTGTGCCTGTGTGTTTTCACCAGGCGGTGGTGGCCCGCTGATTTTTGGGGGGGGCCGGGGCCGTTCGGGCCGTGCCCCTGCCCCCTTCCCGTCCCTGGGAGCCGGCCGCCTCGCTTGCCTCCCAGCGGGGTCACTCGGGGAGGGGGCCTCTCTGGGGAGGGGGGCTCACTGCGCCCTGTCTTTCCGCAGCTGTGGACGTGGCTGGAGGAGCTGCAGAAGGAGCTTCTGGATGACGTGTATGCCGAGTCGGTGGAGGCCGTGCAGGACCTCATCAAGCGCTTTGGCCAGCAGCAGCAGACGACCCTGCAAGTGACGGTGAACGTGATCAAGGAAGGGGAGGACCTCATACAGCAGCTGAGGTGGGCCGGTCCCCTCCTCCCGCCCACATCCCCTGGAGCCGGCCAGGGAACAATGAGCTGTAATTCCCTGTCCTGCTAGGTGGGGAGCAAATAACATGTCTGCATACAGAGGACATTTACCTCCCTTTCTTTCTCTTTTTTGTTTTTTTCCCTCTCTGACTGGTTGTTTTTTTTTTTTTTTTTTTAACTCAATGATTTTTCTCATCACGGCATTGACTAATAAACTTTCCCAGAACTCGGCTTTTATTAATATGTCCTGTTAACAGCTACCTAGTAATTATTGGAACTTCCTTACAAGCCGGGCTGATTTAAACCTCCCAGAACTGTGTCCTTCAGACCCTGAGTGACCTGTGTCCCCAGAGGATGGTGGGTGTCCCTGTTGCGGGAGCAGAGGCTGGGGGAGACCAGGCCCCAGGTGTCACTTTCCTCCCTGCTCTGCGGGGGCTGGAAGCAGACTTCCTTTATTGGATCCTTCGAGGACAGCTTCTCAAACCATTACTGCTAACTTCACCGATGCTCACTTTGCCGCGAGTCAGGGGAAAGGGACTCAATAAAGGCCTGCTCGATTGCATTAGAGTTTAACCCCTTGTTCCTGATGGGACTCCACCGTTTTAGCAAGCAGAGATCGTGGATTCTGTTCTCTCTACCTAAGGAGAAGAGTGGCTACAGTGAAGCGCTTCGGAAGTCACTTTCTGGAGCTACTAGGCTGCTTTGCAGGGGGACGGTGGGCGGTGCGGGGGACAGTCTTCGGTGTGGCCACAGACCTGGCGGCTGGCTCGCAGGAGGAAGCCCAGTGTTGTTGCTTCCTGCCGGCCTTCCTCCCCCTGAAGTCTGCGCGGCCGGATCCGGTGTCTGACGATGGGAGACTTTCTCATGCCGCCCCGTCCCCTCTCCCTTCCGCAGGGACTCTGCCATTTCCAGCAACAAGACCCCCCACAACAGCTCCATCAGCCACATCGAGACGGTGCTGCAGCAGCTGGACGAGGCCCAGGCCCAGATGGAGGAGCTCTTCCAGGAGCGCAAGATCAAGCTGGAGCTCTTCCTGCAGCTGCGCGTGTTCGAGAGGGATGCCATCGATGTGAGTGCCCCCTCCTCGTCCCCCGCCGGTTCCGGCATCTTCTCCCCCTGCATTCGGGGCAGGACAGAGGAAGGAAGGCTTGCGTCTTGCCCTGCGAGCCGAGGGGGCTGTGCTGGAAGCCGCACCGTACAGCAGGACGGAGCACAGCCTGTGTGAGTGCAGCCGAGCCCGTCTGGCTGCGCCCTGGCCTGTTGGGCCCGGGGCCGGGTCCCACGCAGCCCTCCCCTCGTCTGAGGCACACACTTGAGGCCGCCACTCTCCCCTGTTCTTTCTGTCCCCCCCCCCCCCCCCCCGCCCCCTGCCCCCTGCCCCCGCCTGCCTCCACCAGGAGCGAGAATAAGGCTCGTCAGTGGTGATAGCATTTGCAGAGAGCAGGAAATCCAGTCTTTTCCAAGGAGTGTGCTCAGATGATCTTTCATCCTTGCCTACAAATTGCCCCTTATCTGTGAGTTTCTTTCCTTTTACTTCAACAAAAGGCCGTTTCTTAATGTGCCAGGGAAGATCTGAGTTTTGAACCTGATGAACTGCAAGCCCAAGTAAGTATAATTGGATGATGCCGAGTCTGTCTGTGAAACATGAATGAAGGAACCAAAACTCACTTGGCCCAGATGAGGCCAGTCTCCCGGTGCCTGTCAGCTTCACGCGGCTGGTGGAGCACGTTGCCCAGGCAGTCTGGAGGGCATGCCCTGCCCGCGCAAGGGCCTCGAGGGCATGCAGACCCAGACCCTAAATCCACTGGGGCAGAGGGACGGTGGGGCCTCGCGTAGACTGCTTCACTTACCTCGGCTGAGGGGAGGACGCTCTGCTGAAGTGGGCTTTGCCTGCGTCTCTCGGGCCTGTCTGTAGGCCCAGCTCTGCGTGTGGTACAAGGACCAGGCCAGGCCCTGGTGCGAGGCCTCTCGGGGGGGCCTTGCTTGGCCACTTAGTCTAAACTTCCCTCAGTGTTTTCATTAAAGAAAGGCCTTCTCGGCTGTTCTTATCATCATCTCTGGTTCACGACAAGAGAGGAATTAAAGCCTATGCACATTGTCTGGTAAAATCTGCTCTCGGTCTTGGTGTTTAGAGACACATGAAGCCAGGTAGGGAAAAGGCACGCTGTCCTCAGCTCTTTAAGGACCTGCCCACGGCCTGGGCCTGCAGTCCAGCTTCCAGGTTGCTGGCGGTATGAACAGAAGACCCAGCATGGCTGTTTTCCCCTCTGATCTCTACTTCAGATGAATTGCTTTTGTAAACTCAGCTGCTTGTTGGATAGTTTCAGTTTGGAAACAGGCATTATTTGAAGTTTCTCTTCAAGACATGTTGATATTTCAAAAAAAAAAAAAAAATCTCTTGGCTTCATCTGTATTATTGCTACTTTAAAGGGAAAAAATTTAATTGTATTTCCATTATCAACAAACTAGTGTTTTAATATGTAGTTCAGAAACCAGAAACCTACATTTTCTCCACACCAAAGCTACAAAGTTCCAAGTGGCCTTAATAAAGCCGGTGTGCCAGGCCAGGGGTAAGTGCTTTCCTGAGCTAAGGAAATTAAACCCACAGTGCAGTCACAGGCCAGCTACAGTGTAGTTTAAAAGCTTTTTAAAATGTCACAGCCTAAGAGCCTCTTTTCTCTGGAGTAATCCTAAAACATGAAAACCTGAGCAGTTAGGACTTCAGCTGGGATTTCCTCCCTTATCTGGGAAAATGCTCCATCTGACTGCACATGTGAGGAGTTATCTTTATGGTAGAAACTTATCTATTCCTTGGCCAATTGTTTTTTAAATGTTTATTTATTTTTGAGAGAGAGCGCGAGCGGGGGAGGGGGCAGAGTATCCAAAGTGGGCTCCACACTGACAGCACAGAGCCCGATGCAGGGCTCAAACCCACGAACCGTTGAGATCATACCTGAGCTGAAGTTGGATGCTCGTCCGACTGAGCCCCCCAGGCGCCCCGGATCTAGGTTTTCTGCGCTGAGAATGTTCCTGTTTCAGCCTCTTCCTATTTCCAGGGAAAACCTGCTCGATTGCTCTGGAAACAACGGAGTCATTCCTACAGCGTCCTGTGACAGTTTGTTTATGGAACACAGTTATATGTACCATTAGGAAGAGAAGTAACACAAGTTGTTTCTCCAGAATTGGTATTCAAAAGTCATTTCCACTTTCTTGAGCTTTGTTTCTGCCACCAATTTCTTGTCATCACATGTGTGATTGACAAACTGTGACTGTAAGCCTTGGGCAGGATTTCTCCTGATGATCTTTTGATCATGGCCATCGCCGGGGTTTCTTGAAGCTTGGTGAGCGTTTTCAAATCCCGCTGGTTCTTGCACATCCATCTTTATTTACTGTCCGCTGCTTGAGTGCTGTCTGAGCCCTATCGCTGTCTCCATGAGACGTTAGCGCTAAGTCTGTACCTCCACCACACCCAAGTCTCTCCTCCCTCAGTGTCAAAAAACAAACGTTAAGAAAGAAGATTCCCCTTAGAGGTAAAGATTAAAGGTATGGTCATCTCCTTCCTTGTTAAAAATACTTCCCCTCAGTGGCTTTTTGGCTTATGTGTAATTTAACATTATTTAAATTTATCAATTTTATAAATTAATGTAAGTGCATATACTGTATGCAGACCTCTCTAATGAAAGAGGAAACCTGGAAGATTTGTGCCATAGGCATTTGGGGAAGCCTTCAGTTTTTATTACCTTTTATCTCCTCGCTGGATTCTGTGTCAACTCTCTCACGTTTCTCAGATTTTCAAACTCATGTCGTTACTGCTCTTCTAGATAAAGTAAATCGGGACCCATGGGGAATGTTATTCCACTGAAGTGTATAATACAGTATTCTTTCACAAGAAGTTTTTTTCTTCCTTTCTGGATTCTGTAACTTCTCATCTTAATTTTTTAAAGTGTATTACAGAAGTTTTCAAACCTGCACCAAAGTTGCAAGGATCGTACAGTGAATGCCCATGTGCCTGTCTCCCAAATGTAGCAGGATTGTGTGTTCCCTGCTGCAAATCCCCCTTCTTTTGTTATTGTTGTGCTGTAGTAGTTGAGAGAAAAGCTTTGTCCGCTTATCATTTCACTCCTAAAGACTCTTAAGTATCTCTCCAAAGTAAGACCTTTTCTTATATAACCAGAGTCGCACCCCCCTCCCCCACCAGAGTCCTTGCTCTCTAGGACCCTGCTTCTCTTGGACCCTCTACGGGTGGCCCCTACTGGGCATGTGGGCACTGTGCCCACATAGGATACTTAGCCTTTCTGTCCAGAATCGTCTCTTCAGCTAGCCTTCTTTTCCTCCTGCCGTGACTTGTGGAAATAACTGCGTCAGCTGAAGAAATCAGGTCCCACGTTCTGCATTCGCTTAGTGATTTCTTCTGTTTAACTAGTTTTCTTTCCCTGGTGCTCCTTATAAACTTGGAGTTTAGATGTAAAGACCTGATTGAGATTCCAGGTCTATTTCTGTGCCAGATGCTCCACAGGACCCACAGCTTCTCCTGTCAGAGGTTGGTCCTGTCTGGCCCCACTTCTGTGGGGCGCAGAGGTTGGTCTGCGGGATGAGGATGGGGCAGCCTGACCCTCCCGCTGGGTCCCCTCTTTCTTTCCGTTACAGTTAACTGCACAGTGATCATTGTCTGAACAGCTATTTCACTAGAATTAAAAAAATAATTAGAACAAACTTTCTAATTTTATTATTTCTGCATTTAATAACTAGATTTATTTATAAAGGATAACCTTTCTTCATTGTTATAGGCTTAAATAATTTTTTAATTACCAATTTTAGGATGAAGATTGGTCTCCTGTCAACCTCTAATCAGAAGAGTTTTTCATGTGGGGTGCCTGGGTGGCTCAGTCGGTTAAGCTTCTGACTCTTGGTTTTGGCTCAGGTCATGATCTCACGGTTCATGAGTTCAACCCCCACGTTGGTCTCTGCACTGACAGCACAGAGCCTGCTTGGGATACTTTCTGCCCCTGTCCTGCTCGTGATCTCTCTCTCTCTCTCTCTCTCTCAATAAATAAATACATAAATACATAAATAAACAAACATGAAGGGGAAAAAAGTTTTTCATTTAATTTTAGGCTTTTTAACTCTTCTTTTTTTAAAAAGTACCATTAGGGGTTAATGTGTTTTTGTATGTTTGATAAACTTTGTTCAGTTGTGGTAGGTTTTTGTGTCTAACAGTCCCCCCATCTGTGGCCCATGGAAGCCCCGACAGCTGGCTTCCATGTCCCCGGGACCCGTTCACATTCCTTTCTTCCTTACTTGGCACAGTGAGGGGTCGCAGCACATGTTCGTTATTTTGTAAGTCTCGATCCTAAGGAGACGCTCTCCTCTGTCAGATCATCTCAGACCTTGAGTCTTGGAATGATGAGCTTTCTCAGCAAATGAACGACTTTGACACAGAAGATCTCACAATAGCGGAACAGCGCCTGCAGCACCACGCAGACAAAGCTCTGACCATGAATAACTTAACCTTCGATGTCATCCACCAAGGGCAGGACCTTCTGCAGTATGTCAATGAAGTGCAGGCCTCTGGTAAGGAGTGCATTTCGGTCTGTGTCACTTGTGGGGTTTTTATCGCGTGTGTGTGTGTGTGTGTGTGTGTGTGTGTGTGTGTGATGTGTGATGTGCGATGGCTGCAAAGCATGGTCAGCCCCTGTGACGTAGATGTTCTAGGTACCTGCTCTTCGAAAGGAACAAAAGTTTTGGCTGTTTTGTGTTCACATGTGATCACCTGTGACATTATGATTAGTGTACTTAGCCCTTAATACTCTTGGCTTGTCATTTCAGGTCATGAACGCTAATTGTCCATGAATGAAATGTGAATCTCCAACAAATTTTTCACATTCTTTATTTTTTTCTTAGTTTATATTTTACCAGCAGATGTCACTATAGGCTCAAAAATGTAGACAGAAATGTGTAGTGTTTGAAACTTAGCAACAACCTTCATACTACATCACTCATTTTACACAAACAGATGCTTCCTAAAGAGTAAACTGGGTGTGCAGTGATACACAACAAAAGCAAGCCAAAGTTCGCTCGCTTATAAGAGTGAGGCACGTCACCACTTAACCACTGTGGAAAGATTGACCCGAAATGGGTTTGGTTTGATTAGCCGTGCGTTGTATTTTGCTTTGGAACACGGCAGATGCGTTGTTTGAGACCCCCTCGCGTGCTTGGAGGCACACAGAAACAAACACTCCTGTGTTGGTCACGCCTTCCTTGAACTTGGCCTGACCAGCAGATTATTCGAAAGCACGGCGTCCGTCACACGGCTGAAGAATGGGTGCCCACCGAAGATGTGCCCACTGAACTCTCGGCTCTCCCTTCATGTCCACAGGCGTGGAGCTGCTTTGCGACAGAGACGTAGACATGGCCACCCGGGTCCAGGACTTGCTGGAGTTCCTTCACGAGAAGCAGCAGGAGCTGGATGTCGCGGCTGAGCAGCATCGGAAGCACCTGGAACAGTGTGTGCAACTTCGCCACCTGCAGGCCGAGGTGAAGCAGGTAAACAGAGGGCTGCGCGCGGAGCCGGACCACAGCGGGCCCCCGTGCGTGGGCACTCGGTGTGTGACCACCCGGAAGTTGGGGAGACTGTCCCTGTTCCGGACACAGCTGTTCTGACACATGATGTAACATACCCACCCCCAGTACAGCCCTAGCTCGTGTGTAAGCGTTGTTCTCACACATGATGTGACACACTCCCCCAGGGCAGCCCTAGCTCATGAGTAAGTGTTGAGCCAGCGCCCGGACAGCTGTGTGTTGACTCTGTAGTGGAGAAGGCTTCCAGCCCAGCAGACGTAGCACTCGAAAGTAACATCCATTTGGCTTGTTTTGTTACTGGTAATCTCTTGCTTGAAACTCTGAGCACATAGCTTCTCAGGCTAAATAACAATATGATTTTTCTGCCAAATAGGCTGGTATCACAGCTTATGCAGGGCTGGAGACTTCTTCTGTTACCAGCATGCTGCACTGCCATGTCTCAGATAGCATGGCAAAATAAAAATGGAGTATTTGAAAGATTGTTTTCGGCTCATAGCCATTGGGATTCTATACGTACCTCCATTCAGCATGTACATGACGTTTTATCTCATGAGCAGAGAAACCCCTCATGATACCACCTTCCTGGCAAGGAAGGTATGGCCTTCCGAGATTCTGATGGAGGCTCAGAAAAGCATGTATTAGGTCGAACGGAGGGGATCAGGTGCCTCTGGAGTGTTAGCAGTTTGCGGTGTGTATGTGGGTGGCACTCACACTGAAGCAGGTGTGCTGTCAAAGTGGAAAACTAAAAGAGCACCTGTTGGTGCCCCATGTGATGAGATAAAGTATCGTGACCTGCCTTTTAAAGACCAGTTCATAGGGGTGCCTGGCTAGCTCGGTCAGAAGAGCATGTGACTTTTGATCTCGGGGTCATGAGTTTGAGCCCCATGTTGGGTGCAGATTAGTTACATAAAACTTTATTTTTTTTAAGTTTATTTATTGATTTTGAGAGAGAGGGAGCTAATGCAAGTGGGGAAGGGGCAGAGAGGGAGGGGGACAGAGAATCCCAAGCAGGCTCTGCAATGTCAGCACAGAGCCGGGCACAGGGCTCAAACTCACAAACCGTGAGATCATGACCTGAGCCAAAATCAGGAGTCGGATATGGAGCCGACTGAGCCCCCCAGGCCCCTCCGGGCCCCCCAAAACTTAAAAAACAATAAAGACCAGTTAATAAAGTGTCCCTCTTGCTAAAAACAAAACCGTGTGTGTAAGAAATAAAGGACTAGACTATCCACTAGGAATTGCATTTGCCTATAAATATTCTCTACATAACAGGGCAGGATGTGGTCGATGGCTGGTGTTCATTTAGCAGCCGTGTGGTAGGTTAGGCAGACATGCTGGCGATGGGTTGCCACATGGCTCTTGTAGCCCCAGCTCCCCTGTCCCCTTCCCAGGCAGCAGGAAGGGCAGAGCATAACAGGGAAGAAGCAGTACTTGTATCTGAAAAGAAATGTGTTCACACGGCTGCCCCGAGGCTGCTTTAGTGATGTCAGTGGTGGGAGGTGCTACAGAATGTTCCTAGCCGCGATGAAGCTGCATGTAGGGGCTGGGAAGCAGTTTTAGTCTAAGGCCCCCCCACCCCCCAAAGTCTAAGTTTTCTGAGTAAGGGAGATGAGGAAAGCCAGCTGTAGGGTGGGCAGTAAGTGGTCTTTGCCACAAATAACTACCAGAATGACCCTCCACAGCTGGGGATCCTGTGCTTTGACCCTGGGCGTTACAGCACCTCTGAATTCATTCTCTGGTTAGTGGGCCATTTAATGCTGACGTTAAATTAGAAAATACGTTGGTGAAGTAACGTAGTTTCCTTACCAAGCAGTTTGCTAATTTTGAATGTTAATAAGGATAAAAGGAATGAAAAATACTTCCCTTGATTATCAGAGAATTATTTGTGGCCGTAGATCTGATAGGTGATTCTTAATCCGTTTTGACCTGTGGACTAACAGTAACCATCCGCTGGACGCTCTGCCTTTTCAGCCCCCATTTGAAAGCATAATTAATTTTAAGAATTAATCTTAAAACGTGGCACTTCTGATCAGATACCTTAGAAGGACATCAGGCTGTTGGCAGGTGGGACCACAAGGAAACCCATGTTTCCCAGCTGATGGGAGCAGCCTGACCTCCTTGCTCACTTGGCTCATGTCCCGGCTGGCCTGCAGGGGGGCCCCCAGGGGAGGGCAGAGGCTTGGAGGTCCCCGTGTCGTATTTCAGGTGCTGGGCTGGATCCGCAACGGAGAGTCGATGCTGAATGCCGGACTCATCACAGCCAGCTCCTTGCAGGAGGCAGAGCAGCTGCAGAGGGAGCACGAGCAGTTCCAGCACGCCATCGAGGTAGGGACACCGGCCCGCCGCCCGCCTCAGGACATGCATGTACGCTCCCTCGCGGGGGACTGAGCCTGAGCCAGACGGGGTTCAGCAGGACCCTAAGTGGCAGCGCTGATGCTCTACAGTTTCCCTCAGGGAAGCAAACGGGCAGGTGACTATAATGAAGGGGACGATGCGTGTGCCAGCTCGGGGACCTCACGGCGCCACCCCAGAACGCCTGGTGGCTCCCACTGTCCTCCCTCCTTGAGGGTCCCGGCCGGATGCACCGCCCTCTGTCAGGAACACTTGGCACCCGAGAACCCATGCCAGGGTCTGGGCTTGAGGGGTGTTCTGTTTTGCTGGTCTCTTAAGCACATCCCTGACCAAACAGAGCACTGTGGGCAGCTTACCCAGACCAAGTGCAAATCACAAATTCACGGTTATCCGTAAACAACACTGCGCACAGAACTCTCTGACCCTGATGAAAAGCAGTGTTTCTCACCTTGATGGGGGTCGGTGCCAGGCTGGGACTTCAGCAGAATGGCTTGGCCCAGTTCCAGGTCCATTTACAATTCACTCTCACAGCATATGGATTAATTATTTGTAGAGTTTAGGGGAGAGGGGGGAGTTCATTGTGATAGGTGGTCTCAAGGTCAACTCAAGGGAAAAAGAGCATTTGCTTGCAGAAAACTTGTTTCCTGCTCTGGTTGCATACATAGCCAGAGAAGAAGGCTACAGAAAATAGCGGTAATTTATTCTCGAGACTAACTTAACTTTCAACTACTCAGTGTCAACAGACCTGTGTTAACGCTTCCTGAAGCCCAGAGTTTGGGCATCTTTTGAGAATTGTACACTGTGCCTAGTGATTTCTAATAACTGCTAACACATGTCATCGTGTCTGAGTGAAGGACAGGGCCATATTGTATGTGGTCTTTCATGGGATCATTTTGTGCCTTTTCAGGCAATCTGTAAAATTTTGCTGTTGTCTAAAACAAAACAAAACAAAACAAAACAAAACAAAACAAAACAGTTCACGTCACAGACCCATGGACCCCTCTACCCCCCTGACTGCTACCCTGTGCAGCACTCTGGTTCGTCAGTGGGAGAACCTGGCCTGTCAGCATCTTGTGGAATCTTCTAGGAGCACACACAAGCAGGAATTCTACCGGATTTGTGATGTTATGTTGATATTTTAATATGGCATGAACCTCCAGAGAGCACAGTTGGTTCATTCTTAGCTTTTAATTATGTTTCTCTCTCTCTCTCTCTCTTTTTTAAAGTCAATAGTTCTTGAAAACTTTACTCAAGTACACAGTTTAAGGTAAAAATGCACTCACTGTGGCCACCTTTTTGTCCGTGTGTTCATTGGCCTCTGGCTGCTATTGTAAGAAGGATGAATAGGAAGAATAAATTGGGAACATTTCAACAGCTTTCTTAGAATATTGGCTATTAAGGTTTTTTCCTGCTATTTCTCAAGCTGAGAACCCACAACTGAGACCCATTCTGCAATGTCTTAGTGCATTTCATCCTTCATTAGGTAATTTAAGTATAAACACGGTTGTTGCTGGGCATGAACACTTTGTTGTTTTTAACTGAACCGTGTGCTGTGTTTTCAGAAGTGTCCTAATGAGCATTCGCTGAAGTTGTTTGGATCAAAGCAAGCGGAGCGGAGGGACCACAGCCTCCCTGGTAAATAAATGCGTGACGCCCCCGTCACACAAGTGTTCCCTGTCCTTTCTCTTTCCTTAGAAGACACATCAGAGTGCGCTGCAGGTGCAGCAGAAGGCGGAGGCCATGCTGCAGGCCAATCACTATGACATGGACATGATCAGGGACTGTGCCGAGAAAGTGGCGTCTCACTGGCAACAGCTCATGCTCAAGATGGAAGACCGCCTCAAGCTGGTGAACGCGTCTGTCGCCTTCTACAAAACCTCAGAGCAGGTGAGGAGGGCCGCTCTAGTCCTTGGGCTCCTCACCGGCATTCTGTGTGGAGCTTAGTTTTGTTGGATAGCTCAGTCATTAACTCGTCAGTCATTATTATCGAGCCAGTGAACTCAACTTCAAGCAGAGAAAAGCATTCTAGAAGTAGAATCATGCTTGCTTCCCCTAGGAATCCAAGAGGAATAGGTTGGAAAGGACCCGAGAAGACATCCGCTTTCCTCTCCTTTAGATCCATAGCCTGAAACACCAGAGAGAGACCGGAAATTCCGTTTTTATTTTGTTCTCGTTCTGAAAGGCCTGCCTACTTTGGCCCCTGCGTTTGTCCTCACCTGAGGTGGGGCCCACAGTGCCTTCCGAAGGTCTTGGTCCCCAGGCCAGCACTTTTATCCCCAGAGCATGACTGACCACACTTCCCAAAGATGCCATCTGTGGCGTCAGATGCCGAGTGGCCCCTCTGAGCCTGCGGCTTTCTGCTCACAGGTCTGCAGCGTCCTCGAGAGCCTGGAGCAGGAGTACAAGAGAGAAGAGGACTGGTGTGGAGGGGCCGACAAACTGGGCCCCAACTCCGAGACAGACCACGTCACCCCAATGATCAGCAAGCATCTGGAGCAAAAGGAAGCGTTCCTGAAGGTACGGAGTGGCCTCCGGGGTGCTGCTGCGTCCCTGCACAGGGCACACAGACACGAGGGGGCTCGCCTGGACTCTCAGAGAACCACACGTGTCCCCATGTGCTGGGTGTGCAGGCCGCCTTCGCTTTCCAGGGGGAGCCCCTGTGTGCTGAGTGCAGTTTGGTTGGTGTTGAACACAGAAAGAGATTGATTTGGTGAGACAAGAATGCCTGTACCTTAAAATAATCTTCCTTTGGAAATGCAGCCTTGTTTAGGAATAAAGACTGAACCCACTGTACAGTGGATAAGGGGCGGGAACACCCTTTGTGATTTCCAGGATTAGTTACTAATACTTGTTCAGGAAGTGTTTCCCGCAAAACATTTAAGCCCGTAATCCAGGCTTGAAGTTTTAACTGTGAGCAGCTTTAATTGAGGACTTTTTTCTAGCCACTTTTGTCGTGTGTGTGTGTGTGTGTGTGTGTGTGTGTGTGTGTGTGTGTTCATTCGTACTTCAGTCACCCAGAAGTTCTGAAAAGTGCTCAAACTGTTTGCCAGCACTTCTGTGTCTTTATGATACGGTCTTTCACTCTGGAAAAGATCTCCTGAGACTCGGCCGGCTGCCACTCAGCCCCATGAAAAGTAGGCATGGTGTTTGCTTTTCATTGCGGCCTTACCGAGTTTAGTTTTGTCATAGCTTCAGTGTTCTGACACCTCTCACACCATTTCCTGTTACATTTAATAATTTCTGTCTCCATCCTGAAGGTGATCCTCTGTCCTGACAGAGTTACTGTCTGGTCTGGGAGAACAGATTGTAGCTCTTTGAAAATTCTATCTGGGAACTTTTTTTGAGCTTCCCTCACATGACTCTCTTTTTCGGCGGCCGAAGTTGGGAAAACAGTCGTGGCTTCCTCGGGCTTGTTTTTTTTAACCATTTGCCACAGGACCTGAAAGCCCGTGTATGAAACACCCACCACCGTGAGGATGTTTGGACCTGGAATCATCGTAATTTGTCTTTCTCTGGAATCCATTCAGAATAAAACAAAATTGAATACTACTTAGTTAATTAAGAAAGATACTTAGAAAAAATTTAAAACAAAAATAATCACAGGCCTGTTCAGATTTCTGCATTCAACTGGGATTCAGTAGTGTTTGGGTGTTAGGGATCTTTAAACTTTTCATTATGGAAGTTTAAGGAGCATACAAAATAGAACCGATACCAGACTTCTGTGTCCCCGTCAGCCAGTGTCAGTAATTATCAGCACGTGGGCATATGCCCACCTTCACTGGGTTACTTTAAATTCTAGATATTATATCCTTTTATTTGTAAATACTTCAGCATATGACTAAATATTAAATTCAGCCTTTCTGGGGTGCCTGGGTGGCTCAAGTCGGTTGAGTGTCCAACTCTTGATTTCAGCTCAGGTCATGATCTCACAGTTTGTGGAATAAAGCCCTGCTAATATTACCATTTTATAATACTTAGCATGGCACCTGCTTCGAATTCTTCTCTCCCTCCCTGTCCCTCCTGTGTGTGCACATTCTCTCAAATATATATTTTTTTTTTAATTTTTTTAACGTTTTATTTATCTTTGAGACAGAGAGAGACAGAGCATGAACGGGGGAGGGGCAGAGAGAGGGGGAGACACAGAATGGAAGCAGGCTCCAGGCTCTGAGCCATCAGCCCAGAGCCTGACGCGGGGCTCGAACTCACGGACCGCGAGATCGTGACCTGGCTGAAGTCGGACGCTTAACCGACTGCGCCACCCAGGCGCCCCTCAAATATATTTTTTAAAACTCTGCCTTTCGGGGCACCTGGGTGGCTCAGTTGGTTAAGCGACCGACTTCGGCTCAGGTCATGATCTCGCAGTTTGTGAGTTCGAGCCCTGCCTCAGGCTCTGTGCTGACAGCCTGGAGCCTGCTTCGGATTCTGTGTCTCCCTCTCTCTCTACCCCTCCCCTGCTAATGCTCTGTGTCTTTCTGTCTCTCGATAATGAATAATATTTAGAAAAATTTTTTTTTTAAATTCTGCCTTTCAAAATCATAACCACAACACCATTATCCTGTCCTAAAAATTAACAGTATCTCTTATTTTATACAAAATCCAACAGTGTTCAAATATCTCTGATCGATCCATGAACGTCTTTTATATGTAGTTTTAATCAGGATTCTAAACAGGGTCCACGCATTGATTTTATTGGTGTGTCTCTTAAATCTCCTTCAATCTAAACAGCACCTCCTTTTATTAGTATTTATTAGTTGAAGAAGTGAATCACTCCTGTGCTATTTCTCTCACTCTGGATTTCCATGCTTGCGTCCCACACGGTCCTTTAGCGCCCTGGATCCTCTGAGTTTGTTATGTCGAGAGTTTCAGTCGGATCCAGGTTTGCGTGTGTGTGTGCGCATGCGGTCCGCTTACCTGGCACAGGTGTTCTCCCCACGCGTACTTTCCATGGCGTCACGTCAGGAGGCCCAGGAGGCCTGCTGCTCCTTCTATCCGTGTAATCGGGGGAGTCGTCAGTGCTTCAGATGTAGGGCGTCCCATTCACCTGTCACGTGCCTTCCACGTCTGCCTTTCACCCAGTGGCTTTAGTGCCCTGTAGTGATCATGTTTCACAAGGAGTCGCAAAACTGGTAATACTCCATCCTTACGTCTGCCTTGATTAGCTAGAATTCTTCCCTCCTTAGCCGTTTGGTTACTTTCAAGTAGAGTTTGTCCAGAACAGGCAGAAGTGCCTGATTCTTTCCATTTGTTTATCATTTTCGGGATAATGAGCTGTTACCCTAACAACCTCTACATATGATTAATTTTCTTACTATCTTCATGGATTGTAATATATTTGGTGTGTTTTAATCAATTGCAGTCATTTATCTTTTTTATATTCAACTTGTCCCATTCGTGGGTGCTCCTTCCATTCAGAAGGGCCCTGATGTCCTTCTGACATAACCCTGGTTGTCTTCTGTAGCCTCCTCACTGTTTAGTTACGGCAGCTGATTTCAGGCTTATCTGGAGAGACCCGTGATAGAGTCTTAGGTTAATTAAAAAGTGTCCTAGCTCCACCCACTAGAAAGGCCTGGAAACAGTGACCGACCAGAAAAAATGAACTCCCCAGTATACAGTCCCAATTGTGGTCTGTATACCATGTACCACACGCAAGGAGACAGAGCTCCCTGAAGAAGGATTAATTCCAGATCTGAGACAGGAAATGTGTAAGGGATTTCCAATTCAAATATAATTAAGGATTTTTTTTCCTCTTGTTTTTTTTTTAAATACATTAACGAGATTACTTATTTGGTTTCTAAAGATGGAATGTCCGTTATCTGTGACAGTAATACCACAAAACAAGCCACCCCAAAACTCGATGGCTTAAAGTAGGGGTTGGCAGACTCAGACCTGAGAGCTAAATGTGTCTACTCTCATTCATTAACATGTTGCCCGTGGCTACTCTCCTGTGGTGGTGGTGGTGGGGGGGGGGGGGTTGGGGAGATAGAGACTGAATGACTCGGGAAGCTGAAAATGCTGTCTGCCCTTTTCAGAAATCCAGGCACAGCTTAGCTGGGTGCTCTGCCCCAGGCTGCTATTGAGGTGCTGGCCAGGGGATGTGGTCAGCTGGAGGCTGGACAGGCCGGTGGTCCCTCTCAGCCCCCTGCTGTGTGCACCTGTCCATAGGACAGCGCTCAACATGGCAGCTGGTTTCATCAGGGCAAGGGCTCAGAGACACAGTTGTTCTTGTTGTTGTTTTTAATTGAAATAGGACTTAACCTGTGTACCCTCCAAAGCACAGGTTGGCTTGACAACGTTTTAGGTAAAGGTGTATGCTAGAGCTACATGCTGTTGTCACCCGTATGTATTCAAAATACATGTTTGTACGAGTCCAATTAACACCACGTTGCTCTCCCTGTACTTCTTAGGCTTGCACACTTGCTAGAAGGAATGCAGATGTCTTCCTGAAGTACCTGCACAGGAATAGTGTGAACATGCCGGGAATGGTGACCCACATCAAAGCTCCTGAACAACAAGTAAAAAGTGAGTACAGTCGGGACTCCCTTTACCGGCAAGTGATGCAAGGAGCTTGGTGAGAACGCTGTCTAAAATCATAAGATCTGGGCTTCGTTTTAAATGTCCGTTATGTATTATTAAAGTTCTCACCAATTTTCTTCGTTTACTAATAAAGTATGAAACAAATGATCTAGATTGGTAATTTATTGAATAAAGTTGAAGAGTGTAAACAGGGAGAACACACAGCGTGGTATTTATTAGCTGTGACTATTTTGTTACAACAAGTGAAAACATTGTAAATCGGAGAAAAGAGGAAAATCAGAATTTTTCTGTAGTCAGAATATTTTTAAAAGTTCAAATCAAGAAATTATACACCAGTATCGTTCTGTAAAGTGTTATCAATTTGACATACTTAGAAAGCAAATTGCCAGGTATCATATATTTTGGTATCTTTTGAATATAAACTTCTGTAAAACCATGTTTTTACGTATATGTAATGTAAGCGCATAGAAACAGATCTGGGAAAATTTTACACTAAATTATTAACAGGATTGGTATGGGTGGATGTGAGGGGGGCTGATGGTTTCTACTCTAGAATTCCGATGGGATACTTCACAGTGAAAACAACTTCAGGTGTTCTCGAACTTAAAACTTGGATTTAGTCATAGTTTTTTCAGGTTCAAATAAAACGACATGGAAATGGATCCTCAGAAAATGTTCATGAATTTAGAATAGTCTTGACACAAAGGTACCTTGTGTCCACTGTAATCCTTCCCGAGAGCTTCAGAGATCGGCACTAAACACATGAAGAAACCGGGGTCCTTCATCCTTCCCTCTCAGAGTTGGGTTTCATAGGGAAAAAATTGCCATAATCTGTTAACAAATGATTCCTCTTACTCTTTAAGATCATATGATTGGCAGAAACTTTGTTGTATTCTGCTCCCCGTTCTTCGGGATTCATCTGTTAGAGGTGTCACAGAAATACTATCCATCACATGGGTATAATCCTCTAAGCTCCACAGATGAGATCCGTATTTATTACTTGGTGGGCTCTTCTCTTGGGAAAATGAGTGACTAATGCAACCGTTTTTCAGCAGGAGCAAGTTACTTGCATTGGTAATCTGTTTACTTGGCTCATTTCAGATAAAAATCGTTGCCTTTCTGTCATCCTTCAGTATTGCCTTTCGTTGTGGGTCGTCGTCTGCTTTGTCTGATCACAGACGTGACGATCCTCACGAGGCTGTCCTAGTCCAATGGGTGTATGTGTGTGTGAGACGGGACTGTGTTCCCTGTGCCCACTTACGTGATAGTCACCGCACATTTGCTGCTGTTTGTCATCATTCTGGGTGCTCTGGAGAATTAAAAACGAAATGTTTGGTTTCTCTCATTGGGTTCACGTGTGGGACGGTGCATTAGACCCACGTAAGGGCGATGGTGCCAGAAGAGACCCTGTGACCCCAGACAACCCGCAGGTGCTTGAGGAAGGCCAGGCAGTTTCCCCTACCAGGCCCCGCAGGGGTGGTTCCCTGCCCTGCTGCTCACGCGCCCCAAATCAGTCCTGCCCCAGGCGGGGGTGGTGGAAAGAAGGAACTGGAAAAGACCGATTGGCTCACGTTCATTTTCACGTGTCATATTTTCATTTCAGTGGTAGCTTATGGTTCTGACCGGCTTCAGAAATTTAAAGCGTTAATTTGCATCGCTACGTTAGTTTACTTTTTCAGTAAAGATCGTATAGCCTGACCCCTGAGCTGCCAGGTAAGCGCTGCTTACGGGTTCTGGTTTGTCGCAAAGTGGCTCAGCCTCTCGGGAACCCTGAAATATTTGTGGACCGCTTAATATTTTTACAGTTTCCTAATGTTAATTAAGTTATAATCTAGACACCTTTTATTTGATTTGCAGTTTCAGTCTCTGGAATCTTCTCCTAAAGTTTCTCGTGTGTTTTATAAACCTTTGGAGTAAAACACACTCCCTGTAAAAATTGTTTTGAGTGTGCAAATGTATATAAATTATCTAATTCCATAGCCATTGGTCACCACTGTCAATACAACTTAGTCCTCGTTCTGTATCAGAATTTAAAGCTCTGCTGTATGCTTTTTAATGTGCAGTATAATGATTTCATAGTTGGCTTAACCTGACCCCCAGATGTTGCTGTTCAGTTTTTCCAAACGGTGCCTTAGTGTTTGTGCACCTGATACATACCGCTCGTGTAAGCACCGTACATCCGAAGGATTGAACAATCGAATTCCTGGTTCGCAGCTGTACACACTTCCAGTGTCGTTATCTGTTGCCAGAGTGTTCACTGCGAGACTTGTGCCCTGTTTCCCGTCAGTAATGCGGGGTCACTGGTGCCTGTACCCTCTGCTCCCCAGCCTTCCAGCATATGGGAGGACACAGTCCTTGCCAGGAACATGGTGGAAGATGACCCCATCGTTGGAGTGAAGTTAAACATGTTTCTGTGTATTTAGTGGCCACATTTTAGAAATCACAAACTCCATGTTTATATGCTTTGCTCATTTTTCTAACAGACTGTTCATCTTTTTCCTGTTTACTGGGAAGTACACTAGCTCTGTGTTTTATATTTCCTAGTAATGTTAACTGGATTTTTAATTGGTGGTATGTTTTTACGATGGTTTATGTTTGGTTATGACATTTTATAATTTTTATGTAATCAGGGTTTTTTGGCCTTTCTGGCTCCATGCTTCTCTCTTGTCATGTCCCTGCTTCTCTTATGGTTTATGGTTTTGTTTTTGTCTTTGTAAAAACAAAAAACAAAAGAAGAAGAAAGAAAGAAAGAAAAACCAAAACGTTGTTTTCTTCTAGTACTCCACCATTTTGCAATACATCCTTTGTACTAAGTTCCTTCACAGGAAGGTTTGAATGTTGAGGAATGAAATGCCTAATACCGAAGTTTTGTCGGCCGTTGTCAGTTTGTCCCAGCAGGAGACACAATAGCTTATCCCATTAATCCAGCCAGCCTTAAGTTTCCAGTGACCTCTATCCTAAGATAATAAGTTGGGGTAAGAGAATAAGGAGAGGTCTGGTTGACATGCTCATTGAGAACATGGGGGAGGCAAGTGTGGCTCTCTTAACTGAATGCTCTGTCTTACGTTGACATTTGCATAAAGTCTGTAAATAAACATGAGCGGGATTTTGCAAGTGTCCCCATTGATTGCAAGCGCCAACATTCGTCTTCCTCTTTATCCTCTTAGATATCTTGAATGAACTCTTCCAGCGGGAGAACAGGGTATTGCATTATTGGACCATGAGGAAGAGACGGCTAGACCAGTGCCAGCAGTATGTGGTCTTTGAACGAAGTGCCAAGCAGGTCGGTCACGACCCCGGGCTCCCCATTGCTCTCCACCCTCCGTTTACACCTCTGTCCTCAGCTGGGCAGCTTTGGACGTTGCAGCCATGTTGGAAACCACTTTCAAATGATGAGACCAGTCGTGCCTTTTAAATAAATTTGCTATGAAAAGAAAACCCACAACCCTGTAAAACTGTGATTTGGGCTCCCAGCAAGCATGCCACACAGCCTGCCTCTAGTGCCATTACCTCGTATTTAGGACCAGCAAGTATGAGTCGTAACTATGACGATGATTCAGAAATCATTGTTGGGGTGCCTGGGTGGTGCAGTCAGTTGAGCATCCAACTTTGGCTCCGGTCATAATCTCGTGGTTCGTGAGTTCAAGCCCCGTGTCAGGCTCTGTGCTGACAGCTCAGTGCCTGGAGCCTGCTTTGGATTCTGTGTCTCCTCCTCTCTCTCTCTCTGCCCCTCCCCTGCTTCCACTCTGTCTCTCTCTCTCTCTCTCTCTCTCAAAAATAAACAAGCCTTAAAAAAATTTTTTTTAAATCATTGTAGAATCCAGGTCTGTGCTTGTATAAATATTATAGTGGGTGTTTTTTTTATATTGCTATATTTATATTTTCAACATAAAATTTTGTTCTTCAGGTAAATTGAGCTAAAATAAAGTGTGCCAGAATTTCTAATTCAGGAGAATAAAAAAATGTTCAGGCAGTTGGCTAATGTAGAGATATCAAGACGATTTTTTTTTTTTAATGTTTATTTTTGAGAGAGAGATGGAGACAGAGTACGAGTGGGGAAGGGGCAGAGAAAGAGGGAGACACAGAATTGGAAGCAGGCTCCAGGCTCCGAGCTGGCAGCACAGAGCCCGACATGGGGCTTGAACTCACAAATTCAAGATTATGACCTGAGCCGAAGTCGGGTGCTCAACTGAGCCACCCAAGTGCCCCAAAGATGATACGTTTAGGGGGTCCCTGGCTGGCTCAGTCGATACAGCATGCAACTCCTGATCTCAGGGTTGTGAGTTTAAGCCCCAGGTTGGGCATGGAACCTACTTAAAAAAAATCTGTTTGGAGTTTCTGTCTTCTGAAGTCATTTTGAGATAAGGGTTTCTGCCTGAATGGTTAGTCACGGAAGATCATTTTAGAGTAAAGTCTGTCTGACCCCTAACTTGAACTAAGATTCCTGTCACTTCTCCTTGGCCTTAACGGTAGCATAGGAATCCATAGCCATTTGTCCAGAATTTGGAGCGTCAGGAGGGAACAGAGGACAGAAGGCTGGTTCTCAGGATGCCTGTCTGAGCCTTCTCCTGTCCTGCAGGTCAAGGCGCCTCTTCAGTGCTGTGGTCCCTGGTGACCGCACCACACATGGGCGTTCTTCTAAATTCACCTGTGCCTGTCACAGAGTAAGGCAGTCAGTTAAATCTTTTAGCTTAAGAAAGATCGAATATTCCTCAGCACAATTTCCCACTTAGGGATTTTCTTTCAGTTTGGTCAATGTTGGTCTCCAGAGGGCGGCCGGGTGCTCTGGGGATCAGTTCCCCAGAGATTGATAAGCTGGAGTTCATGGTCCATGGACCTGGCATCCTGTCTCAGTCTTTCTCTGCTGGTTTCACCAGGTGTAGTTATCATATTCCCGACACAAGGGCAAGCAGTAGTATTTTTCAGAGCTTAAATTACATTTTCTTAACATTTGATTTGATGATCGTTCCACCATATTTCAGATGCATGGGGGCCTGATTTGTTTCTAATTAGAGATTGTTTCATAGTCTTTTCTCTCATATCTTTCTTTATTGTTTCTCTGTTAAAAGGCAAGCAATCAGCTGCAGAGAACAAAATTGTAAATAACTATTTTAATGGAGAAAAACAATAGATGTGTTGTTGCTTTTTCCTAAAGTTGGCTCATTGGCCAAAAATGAGATCATTAAGCATAGGCCGTGGCAAACGATGACCCCGTGGCCCTGTGGGTTCTCTTCTGTGCCATGATCCTGGGGTAAAACCCAGTAGTTATACCACCAGTGTCTGCGCTTCTCAGGATGGAGCCCTGAGGTCACCTGGATGCAGCGTCCCCGGTGGGGGTCCGGAGGGGGGGACTCCGGCCACGGTTCTGTCTCTGGGCGAGTCCGGCCCTTGGACTTCCTGGTTGCCTCCTGCCTCTTCTGCTGCTTTCCCAGGCTCTCTGCTGTCCCGTCTTCCTTATCTCTGCAGCTGAATGTTGGCATTCTCCAGGGCTCGGCCTGGGGCTTGCCCTTGTTTCTCTTCCCCATCTTCTTATCTCCTCTGTGGGTGTCTCCCAGCCCTGACCTCCGTTTCTGGCGTCCAGACTTACAAATCCCCGTTGTCTCCGTGGCGTCTCCACTGAGGCCTTCCTGAGAACAGAAGTGGACTCACGACGCCTGACCCCCCTCCTCGTCTTATGGGGCGTGTCCCCCTCGTCTTACACAGTGTATCCCCTGCGCCTCCTCGTCTTACGGGGTGTGTCCCCCCCATCCCCTCACCTTTCAGGATGTAGAGCTCCTTCCCATCTTTCCCCAGTTTCCCACCTTCACTCCCTCGTGAGTCCCATAGGTGCGGACTTCCCACACGTGTCAGGCCTGCCCTCCCCCTTCACGTCCAGAGCCCTCGTGCTATGGAAACCCCAGCCGTGTCCTGCCCAAACCTTTGAACCAGTTTGCCGACCCGTGTTGCTTCTTCTACTCCCTGTCCACTGCAGTTCCTTTTCCTCACAGCAGCCCCACTAGCTTTCCCACAAAAGTCTAGGCTGTGCCTGTGACCTCCAAGGCCCTCCTGCCCTCCCCGGCCTCACCCCCGGCCTCTCTCCCTGGCTTCTCCCCATTCTTCTGAGCCCCCCGCTTTGCACCAGTTCCTGACCCCCCCCCATCCCCCGCTTCGCAGCCAGCCCCTCTCGGCCTGGACACTGCATGTGCTGACCTCCCTTTCTAAGTGTGGCGTCCCTGCCCTCACTTGTCTTCGTGCCTCTTTGTACATCCCCCTCCCCAGTCGGCAGGGGGAGGCAGGGCAGCCGTACCCAGGCCTGACAGCAGTGACAGCCCCACTCAGGAAGCTGCACGGCAAATAATCTGTCTTGGTCGTGCTTTCCTTTTCATGTTTTCTAAAATGCTATAAGTGCTGTGATGTATCTAGTAGAGACAGTGATGTCTGTGCTCTAGAAAGCAGCTCACAGCGGATGGCCCAGAGATTACAAACAGCACATAAAAATCTTCTACGGTTTTCAAAAATTTACTTATTTTGAGAGAAAGCCTGTGAGCGTGTGAGCAGGGGAGGGGCAGAGAGAGGGGGAGAGAGAATCCCAATCTCGGCACTGTCAGCATAGAGCTCGACTCAGGGCTCGATCCCACGAACCACGCGATCGTGACCTGAGCCAGAAATCAACAGTCAGATGCTTACTGACTGAGCCACCCAGGCACCCAAGAACCTCTTGAACACTTTAATCATTGCTGCAGAAGTGACATGGTTACAACCTTCTAGAATGTCAGGTGTTGTTTTTTTTTTTTCTTTCTTTTAATTTTGGAATTGCAGTGCTTATTTCAGAAGCCTGTCTCTCTTTGTGGGAGCACTCTATGCGTGTGCCAGCGCTGGCTTGTGACATCACATCTGAGTGAGATACGACAGAACTGGGACCCTCTTTGCCAGTGCTGAGCCATGAACGTCTCCATTCCTTCCCTCTCTAGGCTTTAGAGTGGATCCATGACAACGGAGAGTTCTACCTTTCCACACATACGTCCACGGGTTCCAGCATACAGCACACACAGGAGCTCCTGAAAGAGCACGAGGAGTTTCAGATCACCGCGAAGGTAGGTCCAGGTTGGTGGTGGCCGTCTGTTCCGTCACCCGCCCACACAGCAGGGCTTTCCAGAATAACCCACCACAGGATACTCGGTGTAAATAAGGTATTGCTCAAAGAAATCGTTTCATACCGTATCCAAAATTGGAGACACAGGGACCCCAGTGGCTTGTCCTACATTAACGTAGGGGACTCTTCTCTCTGCGTTTCCCAGTTCCCTCCCTTTACCTCTTGTCTCCCTTGGGTCTTCGGATTTCTGCAGATACCTTCCTTCGTGTCGTCTCTTTTGTCCTTTTCCTTGTTCTTTTTGTTTTCTTTCTGGTTTCTTTTGCAAGGTCTTTTCTAAGTACTTGCTATTTTTAGGAAACCCCGTTTGGTGTGACCGACCTGGCTTGGGCGTGTCCTATGGGGGCTTCCTTTCCCCGTCTCTAGGTCTCTAGTCGGTGACACTTGCTACAGGGATGCTGCTGTCACCAGCCCAGTCCCGTGGCAGCGTTTACCTCGGCACCCTCTCTCTCGTGGTTGTCCATAGGCTTATAAACCGGAGATGTCTTCATTTTCCTCCTGCAAATCAAAAAAGAATTAGATACATGGCTTATGTAGCAGATGTGAGTAAATACACATTTTTATGCAAAAATGTGAGACTCTTCATATTGACATAAATGTTTTCCCAGTTAAAGTATATGCTGGCAGAGGCTGATTTTTTTTTTTTTTACCTCAAAACAGTTTGGGGGTTTTTAGGGTTCCTTTCTCAACCCGTGGTGTTTTTGTTTTTGTTTTTCAAAGTTTTGAATTCCGTTCTTTGTCATATTTTCAGAAGTGCTTCTGTTTTTCTCATGGTAGACTTGACTTTCCTTAAAAGTTGCAAGTTAATTCAAATTTCACACTAGAAAGAAAGGATCTAGCTGGATAGTAGTTTGGCTAAAAAGAAGTATTCATGTATAAGTAAAACGGGATTTTCTTGTGTGGCCCTTTAGGTAGCGGTGGAAACCATCAGTGGGAATTTTTAAATCCTCGAGAGTGACAACAGCTATTTTGTATTATGTTTAGTTGTACTTCTTTATGTTTTCTGTAACCATTTCTGACTCCTGGTATTCTTCACTGCCCTCTGCTCCCGCCCACCCACAAGCTGTAAGTTGATTTCCTTCCCTTCACCCTCGGGCCGCTGGGCTCTGGGAACCCTTGTTCCCTGCTCTGGAGGAGCTCACGGTCCAGGGTGGCTGCAGGCAGACTGACCACTGCGGGGCTCGGTGAGACCTGGCACTGGGTGGGGACACCTTGAGCATTTGGGGGTGGGCAGGGCTCAGGCAGTCTGGCAGTGACAGCTGCACCCAGCGTGGGGGCCGTGGGCACCCAGAGGAAGGCGCCCACCCACTCATTTGAGGAGAGCTGGCCTGCCTGCCTCTGCAGGTAAGCATCATGTCTTTTGCTTCCCCGAGATACAGCACACCCTTGGCTGTGTAGTTCTCGTTTCTGTTAACAGTGGGAGGATAAATTACAGTTGTGCGCGTTACAAATTTGTTTTTTTTTGAATAGCCTTTGATTATAAAGGTATTAAGAAAATGCCTAAGATGCCACTCAGAGATAGATTTACGATTTGTTCCTCTTCACTAAGCTGAATTTCCATTAACGCTGCATTCTGCAGACCATTTGCACAGCCAAACAGCCTGGTCACCGCACGACTCCAGGGGGCGCTGTGCGCACAGAAGCTCATGTGAACCTCACTGTCTGCGGTGCAGTCGCATGGCAGCCATGTTCCACCAGTAGGGTGTGTTCAAAGGGAATTTTTATTCCTGAATTTCCCTCCTCCTCAGATGTGGGGTGTGGTTATTAAACAGTGAGCAACAGGGGCATGTTTCGGCTCTTGTGTTTTGTAAAAATAAGCATCTAAAATCACCGGTGTAACACCTGACCTTGCCGTCTCTCTCACTGGGTCTGCTGGATCCGTTTTGCCCAGAGGAACTAGTGGATTTGGAAAAGAAAACCTCTCGCTTTTTCGCTTAGCATCTCATTCCCATGGGTTTCTGGCTTCCTTTCTCTTCATCAGACCACGCCTGCTCATGCCTGGGGGTGTCTGTTGCTCGCCTTCTGCCCCTCCTCATAGTGTCTTCTAAGAAACCGCTTTACCCGTGTCATGGAGAGAATCTGTTGCTCTTGATGTGACCGTCCTCCAGTTTAGTTGTTACAGCGGTCAGGGTTGTAACACATTTAGTGCAATGGAAGTAAAGCCTTTTTGTCACTGTCTCACCATGAAGCCTCAGCTTGATTCCTTCGCAGCTCCCGATGGAATGATTTCTCAGAGTGCTTCACAGGCACCACCTGTATCCAGGTCACGCGTGTTTACTTAAAAGCCAGTTTCTGTCCTTATTCGAGACTTACTGACTTAGACTGTTTAGGAGTGAGGCCTGAAGATGAGCGTCTGTAAACAAGCTCCCAGGTGACTTTTCCACAAGCGCAGTGGAGTGGGAGGCCCGCGGCCCGAGACGCAGAACTTTCCTCCTCCTTCCCACACACTTCCTGCATCCCGGTCACCACTGTCCCCAGCGCCAAAAGCCTTCATTTGCTAGAAAGTGTCTAAGACCCTTGAATGTGCATCCTCCCTGGGTTTTTCCTTACCTAAGAACATGGTGAGTAAAGATTCTTTGACATGTGGACTCAGGAATGCAGTTTGCCTTTATTTTTCTACAAACCCCTGATTGCCCACTGCTGAGGTTGTTCAAATTAATAATATTTGTATGCTTTTGAAATAAAATCTATTTTTGTAACAATCTCTAGAAAGAACAGTAAGGATGAAAACTTTTGTAATACTTGATTTAAAAAGACGCAGAAAGGCTTTTTTTTTCATAGCGTTGAGCAGCGTTCTAGAGAAAAACCAAGTTGGATTCGTATCCCACCTTGATAGCGAGGTAAATGTATCAACAATGAAAACCTGAAATGACTAGAAAAAATAACGGGACACGAAACCCAAAGGTCTAAAAAATGATAAAATCACATACACAAAAATGTATGAATTTCTAAAGTGTAGGCCAACGTAAGTGAAAGAAAGCAAATAGGGAGGATAAATACGCAATTCCTGTCACAGAGGGCTGATTTCTCAGTTGTAAAGAGCTTTTACAAATCAATAAGAGTAAACAAGAAAATGGACAAGAGATATTCAAGAGGGCTCCCAGGAAAGGAATTCTAAATGGCTTTTAAATATATGAAATTATCAAATTTACCTAAAATAAGAAAACTATAAATCAGAAGTATACTGTGTTCTGTTTTCACCCAGGTATTGGCAGATACCAAAAAGGTTATGGCTGCACCTTGGCGGTGGGGGGAGCTGGTAAATGGAGTCGATCTCTGGGGATGGGGGGGGGGGGCTGCACCTTGGAGGGGGCTGGTGAATGGAGTTGACCTCTGGGGATGGGGGGGATGTGTCACCACGTTAACCGCTCAGTGTCACAGATGGACATTCCTTCTGCCCAGCCGTCCCACATCTTGAAACACAGACTAGCTACACACGCTCAGACACGTGCAGTTTTTTCCTGGCTTAGGAAAAGAATGGAAACGACATGAAAGTCCATTCAGTGGGAGCACATTAGCTCATAGAAATCTTGTGCAGCTCCAAACCTAAAACAAGCGTACTGCTCGTGTTCCGATAGTGAAGGATGTCTGAGACTTGTTAAACGAAAAATGCTGGGTGCAGAGCAGGGCTTGTGTGTACAAGCATTTAGG
Organism: Lynx canadensis; assembly: GCF_007474595.2. Lineage (NCBI taxonomy): Eukaryota > Metazoa > Chordata > Mammalia > Carnivora > Felidae > Lynx > Lynx canadensis. The sequence continues at coordinate 228,488,780 of NC_044303.2, read as the reverse complement.
TACAAAGAGAGAAATACATACATACATACATACACCCCTCTGTATATTAAAACGTGTCTAGAATGGTAACACATGAAGCCGATCATTGAGACACCTCATAGGAAGGTGGAGTAAGGAGACTTTTCACTTTGTATCCTTTTTACCTTTGAAGTTTTGATTTCTATGCATGCATTTTAAAAATACCAGTTAGGAGTGCTTGGTGGCTCAATGGGTTAAGTGTCTGACTTCGACTCAGGTCATGATCTTATGGTTCGTGGGTTCGAGCCCTGTGTCGGGCTCTGTGCTGACAGCTCAGAGCCTGGAGCCTGCTTCGGATTCTGTCTCCCCCTCTCTCTGCCCCTCTCCTGATCGTATTCTGTCTCTCTCTCTCTCAAAATAATAAACATTAAAAAAAAAACAGTTAAAATAAAAATGTATTGAAAGCTCGTGAGTTAGCAGATTCATCGTCCTTAATTTTTATCACGCCATTCACCCCATCATTATTAATCACGCTGTTGCAGTGTGCCAGAACTGCTCTGGGTGCTGGGCTCATGGACTGCAGTTTCTAGTTGGGGTGAATATATATACATCTACTGTGAAGTAGTAAGGCAAATAGACGTGGTGGGGGGAGGGTTGCCATCTTTGAGGGAGGGGCTTGGCCACACATCTTCAAGAAGCCTTGACTGCCTGATTGGCGTCTTTTGTTTAAATGAAGTTTGTAAGCCACCAGGCTTTGTCTCTAGCCCACCTTCCTGCTGCATCTAGTGTCCTAAACAGCATCCGCCTATTGGCGTGACATGCATTCAACTCATCTATTTTGTGACGTGTGTTATGCAGACATCTTCCTATAGTTTTTCAGTGTTTTGTTTTCTCTTTGAATGTAGGCAAGCTGCATTGTTTTTTTGTTTTTTGTTTTATCTTCACTCCTCTGACCCCAGTGCTTAAAATATGAAACAGTTTTCTTGACTCCTTGAAGAGACACTACACATAACTTGCAGTACCCTTTCACCGGTGGCGCTTGGACGGTGGAAGAGAAGAAATGCTTTCATGGTGGCACAATGCAATTTCTCTTTGCTTCTCAGCACATTAGTATCTTGGCACCCAGCAGTGTAACCTCATCCAGGCAACCCAATTTTTTTTTGTTGTTTTAAGTTTATTTACTTATTTATTCTGAGATGAAAGAGAGCCGGGGAGGGGCAGAGAGAGAACCCCAAGCAGGCTTCATGCTGTCAGCACAGAACCCGATGAGGGGTCCCAGGAACCGTGAGATTATGGCCTGAGCCGAAACCAAGAGTCAGAGGCTTAACCAACTGAGGCACCCAGGTGCCTCCAGGCAACCCAGTTTTTAAACAGTCCTGCCTTTGTCATATTCTCTTTGATATTAAAATTTAATAATGGTTCTAAGTTGAGTCCCTTTTGGAATTTATGGTTCCACTTGTGAAACTTTGACTTTTTAGGTCTTTGGTTTATAATTCGTCTTAGCATATCCAGAAAGGTGTTGTGTTGATAGATCATATGGTTTGGTTGATTAGCTCACTCTACTTGAGCTCATTTCCACACCAGATGAAAGTCCTAAAAACTTCAGGGTGTTTTAAGTTTTGCTGACTTTTTCTAATAAACAGCTTTTATAGAATTTTGCAATAACCTTTTTTTTTCACAGGAGATTATTATATCTGAGTTCTGTTTTCATTTTTTTTTTAAGTATTAATGCCTGTTAAGAGTAACTGCCATACCCCATTAAAGGTACAAGCATGTACCTATTTTCCCGTAAAATCTAACGTTAACTTAATTTTCAGTAAATATTTGGTGACTGTCTCCTATGTGCCAGGCACACGAAAGGTGAATAAGATATTAGTAAGCAAAAAACCCCAAATATCCCAGGCCTGTGGTGGTTACATTCTAAGAAGATAGTGGCAGACGGTAACAGTAGTAAGTCAACTATATCCTTGTGGCAGGTGACCTGTGTCCCGGGAGAGAGTGGAGCAGGCCCAGTGAGGATAGTTGGGGCAGGAAGGTGACTTGTACTTTTAAGGGACTCAGGGAGGGCCTATTGAGATGGTGGCCTTTGGTTGAGCAAAGACACGAGGGAGCCACAGAGTAGCATTCCAGGCAGGAGGGGCCATGGTGCAAGGAAGCACAGACCGGGCGTGTGCCTGGAGCGCGGGGCTGGATGCAGGCTGCCCGGGGTGTGCATGCGCAGCCCGAGGATTCTACAGCTGCCTTTGCAGGTCGCCAAGGACATGCTGCCTCACGCTTCCTGTGTAAACTAGGAAAATTTATCCAGGTTTTGAGCCCTGACCTTTATCCTTTTGGGGATTTTTACTTTGAGGCCCCTGCTCTCCGGTGCACCTTTTGGGGATTTTTAAAGTCACCTTCCTGAGTGTTGGTTGTAAAGATTTCCTAGATAAAGGTTAGTGGAGAAAATCAGGTTCCCTTCCGGGAGAGGAACAGTACTCGCCTGAAATGCCAGCGGGACTGTCGAAAGAAGCCTTGCTCTAGTAACCAGTGGATGTGATGAAAACAGGTGTTGAAAACTCAGTTTTGAGGGACGTTACTGCCATGGATAATAAACCAATGTTTTGTGGTTCTCCTGAACTGTATGAAAACCAAGGCGGTTGTGTTTAACTTAATTGAAGTATCTTTTCTAAGTACACGTACAAATGAAATAATTTTTGAGAGGGAGTTCTAAAACAGTGAAGAGCATTTAATATGCTTCTCTAAAGATCCTTTCCTGGCTGGCGATCTTTCCTTCATTTCTACCGAGAATTGAAAAAGAAACGAACGTGCAGTGCAGAGTCACTTCAAGGATTTCACCGAGTGTCTGCAGTGTGGGGGTTCCTTTGCCAGGATCTCAGCAGGCCTTCCATCCCCGTGGGCGCAGGGGACGAACGGGCAGGGAACAGCAGTGGGGACCACGGGGCCACGGGAGACACATGTATCCCTTCCACAGGTGTCTCTCGGGCGTCCACCAGATGAAGCCAAGCCGAGAGAAGGGCTAGATTCGGGTTGGTTTTTGCGGTCGTAAACATGCCATTCTCTGTGGGGAAGCGGCCAGGCCGGGATCAGGGGGTGAATTGGTGGACTTGGAGCTTCAGGGGACATTTCTCTGACCAGCAGTTTTTCCCTGTCGGGAGCTCAGAGTTGTAGGCAAGTTGCCACTGTGTCTCCGGTTCTGGCAGTTGAGTTCATTTGCCTCACAATACTTTCCTGTTGTTGTTTCCGCAGCAAACCAAAGAGAGAGTGAAGCTATTGATACAGCTGGCTGATGGCTTTTGTGAAAAAGGGCATGCCCATGCAGCAGAGATAAAAAAATGTGTCACTGCAGTGGATAAGAGGTACAGGGATTTCTCTCTGCGGATGGAGAAGTACAGGACCTCTTTGGAGAAAGCCCTGGGGATTTCTTCAGATTCCAACAAATCGGTAAATTGCTCTGTGCAAACAGAATAAACCATGGTGTTCTTCCTCATGTCCTCCCCGGATCTAATTAACTCAAGTTCATTGGCTCTCTTCCTCCACAGAGTAAAAGTCTTCAGCTGGACATAATCCCCGCCAGTGTCCCTGGGTCAGAGGTGAAGCTTCGCGATGCTGCTCATGAACTTAACGAAGAAAAACGGAAGTCGGCCCGCAGGAAAGAGTAAGCCAGTCTTTAAGAACCTGCTGGGATTCATTGAAAAAGTGAAGAAAATGTCGCTTGGACAAACCCACTGCTGTGTGTGCTTTGAAACCGGATGGCAATGATACCTTGTGATGTTCAGACTCACTGTGTGCACTGTACCCTTATCACTTGCTTCAGAAGCCGTGTCTTTTTTTTGTTCCTGTGCCTCCATTTCGTATGGGGTTGACAAATTGTTTTAGTGTCATTTGTCATCAGTAGGTCATGACTAGTAGTACCAAGGAGAAAAAATAACACGTGGAGATGTTTCAGAATTGCCAATTAGTAAACTGTACCAGACGTTCCAAAGATTGTCCTAAACCAGCGGTTCTCAGCTGGGGGCAGTTGTGACCCCCAGGGGATGCTTGGCCATGTGTGTTGACATTTCTGGTTGTCACAAAATGGGAGGGGGCAATGCTATTGGCGTCTCAGGGGTGGAGACCGGGGATCCCACTAACATCCTGTAGTTCACAGGACAGCCCCCCGGCAAAGCATTATCTGCCCCCAAGTGTCAGTGGTGCTGATGGAGAAAACGTGACCTGCTGGTGTACCTCAACAAAATGTTTTCCCTTTGAATTGGCGGCTTTACGCTGTTACTGTTCTGTCTCTTCTTGGTTTAATTCCCCAAACACATTACTGACTACTGCTTTGAAAACTCTCATTATTTCATAAGCCATAAAAGTACATAGTTCAGATAAGCCTGTGTCCTGACCGTGAACTAAGCTCTTCCCGGTCTTCCTGTGTTCAAGGTTCATAATGGCGGAGCTAATTCAAACTGAAAAGGCTTACGTGAGGGACCTCCGGGAGTGTATGGATGTAAGTAAGTTTTCTTGCTTGTTTATTTAGATCCAGTCTAAGCGCGCTGTTTTCTCCCTGACTGTTGGTAATTCTTAAAATAATCACCCTTGTTGCCGTTGTTGTTCTCGAGATTTTCAGTGTGCTTAAGCAGCCTGTTTCTTGTTCCCACCCTTCCGTGAGTTTCCAGGCCCATGTTTTGCTCATCACAGAGATGATACAGCACTAATCCTGTCATTCCGCTCGTCACATGACGGCCTGGCTGCCATCCTCTTTGTACAGAACTTTACAGCAGCTTCAGAGAAATGTGCCTTCCAATTATGATTCGCAACTGATACTCAGTAGTTTAAAGAATAGTTGTTGTACCTCAGAGAGCAGGGAGGTTAGCTCCCAAGTCTGACACCAGGAATGGAGAGTCTCAAGCTGGAGCCGGAGGAACTACTCTGAAGGGCTCACAGCAACTGGGGGGGCTTTTCTGGAAAATAGTTTTTCATGTTTTGGGAAAGGTTCCATACTTCAGATCGATTTTCGGTGGCTCGTGAGCTCTGGGTACGTATTCTAGAGGCAGGAACAGCCGTTTCTTGGACATGTGCTCTTGGGTTTTTGTGTAATCCCTCTGCTTCCCTCCCGGCCAGACATACCTGTGGGAGATGACCAGCGGGGTGGAGGAGATCCCGGCCGGCATCGTAAACAGAGAGCTCGTCATCTTCGGGAACATGCAGGAAATCTATGAGTTTCACAATAAGTGAGTGGATTTATCTCTGGGGAGCTGGTTCCTCTTGAAATCTAGATATGGTGCTGAAGTTTCCTAACAAGAAATGAAAGCTCCCAACTGAGTTAAGCATCCATTTCAGTGATTTTGTTGAAATTTGAATGAAGACTATCAGGCTTTCTTCCAAAAGACTGACGTTGTTGAACCTATCATGATAGAGACTCGACTTTATGTTTGTTCTTACCTGCTATAGAAATGAGATTAGGAAAACTGTTTTTGGAGGAACCCTCGTTTCTCCCAAGCTATGTCGTCAGCTGCTACATTAGTTACTTAGGATGAAAAGAAAGAAGAGTTGTGCGTGGCTGCTGGCCACCCCTTGGTCTTTCTGAACAAGAGGGGAGAAGGCACTGAGGACAGAACAGATGCGTAGTCTGACCAAACTAAAATACACTGTCCAGTGGCCACAGGAGGCACATGGCTTTATTTTTAAGGTTTTTTTTGTTTTGGGTTTTTGGTTTTTTTTTGTTTGTTTGTTTTTTAAGAAACAGAAGCTCCTTTTGATAGCGTCTGCACAGCCCTCTAGCCTATGGAGAGAGACTGCTAGAGCCAGAGATGCTGGGGTCTCCCTCACTCCCCTGCCCCCACCCCAGCACAAGGCACTGAAATCTAAGTGGGTTCTTCTGAGTGTTCATTTACATCCCTAAATTATATCCTCAGCTACTGAACATAGCACTTGCCCAAAAGTAAAGCTGCTAGGTTAAAATTTGTATTAGAAAGTGTTTAAAGGCTAAACTGAGTAGCTGTTTGAAAGTCACAATAACTTAGTCGAGTTAAGAGCTACATGGGTTATTAAATCCTTAAAATCTAGACGGCACAGATGGTTCACTGTATTTGATTGAAGTGATATGCTTGGCCTGATTTCTGGTGTATCTGTCTCACGACTAAATGTTTTAAGACATCTTAATAATACGGTACCATTTTTACTCTCTGCAGCATATTCCTGAAAGAGCTGGAAAAATATGAGCAGTTGCCAGAGGACGTTGGACACTGCTTTGTTACTTGGGTAATGAAACCTCGGCTACTTGTTCGCACGGTTGTTTGGTGGCTTTGCAGGAAGTTAGAAAGGAATGTGGTCCATTTCTCTTATGTCACCATCTTCTACAGTGTCTGCTTACGGAGAAATGGACTTTGCCTCAAAGACTTACATTCTGCAACTAGTTATTAACGTGGACCGAGCTTTTTATTGGCAGTAGTGATGGTTTGAAATGGAACATTTAGTGTGCCAGTCCTGCACATGGTCCTGGAAATGCGTAGATAAACATGAATGCGCAGCCATGTCTGGGGGGCCAGGTTGGCAAGGTGGGAGGGGGGATGTTGTGCAGTCGGGAGGAGAGCCAGACAGTCACCTGGTGGTAGTGCCCTGCCATCCACATGTGATGCCTGGGTTTGCACTGGCAACTGGAACAGAGTGGGTGTGCCCAGCCCTGACTTACTGGGCCAAGGGAAGCTTCTGGAGGTGTGTATACCAATAGGATGTATTTCTCATTTTTAACAGCTTTCCATATAAAATAGGGTTTCTTTTATTTAGAGCTTAAATTTCCTTTATCCCCACAGCTTCTTTTCTGCATAAAAGTTTATCATATTTTGAGGTACTGCCATTTGAAAGAGATATTCTAATTTGTTGTTGTTGTTTATAGGCAGACAAGTTTCAGATGTATGTCACGTATTGCAAAAATAAGCCGGATTCTACTCAGCTGATACTAGAGCATGCAGGGTCCTACTTTGACGTAAGTAATAGATTCCTGATGAAGCTGTGAAATCTTCTAAGTTGTATTTGGTATACATAAAATGCAGCATCACTCCTAACTTTCACCTATTTGATGATACGGTATTTTCCTGTTTATCTGTAATATTTATGGTGGGATATTGTTATATATTCTTCTGTTATTGAAAGATTCTTCTAGGAGATCCTGGGTGGTTCAGTCAGTTAAGCGTCCGACTTCAGCTCAGGTCATGATCTCACCATTCGTGGGTTCTAGCCCCGCATTGGGCTCTGTGCTGACAGTTCAGAGCCTGGAGCCTACTTCGGATTCTGTGTCTCCCTCTTTCTCTGCCCCTCCCCGACTCATGCTCTGTCTCTCTCTCAAAAATAAAATAAACATTAAAAATGTTTAAAAAAAGATCCAAGATTTTAGCATGTACATGTGTATATGACATTACTTACAATTTATAGTAATTTTAGGTGTAATATCATGTTATAAAGAAGGTGCAAACTTTTCGGCTTCTTTTACTCTCTGTGAAACAAAAATAATCTTTGAATCCTTTTTAGTCATTTATTTTTCTCATTTTTATGTGATTCCAAAAATAGCCTGCCAATAAAATTTTTACAGATAGCACTGTCCCTAGGACCATTGGGAGGCTTATTAATTATATTCCCATTGTTGTAGATGTAGGTCATCTTTTTTGGAAAGATATTGCAGGGAGGTTATTTAGTACGAAAGAGGATAGAGCCTTATTGATATAATTTACAGAATGCTTTTTGGGTCTCCAGAATGTAGTTAAATGTGTGCCAAATACATCTTGATTAAGAGATGGGAGTACTTTTTGATGTTATGTATAATTTCTCACAAGGCTGTGAGAACATTAGATTTGTTTCTGTCTTTATGCTGGGGCATTGCCACGTGTGATACTCTGCCCTTCTCTGGAAGTCTGGGAAATGAGAATAAATTTTAGCTTGTATCTTTGAGGTGAAGCCCTGTAGATGGCCTTGTTTTAGTTGTCATTCTCCTGACTAGCAATTATACATCATTGCCTTTGTAAATATAAAGTCAGCTCCCAGCCCAGTGCTGCCCACCCCCCCCCCCCTTTTTTTTTCTGTTTTTCACATGACCCTGGGTCTTTGCCATCAGGTGAAACTCAACATCATGGCTCTGTGCAGAGTTAGAATCATTTAAGGCCTAAGCACTTAGAGCATGTGGCACATTTAATCACATCAAATGGCTTTGGAATCAAAGCCATTAAAAAACAACAACAACAAAACCAAAACCTTTGTCCTTAAAACACCTTTAAAGAAATTACGCTTGTCTGATTTGGGGATTTCACAAATTACTTGCCTTCAGTATTCATTGTCCAGCATGATCCCACATCTTTTTGGGGCTCATTTAACTCAATGTGCCTGGTCATAGGTGCTTAGCATGGAGTGGTGGATAACCCAAAGTGCCCACCTTCCCAGCAAGGACGTTATTGCATGTAAACAGCTTAATACAAAGGCAAAGCAGAAATTATGGTGTTAGATATGCCACTGACCAGTGAGCTAGATCCTCCCTTTACCCCCAATTCTTTGCCCCCCACCATTCAAAGTAAAATTTTTGAAGCACAGAAGTTTTTGTTAATACCCTTAACAGCTTTTTAGAAAAAGGAAGCTCTATTGTTTTAGCAGGATGAAACCTTTGTCAGGTATTTTGGAAGAATAGTCGGATCATGTAGCCATTTTTGTCTTTATTTTTTTATTTTTTTTTTAAATATAATATATTGTCAGATTCGTTTCCATACAACACCCAGTGCTCATGCCAGCAAGTGCCCTCCTCCATGACATCACCCACTTTCCCCTCTCCCCTACCCCCCATCCACCCTCAGTTTCTTCTCAGTCCTTAAGAGTCTCTTATGGTTTGCTTCCCTCTCTCTCTGTAACTTTATGTCTTTATTCTTTTTAATAATTTAATTTTTTTATCATGATAGTGTACTCTTTAATCCCCATTCCCCGTCTCTCCCATCCCCCCACCTCCCTCTATTCTGGTAACCATCATTTGTTCTCTGTAGTTAAGAGTCTGTTTCTTGGTTTCTCTCCCTCTTTTCCTTTGTTCATTTGTTTTGCTTCTTAAATTCCACATATGAGTGAAAATCATATGATATTTGTCTTTTTCACTTAGCATTATACTCTCCAGCTCCATCCGTGTTATTGCAGATGACAAGATTTCATTCTTTTTTATGGCTGAGTAATATTCCTGTGTGTGTGTGTGTGTGTGTGTGTGTGTGTGTGTGTGTATACACACACACATACATACCACATCTTGGCTGCTTCCATAATTTGTAGATTATGCTGCTGTAAACATAGGGGTGCATGTATCCCTTTGAATCAGTGTCTTGGTATTTTTTTGGTAAATACCCAGTAGTATGATTCCTAGATCATAGAGTAGATCTATTTTTAACTTTTGGAAGAACCTCCATTCTGCTCTCCACAGTGGCTGTACCAGTTTGCATTCCCATCAGCAGCACAGGAGAGTTCTTTTCCTCCACATCCTCTCCAACACCTGTTGTGTCTTGTATTTTTTATTTTAGTCATTCTGACAGGTGTGAGGTCATAACTATGGTTTTGATTTGTATTTCCCTGATGATGAGCAATGTTGAACATCTTTCGAGTGTCTGTTGGCCATCTGTATGTCTTCTTTGTAATATTTATTCATAGCTTCTGCCCATTTTTTAATTGAATTATTTGGTTTTTGGGTGTTGAATTATATCAGTTTTTATATATTTTGCATATTAACCCTTTATCGGATATGTCATTTGTAAATATCTTCTCCCATTAAGTAGGTTGCCTTTTAGTTTTGTTGGTTGTTTCCTTTGCTGTGCAGAAGCTTTTTATTTTGATGTAGTCCCAATGGCTTATTTTAGCTTTTATTTCCCTTGTCTCAGGAGACATATCTAGAAAGAAGTTACTATATCCAATGTCGAGAAATTATTGCTTGTGCTCTCTTATAGGATTTTTATGGTTTCAGGTCTCACATTTAGGTCTTTAATCCATTTTGAATTTATTTTTGTGTGTGATGTTAGAAAGTGGTCCAATTTCTTTCTTTTGCATGTTGCTGTCCAGTTTTCCCAGCGTCATTTGTTGAATAGACTATCTTTTACCCATTGGGTATTCATTCCTCTCTTGTCATTTTTTAATAGTATAATCCTATGATAAGGTATTAAGGGTGTCAACAAAAATAGATTGGTGTTCAGAAATATCAGAGATGTATTTCTGAATGTTATTAAAACAAGGTACTAAAAAGACATTATAGTATCTCTCAAATGTTGGGTATGCATGAAATGGGATACTTCTCAACTGTATAAAAGGATAAGTTCTTGATACATAAGTAGCATAGATTAATCTCCAAAACATGGGCTGAGAGAAGCTAGATATGAAGGAGTACATTCTGTGTGGTTCCTTTTGTGTGAAATTCTAGAATATGCAAAACTAATCTGGCAATAGTAATCAGAATAGGGGTTGCCTCTTGGTGGTGGTGGGGTGTGGGTGGGGAATTTGTTAGAAAGGGACCTGAAGAACTTCCTGTGATGTTGGAAATGTTCTGCACCTTGGTTTGGGAATTGTTTGCAAGTGTGTTGACATTTGTCAGAACTCAGTGACCTGTACTTGAGATCATTATATTCTATATGAAAAATGTTTTAGATATGAAATTATGAATGTGTGTATCGTAATCATTAAATGATAAATTGCACATTTTTGAACAATTGCAAATTGAAGAGAAAGTTTTAAACTACATTCGTGATCAGGAAGGCAGAGGAAGAATTGCTAAGTTTTGAACCTGGGTGGCATGTGAGGGACAAGTCGCTTGGTGGCTGTCCTGCAGCCGGCATTCCATCGGCAGCGACTCACAGGAATCCTGGCACAACGCACGCACGGGTCCCCATGAGCTTAATCGAAGTGACAAGCAGATTGAGAACAAGAGTGTAGTGGTGTTTAAATCTCATTGGAAGCATAGAATGTGAGGAGATAACCTTTTTTTGGTGGTGCTGGGGTTTTTTTTGAAGATTTTCTGAGAAGAGTGTTAAGAGCCAAAAGATGATGCAAGTACCGCTGGTGGGCGTGGAAAGTCTGAGAGCGCATGGAGGGAATCCTCCATGGTGTGCGAACTCGTTAGTGAAGGGGAGTCAGGCCAGGGGCGGGGACGTGGTCTTGGCCAAGGCAACGCCAAGGCAAACGCTTAGGAGCTGCGGTGGGAGAGGGTGCGCCCTGTCCCCATCCCCATCCCTAGCTCCTGTCTGGACTGAGTGGCCCCGGGCCGGGCTGGGGGAGCTGGAGGCCAGCGCAGGCCCAGAGCAGAGGTTGTAGGCTTGGCCTAGTTGAGATCTGCACGGGAGAGCCAGCAATGTAGATTGGACGCGCCACCTTCTGGTTCAAAGTGATCACCCGTTCTCATGTTCAGCGTATTAAAAGAACAGTGATTTCTGTTTTTCTTTATACAACAACAGTGATATGTGTATATTCATTTTGGAGGTAAAAAGTGCATTTTTAGTTCATGCTAATTCAAATGCTATAATTAACATTACAGTAACGTTCGTCTCTATTTTCTTCTTAATTTAGGAAATACAACAGCGGCATGGATTAGCCAATTCCATCTCTTCTTACCTTATTAAGCCGGTTCAGCGAATAACAAAGTATCAGCTTCTTTTAAAAGTATGTATGAAGCATCTTCTTCATGTAAAATTTTGTGAATTGCGCATTACTGTTCTGGCGTTTTTCTGTTTATGTAAAGTACCCTGAATTTTTTAAATAACACCAAGGCATTTAATTTTTTTAATTCATTGCTATTTATTACCCTGATCAGTTTCTCAGGGTGGCAGGTAAATGAGAGAATATTCCTTGTTATGCACTGGAGCTTTGCTGAGTCTGGTCCGTAACATAAACTGAGGAAGGAAGGCGAGATTGTCAAACCTGGATAACGTGGTATCTGTGTCCCAGTGTGGCTTGCTGGCTCTGGACCACGCTCTTTGCTGTGTACTTTGCAGACTTTAGGTTTACCTCATAACACTGCTGGTCTGCAGGTGTAGAAACGAGCCTGTGAGGGTGAGGGCTGTGCCTGGAATCATCGCTGGATCCCTGTTGTCTGGGCTCAGCTCGAGACCCAAATGGGGCTGAAGCCCAGGTAATTTCACCCTCAGGCAGCTTTCTCCCTCTTACGTCTAGTCACATGGCACACACATATTTCTAGAACATGTTGTTCACACAAATCCCGAGTATTTGAGTCAAACTGACCTCTACTTGTTCTTGATTATAAATGATGATAATTAAAGTCATCCTGTAACTATGTATGGTGGCAGATATTAACTAGACTTCCTGTGATCATTAAGCAGTGTATACAAATATCAGATCCTTATGTTGTGCTCTTAAAACTAGCATAATGTTGCATGTCAATTATACCTCAAAAAAAAAAAAAAAACCAGCCACATTTATAATTTAATGTCTAGTCTTTCTTTTTTAATTTTTTTTTCAACGTTTTTTATTTATTTTTGGGACAGAGAGAGACAGAGCATGAACGGGGAAGGGGCAGAGAGAGAGGGAGACACACAATCGGAAACAGGCTCCAGGCTCCGAGCCATCAGCCCAGAGCCTGACGTGGGGCTCGAACCCACGGACCGCGAGATCGTGACCTGGCTGAAGTCGGACGCTTAACCGACTGCGCCACCCAGGCGCCCCTGTCTAGTCTTAATTGTAGAACAGTAAAGGAAACTTAGAATTTGTGATGGTTGTCACAGAATGCATTATATAAAAATCAGTGCACATTTTCTTCACTGTAAGAATAATAATTTACAACCTCTACCTGATGATGTTTATCCTGCTGTATCCTTGGCTGGAGAATGTTATTAAGCATCAGAACGTACCGACTATCCACTCCTCTTGCTAACAGTATATTAAGCATCTATGTCCCCGGTGCTGGCCTCACACAGCAGTAGGGAGGTGGTATGTAAATTCCCTGGATATAAAAGAAGTTCAGAGATGGAGTAATGAGATCCTGAAACTCTTTGCTGTTGAGAAAACTCTAGACACAGAAATGGCTGTATTCTTTTGTGAAAATGGTATCATATGGGATATTTCTATTGGGAAAGCACTCCTGCATTTCTGTATCAGAATCCTATGAAGTGCTTGTATGACCCTCAGCAGAAGTAGGAGGTTGCCACAAACGTGAACTAGAAGTCAGGAGGTTAAGTCGTTCACATTCACATCAGCCCACTGCTTTTTATTTGCGCAAAGGCGGTTTACCTTTTGGTGTCCTCAGCATTTAAGAATCTTGTTTTTAGCATGTGGTTCCACTAAAGACCTCTTCCTCGGTGACCTCACATCTAGTTAATCATTATTAAAATAGGGCTTTAATTTATAAGCCTCACGTTATTCTTCCTGGGGGTTTTAAGGAGAATAATTATAAGCTCTGTTGAGGTCCCCAACGAATGTTTTTTGACAGTGAAGTTCATTTCTCCATATAGCATTTTTAAGCACTTTTTTTTTTTTTTTTTTTTTTTTCCCAATCTGCTTAGAATAATAGGCAAAAAACATCTGGTCATGAGTAAACATGCTTGTCTGGTGCAAGTTGCTCTAAAACTGTCCACTGTGGGACCAAAGCTGAGTGCAGTGCCCTGTGCCTTTGGTCGGCCACTAGGACACGGAAAGCTGTGATTACTATTACTGACTGATTATAACCATACTGTGGTAAGAAAGAGTCTTGGACCCTGCCAGAATGTGGATTTATTGTCCTTGTTCGCATTCATTTAACAGCAGATGTTCCTCTAAGTAGATCTGAAACATAATCACACTCGGGCAAGTGTGATTAGATCATTCACGCTTTTCCAAACGTCCTGCACACAGAGGGACAGCATTTAACGTAGACACAGCTGCCGCTCGTGTTCTCGCTCACGGCCTGGGAGCTCCAGGGTAGATGGGGCGTGGCACTAACAGCACCAAGGAGTTCAGATCACACTGGGCTGCCGTGGGAGGCATAGCAGTCCTGGCTGGACTCGGCCATGACCTTCAGATAAAACCAGTAGCTGATATGCTTTACTGTACTAATTGTTTCTGTTTGTCATTTTTGAGGCTTGGTAGTTGATCTGTACACCGGTTTCATCTTAAACGGTGACTGCATCTGGTTTGCTCTGATCTGAAGAAACATCCTGATTTGAGCAGGACAGACCCCTCCATTCGTTGCGTAAAGAGGCAGTAATTCATTTTCTATGCGAATATGTGCCCAGTTGACCACATTCCGCTGTTATCTTGAAAATCGTGGATTTTTCATACTCTTTGCTGCAAAGATCTTGTTGGCAGAGCTTTCGGCGTTTGGCTAGTTGACGGTATTGGTCTTTTACAGGAGCTACTCACTTGCTGTGAGGAAGGAAAAGGGGAGATAAAAGACGGCCTCGAGGTGATGCTTAGTGTGCCAAAGCGGGCCAACGATGCCATGCACCTCAGCATGCTGGAAGGTAATGGGCTCTGCATGTCCCCAGCGCGTCCGTGCACTTCCTCCTGACACTGGTCTAAATGGATTTCCCACGCCCTGGAAGTCTTGGCTTTGCGCCTCTATGCTTGGGTGGGAGTTAAGAGTTTAGATGTGAGTACCTTCTTTTTGAGAAGAACTGGTTTCATTGCTTCCCTTAAGGATTACGGAAAGTACTTCGACCTCATTAAAAGCATGTCCTTGACCGTTAACTAGAGAACAGCCTGTCTGCACTTGGAACCCCAGTAGCACCTTGTGTCACTTGCCTTAGGCAGTCTGGTCTCCGCGTGGATGGATGGGTAGGAGGGAGGCAAGATCAGTCCCCTGTGATAAAAACCCTTCAAAAAGCTTGTTGTTTCCCCATATCTGTATCCCTTGTATCAGTTACGAGAGCTTTGAATGTGGTGGCGTGTAACATAGTGTACAACGTGGTGAAGAGTCAGATAAATAAAAGTTATCGTTACAAGTGAGATTTCCATGGATGTTTAGAAAGGCTCTTTCTGCATTACAGAGCTTAAATCTTACTATCAGTGTACGCAGAATTATTTACGAGAAGTAATCTTGCCCCAGATGCTTTTTTATTGTTTGTCTCCATCATCGCTAGTATCGAGTAAGGGAACTAGTTGGGGCACGGGTGCAGCTGTTTGCAGCAGAGCCCCAAAAATCAGAGGCCAGGAGGCTTTTTCTTTCTCTGATGTGAACCCCTGAGCTGGTGTGGCAGCCCTTCATGGCACCATCGAGGACTCGGGCTCCATTCACTCTCTCCCCTGCTTAAATGCTGTTCGGTTGGCTCGGTTCAGGATGTGTCAAGACCACGTTACCATTCCGTCCAGCAGAGAGAAAGTGAGGAAAGAGGGAGGGCAAGGAGCAGCTAGAAGGGCCGAAACTAGAAGTTGTACACAGGACTCCCAGCGGCCTCCCAGTGGCCTGAGTTGTCCTAGCTGCCGAGGGGCTGGGAGATAGCGTGCTCATCTGAGCGGCCACGGGGCTTCTGTCTGTGGAGGAGAAGGGGACGCCAGTAGTTGAGAGAGGGCTAGCAGCCCCTGCCGCAGGTATCAAACCACTTTGCGAAGCCCTGGGAGTTGAAAGTCCACACAGCAGGCCCCTTCCATGAAGGGAGGAGCAGGGGGATACCCACCCCTGTGGCCAGAGTGTGACACACATGAAGAATTCTGCCCTCAAAGAGGGGGAGAACTCCCCAAGGAAGGCCAGACCAGAGCCGTGGGGAAAGGCTCAGCCTGTGGCAGAACGTCCAAGAAGGGTGTTCTAGGCTGAGGAGGCAGAGGATCAGGACGCAGGCTGGGGGTGAGTGACGGCCTGGGGAAGGTCCGGGACCATTCTGGACAGGGGAGGAGGTTCATGTGATGGAATGCTGTGAGTAAAGGCTGAAGAGAAGTAGGGAGTTCAACCAAATCTCAAATGGTGTGAGCGCCACCCTAAGATCGAATTGAAAGAATAAAGTCATGAAGAATAATTGCCTTATTTTTTTGAACAAGAGCAAATATATGCAAAGTCATGTTTTAGGAAGAATTCTCCTTTGTCAGACTTTGTCAGGTGGGGTCAGTGCTGGGAAACCGGAGTCGGGGGCCCAGATGGGAAACTAATCTGAGATTTAGTTGATGGGCACTGAACAAATGTTTAAATAGTCACATTGCTGTCTTGTGCATCCTTTTTTATTTTTCTTTCAAATTGAGTGTGCTCCCCTTTCTTTTATGTTTGTAGGGTTTGACGAAAATATTGAGTCTCAGGGAGAGCTCATCCTGCAGGAATCCTTCCAAGTGTGGGACCCAAAAACCTTAATTCGAAAGGGTCGAGAACGGCATCTCTTCCTTTTTGAAATGTCTTTAGTATTTAGTAAAGAAGTGAAAGATTCCAGTGGGAGAAGCAAGTACCTTTATAAAAGCAAATTGTTTGTAAGTACGGACGTTCAGAATTGTAAATTTTAAGGTAACACACTTGTGACCTTTTTGCAGCTAGAAAAAAATTACTGCTTGTTGCTTTCAGTTTAACCTTCCAAACTCTGCTCCGAGGTGGAACTCTGAAATTGTAAGGTTTTCATCTTCCTCAGGGACATTTTCCTGCAGTCTCAAGTCCACTAGAGGGAGCGCATGGTTTTAGCTTCGCTGAACTTAGAAAACCTGTTTTTTTTCTAAATGCCATAGACTCTTAACATAGGCCGAGAAAACACCTTTTTAGTGAATTTCAATTTATGTCTTGTGTGCCGTAACTAGCTTCATAAATAAATTAATCATATGAGACTTCGATTAAGTAAGTTCTCATACCATTCTAATTAATTTTTCATTCACCAACATTGGCATATACTTAAGCAGTCTTCCTGGTGGGCTCGCTGTAGGCTCTTCGTGATGAGGTGGGATTTTTTTTTCCCCCATAAAGATAATAAGTGTGTGAAAATTAAGTAGATTTATGGTTCTTTGCAATAGCAAAGTAGGGTTATTAAAGAAAATGTATATAAGCAAAAATAGTTTTAAAGATCCACAATCCCATCTGTAGAGAGACAGCTTTCCTGGAGTGCTGGGTCGATACTGTGTTACATTTGAATTCTTTTTTAACTTGTGAGTGTGCTTTCTGGCAAAAGAACATACCTGATGCCTCTTTTCCACAAGGAGCAAAGCCCAAGGAGTCTCTCTGTAAACCACACGTTGACTCTAAGAATGGTCTCAGGCCGTATCACCCACTGGATCTGCTGTATTTCCATGTTCCCTCAGTGGGACTATCTCAGGGGCTGTTGACACACAACTGCTGGGCAGGGCCAGGCTGGCAGAGGATGGGACAAAGGATGGAGCAGAGCTAATTGAAAATCACCACCAGAGAAAGAATAGAAAATGCAGTAGAGTTTGGTGTCTTCTTTACACAAGATATGGTGGGTCACTTACAAATATCGGCAGATACTTGAACAATGTCCACATTACACATTTTTATGGCATCCATAGATTAATCAAGTTCCCAAAGTAATAAAATACTACCAATGTAGAAATCGTCTTAATAATAATCTGGGATTTGCAAGTTCAAACTAATGATTTTCATACCATTTTCCTTGGCTTATGTCCTGTTTGAGATTGTCTTCTGGCTCACAGCCCACCTTACATCATTTTAGATCATATTCTAACTGGAAGGAAGACCAGCAACATTGCTGGCTAGTAATTTCACTAGGCTGACTTTAATCTGTCCTCAGAGACCAAGCTAGTCTGTTTTAGAAGCTGATACATCTTCATTTAATTTATCTTTTAAAAGTTAAGGTTCCCTCCGAGGCCACAGTTATGAATCACTTCCTTTGCTGGAGGGAGGAGAATGCACCAGGGGTGAACTTGATTGTGGGGGAGGGACTGAAGATGCTGACCTTCACCTCCGCTCTTCCATGTGCTCACAGCACAGCGGCATGTGTCACAGAGAGACATTTTGTCTCTTGGCCCTTAAACTTGTTGGTGCAACACTAAAGGTTAATGCTTTTGACAGACAAATTGGGAAATAACCGTGAAGACATCTCCGCCTTCTGCGAAGCCACTTCATTCATGCCGAAAACGCATGGCAGGCTCCTCTGCAACTAGGACAGATTCATTTCGTTGTTTACAGGTTGCCAATAGTCAGCTCCTGATTTTCCAGATAACACGATCTTTAGATATTTTGGTTTCCTTCCTCTGTATGTGCTGGTTGACCTACACCAGGATCCCCAGCAGTGGTGCTCAGAGCAAGTGAAAGGGCTGCGACCATTCATGTGTGGCCTGAGAACAAAATTTCCTCGTTTTTAACTAAAGATCCAAGGATTACCTGTCAATGGAAACAGACTGTGGTGTTATAACCTAACGTGACCACAAGTCCCCCAAAACCGTTTTCTTGGTCTTTGTTCTGTGTCCTGCCGGAATTGTTTCTGTCCTCTAACTTTTTAATTACGTTTGTATCCAGACCTCAGAGCTGGGTGTCACAGAGCACGTGGAAGGAGACCCTTGCAAGTTTGCGCTGTGGGTGGGGAGGACGCCAGCCTCAGACAATAAAATCGTCCTTAAGGTACGTCTGTGAGGCTCAGGAATGTGCAGTGTGACAAGTTTATGGAGGCTGTGTGTGCTTTTTCTTCCTGTTGTTGAAACATTGGTTTTCATATCATTTTATTCTTTTTGTGTTCTGTTGGGATCGGCGATTACCACAAAAAGAATAGTAGAATAAGTTCAGTTTGGTGTCATGGGGTGAAACGCCTTGAGCTAAACTTTCGCTTGCCTACCAAGGGTCAAATGGAGAAGGACGTTTTTAAGCTTCTCCCACTCTTGCCGTCTGCAGAAGGGTGAGTGAATTCTGCAAGAGATGCAGGACGTTGAGATACAAGAGGAAGGAGATGCGGGTCAGCAGGTCCCATTGCACACTTCACTTACTTTCCAAAGGGAAACAGGCACCTGATGAACTTGTGAAGGCCTTGGGCAGTTTCAAGGCTGAATATGCCAAGAGTCTTCATGGGGTCTCAGGCTCTTTGCTTTCTAAATAGGGAGAAGAGAAAAAGGGGGGATAATGATCAGTTACAGGGGTCAATAATGTTAGGATTTAAAGCATTCAAAAACATTAAGGGTGCTTTTTGGGTGTGTGTGTGTGTGTGTGTGTGTGTGTGTGTATTTGGGGGGGAGGAAAATAAAATATGTTTGGATATTTTATTTGAACTCTGCTTTAATCATACTAGCCTCTCCTAGGAAAGGCACAGGGCTCTAAGGGTATCTTGTGTACTTCCCTCGTTCTGTGTTTGAGAAAATACAGATGGAACGGTCTATCTGGAAAAACCATGGCGATTTCGGAATGTTTTGTGAAAGATGTTGCTGAAGATTTGTAGAATATTGGGAGATGAGCCAAAAGCTTAATAGGACTCTGGTGTGTGAATTGGCATGCCAGTGATCCCGTCTCGTACATTCCTTTTAATCTCTCAACAGTATTTCCAGCAACTATGAGTTACTCATCGATACCTCGCTCTTACAGAATTTGTACTTTGGTGAAAGTATTGTGTTTCTAAGGCCTTTGTTCCCAAGGAAATGATGGATTGTTTTGCAATGAATATATGATTACCAACCCAGTGTGTTCTTGTTAGTATTGGCATAAAGCCCTATAAAGTATAAATTGCACTGATAGCTAAATATTAGATAACTTTCCTAAGGCATAAAATTTTAAAGTATACTCAAAACCACAAAACTTCCAACTCATAGGAAGCATCTCTCCAGATTAGCTATAGTGATAGATATCAAAGGGTGCATCTAAGAGATAGTGCCAGATGTTTGAGCCAGACAGGGACTACTTCCATGTAGGACATAATAAAACACTCATGATGCAATTCAAGAATAAGATTTCCTTTAGGCTTTATCAGATGAGAGTCTTTTAGGGAATTTTGGGTAATATTTTTCTGCTTTCCAAGGAAAGGCTAAAGAAAATGATGTCCTCATTCATTTTAGAGATTGCTCTGTGGTGATGGAGATGGAAACCGAGGCGGTGATGGAGGAGATGGAGGTGGTGGTGGTGGTGGAGCTGGAAGTGGTGGAGGCAGAGGAGGGGAGGCCTTGGGGGGGGGAGGGGGAGGAGGTGGAGATGGAGGTGAAGGTGGTGATAGAAGTGGTGGAGGTGGAGACGGAGGTGGTGATGGAGACAGAGATCCTGTTGGAAGTGATAGAAGTGGTGGTGGAAACGGAGGCGGTGGTGATGGAGGTGATGGCAGAGATCACGGTGGAGGTGGAGATGCCAGCAAAGATGGGGATGACGGTGGAGGTGGTGGCGGAGGAGGAGACGGCGGTGGTTGACGTGGACATGGAGGCGGTGGTGGAGGTGGTGGTGATGGAGATGACGGTGGTGGTGGAGATGCCAGCAAAATGGGGATGATGGTGGGAGCGGTGGTGGAGGAGGCGGTGGTGGAAGTGGAGGAGGTGGTTGACATGGAGGCGGTTGTGATGGAGATGGTGGTGGTGGTGGTGGTGATGGAGGTGGAGGGGGGAGCAGAGGTGGTGGTGGAGGAGATGGCTGTGCTGGAGGAGGTGATGATGGTGGTGGCAGGGGTGCTGGTAGTTGTAACCCAAAACGTTGGTCTTTTTTACGTTGTACCCTGGAAAGGAGAGTCTTATTTCTAAATCCTTCCTGAAACAGATGAAAACTACCAAGAGTCTGCATCAGATTGTTCCCATCTCTCAGACCAGTGGGACCTTTTACTTAGTACTTTAGCTGGCTTGCCTTTCTGTTACAATTTCTCAAAACCTGGCACCTTTTTTCCTTGTTTAATTTCTTTAAGGTCAGGAGAATTCCTCTCCATAAATGTAATGATCACCTCACTGTTAAATCATGAGAATTCCATTTATCTCTGAACCGTAGTAATAGTTTCCCTCAGTTGTCTGTAAACTCTGCCAAATGTTCTTTCTCAGATGCTTCTCTTTGCTTAACCTGAATGTTTGCATCAGGCATTTAAATGCCAGTAGATCTGTAGTTTTCAGAGTTGTCCACCCTGAGACACTTTGGTTTCCTGCACAGGCTCCCGTAGTCCCTGATCGCCCTGCCTCTGGCCCCAGAAGCACTTGGGTTACTGCCTTCCAGTCTCAGGTCTGGGAATGGGAGCAAGAGGCCCCTTTTTGCCCCCCCCCCCCGCCTCCCTGCATTTAGTCCCCTGTTCCTAGCCCTCAGCAACTTTAAAGACACATCCTCCAGTGAAAACATTTTATTTAGAAAAAAGAGTCTCAATTTTAATTTCCTTTCCCAACATGGGCTCCGACTTGCTGTTTTTGAAGACAAGGTGCACCATGAGAAAACACTTGGCCCCTCTCCGCCAGGGGCTCAGCTGCGACCCCTCTGACAACTGTTTCGGTCATTTACAAGGACTTATGCTTATGTCATAGGAAGTTGACGTTTCTTACAAGGAAATGAAAAACTGTTACTAAGGCCCAGAACGTGCAAAAAGAAAAAAAAGAAAAAAAAACCTCCTTTGAGGCAAAGTAAAAGAAAAAAGTGTGGGCAAAGTGATGCCATATGTGTTCATTCCACACATACTGAGTATCCACTGTGTGTCCTGTTTGGAGCACGTTTTCAGAAGTTGTATCGGAACCGGGGTAAATCCACCGTCTGTAATTGGCAGTAAGGAAACTGGTCCAACCGGAAGCAGGTGAAGGCGCAAGTCGGGAGGATGGGCTGTGTCATCGCATGGATGGCATCCACCCCATGCCAGCCCGAGAATCCCGGCTGCTTCAGCTACTCGCAGTGTCCCATGGGGCACATTTCTGATGTGTCCATGCCATGGTTCCCCCCTTACATCACAAGGATTTGGGGGGGGGGGCGGTGACCCCGCAGAGCAGTGGGAGTGAACGCGGGTGCAGGTGGGGACACGGTGGCCTCTGCAGCTGCTGTCCCATGAGTACAGTGAATGAGGCAGCAAGATGGGCGGGCATTAGTGAGGGCCACGAACCGCCGACCGCTAGCCTTTGTGTGAATAGCTTCCAAGACATTTTGGTTTGGGACTGGCTGCGTTTTCATGTTTACCCACAGCTGCTTAAAAGGTTGTTGTTGTTGTTGTTTTAACATTTATTCAGTTTTGAGAGACAGAGACAGAGTGCAAGCTGGGGAGGGGCAGAGAGAGAGGAAGCCACAGAATCTGAAGCAGACTCTAGGCTCTGAGCTGTCAGCACAGAGCCCGACACGGGGCTTGAACCCACGAACTGTGAGATCATGACCTGAGCCAAAGTCGGACACTTAACCGACTGTGCCACCCAGGTGCCCCTTAAAAGGTTTGGGGACTGGGGAATTGCTGATTATGAAAATAATTCTGGAGTAACGTATGTGCTATAAAATGAAAATGGTTTTGATGAAAAAATACTCAAAATGGCAAATTAAACATGGGATGCAGTTGCTTTTCTGCTGAAAAGTTATTTTTGAGATGGGGAAACTCAGGGAATGTGGGAGACCTGAGTGTGGTTAGAGCAGGTTCTGGAAAGGGGACGCCTTCTGTGTCCTGATGGACTCTCACACCTCGTTAAGGCTTCCAGCATAGAAAACAAGCAGGACTGGATAAAGCACATCCGCGAAGTGATACAGGAAAGGACGATTCACCTGAAAGGGGCCCTGAAGGAGCCCATTCACATCCCCAAGACGGCACCGGCCACGAGACAGAAGGGAAGGAGGTAAGTGCTGGGGGCCTTTCGGTAAGTTTGTTTATTTAATAGGAAGAAAACAAGGCAGTGTTAACTTACTGTTTTTCACAGATTGTTTTTCTTAACTATCTTGAGGAATATTTTTTTTAAACACACTGTATGTATAACATCATCCTTAGTAATGAAATTGCTTTGTCACGATGAGAACCTCCCTTCGGCCTAAAGAAAATGAAGGGCTGGGTACAAATCCCTGTCTGTTCCCTTTTCCCACCGCAAGTGTGAATCTGGACACACATGTAGGTCGTGCATGTGACCAGGACCAGCTGTACTGTCACTTCGCTGATTGCGTTTCTCATTTCTGAGGCAGAAGTACCACACCTGTGTTTTATCGTTGTGCGAATTAAGCAGGGGGCACACGTCCGCCACTCATCCCGGCGCGCAGCCGAGAGGGGTCGGTCACCGCTCACGCGATGCTGGTGGCAGCAGTCAGGCAGATGGATTCGTGCCTCTCTGAGCAAATCTGTCTCTCCAGCGACTCATAGACGCTCTGCACCAGTCTTGACCAACCCCGCAGTGTCAGGAATGAAAAGTGTGTTTGCTTCTTCAGGGACGGAGAGGATCTGGATAGCCAGGGCGATGGGAGCAGCCAACCTGACACCATTTCAATTGCCTCACGGACGTCTCAGAACACACTGGACAGCGATAAGGTAAGCTGTAACAGCACTTTCTCGGGTGAATGTAGCTAGTCTTGGCTCTGATAGGAAGCAGCCTGTTTCTGTCTATAAGTGACAGTTTGTCACCAGTCCTTTCAAACAGTCACTGTGTGCTAAGTGGTGCCAGGCACAGAAGCAGGAGCAAAAAGTTGGGGACGTCAGGGGTCAAGTCTGAGGATTCAGGAAGAAATTGTCTGCCCTGCCCACTGCCGTCACCTGGTTTTCTGTCAGGTGTTCTAGGGCAGAGTGTTTAAGCTTGTCAATTTTACATAAGCAGAAGAGTCTGTCACTTTAAGTTAAATGCTACACCAAGCCCTGAGGGTGAAAGCGGATCTGCTCCGATTGAAGCAGGAGCCCTGGCATCCTCAGGGCGGCACAGCAGAATGCAGGGAGTGCGCCCCGAACCAGCCTGCACCTGAGCTGACCGCCAGGCACACAGATCTGATCGTTGTCGGAAAATACGCATGTAGCTGTGCCTTCTACGGAAGGGGTGCGGTGTGGAGAATCCCGTGATCTGTCCTGATGGAATCCCAAAGCCAACAAAATACATCTCCAAAGGAGACTTTGGAATCCAGGCTTCCATCACGCACAGATACGCAGAGTCCTCCGTAAAATGAGTTGGGGGACAGTGACATCAACTAAGTCTTCCATTCCCGCTGAGATGAGCACGTGTTCTATTTCTAAACTGCTAGACCAAATTCTTTAAAAAGGTTATTTGACCGTAAATAGGGGTTTTATTTAACTTGCCACATTGAGGATTCCTGTGTTCCTGAAGCACAGCATTGAGGATTCCTGTGTTCCTGTAGCCCGGAAGTGTCTCGCCCTCAGCGTCATTTGGAAGGGGCTGCTGACAGAGGAGCGGGCCCAGTGTCTGGGCCCAGATGGTGGGCTTTTCCCACTCGGTCTTGCAGAGGATTCGTGGTGTGTGATGCGGTTAGCAGGAGGGCAGTGAGCAGGTTGGAAAGCATTGCTCTTTTACAGCGATTTCGTTTCTCAGATCTTTCTGCTTTGAGTCATTTGTTGTTTCTGTTCTGCTTTTTGAGTTTACTAAATAGGAAGTCCTAGAACTCTGAATGGTTAGAGTAACAGGACGGGAGAATAAACACGGCATCTCGTTTTTGTTTTGTTCAGAGCCCGGTGGCCGGTATGTCTTGCCAGGGGTAATAATGGGGAATAAGATGAATGACACATCAGGCGTTCAGTGCAGAGCAGCTGTTTCTCCTGTGGCCCCACCCCATGGCCATTTAGTTAAGAGAATAAAGTTCGAACTTGGAAACGTTTCGTTAGAGTAATTCTGGTTCTTTTCTTTAAAAAAAAAAAAAAAAAAAAAAAGATCGAGGTGACAGAGTTATCAGAATCGCCCGTTTATACAAGACCTCCACCTAAAAGCGGTGTTGGAAGTAATAGGAGCTCAGGTTGGGGCACGGCCACCTTCACTCAGACCACTTCACGGGCTTGCTTGGGTCAAGCGTCCCCACGGCAGCTGTGCGCCCAGCAGCCCCCAATTCGCATTCTCACCAGATGTGCTCTGCTGGGTCTGGTCTGGGTTTACTCTAGAAATGAGTTTTAAAGTTTACTTGTTAGAAATGAAATATTTGATTTCTTATAAACTTTATTTAAATCCAAGTTAGTTAACATACAGTGTCATAATGGTTTCAGGAGTAGAATTCAGTGATTCATCACTTACATATAGTACCCAGTGCTCATCCTAATAAGTGCCCTCCTTAAAGCCCATCGCCCATCTAGCCCATCCCCCCACCCACCACAGTTCTCTGTACTTAAGAGTCTCTTACGGTTTGCTTCCCCTGTTTTTATCTTATTTTTTCTTCCCTTCCTCTATGTTCATCTGTTTTGTTTCTTAAATTCCACACATGAGTGAAATCATATGGTATTTGAGTGAAATTGCCAAAGAGATAAATAAATGTAAAAGGTTTGCCTTTTAGAAGGTGTGCTAAGACTTTTCTAGAGGTTGGTCCAAAAAGAAGGGGCAAGTGTCTTTTTAGGCGGCATATGGTAATTGGGTGGTTGGCGGTAGTGGTGTGGAAATGCCCCCTGGGTCTGGTTAGGTGCTCCGGCTCTCCCGTTCCCACTCTGAGATGGCAAGCGCCCACTCCTGGCTCCTGGTCCCCTGATGTGTGGCTGACTGCCGTTCACAAAAATAAGGCTGTGTCCTGTAGTTAGGAACCGTGTAACTGCTTGTGCTTTGGATCTATTGTAGTATAATAGGCTTATGTGAAGTTGGACTCAGGCCTGCACAACTACTATAGAAAAATGAGGCATTATCCTAAGGCTGTTGCTATTAAGACAGCAAATTCTGTTTGTACCCAATGAGAGAGGAGGAATGAATCACTACCAGAAAAGTACAGGTTTGTAGGAATTAATCATTTCACCCTGGGAGTCCGGTGGGATGCTAGGGTCTTTAGAGAACTGCCTGTTACGTATTCTGTGGAGGTAATTCACCAGTTTCTGCCTACCTGCTCCACTGCATTGTCTCTAAACTTTGTTGTGTGGCTCAGAAACCCCTAAAGACCACTTCTGCAAGTACCACCATGCCCCTGCACCTGGGCTTTGCAGAGGCTCTCCCCGGCTCTTCTGGTGGAGCCGTGACCACAGCCTCCCATGATTCCTAACCGTCTGGAAGTAATGACACTCCAAAACTCATTTTTTAAGTGGACATGGCATGTATTTCCTCTAATATCCCTCACTGAGACCATAGGTCCTTCGTAGGTTCAAAAGTACAAAAAAGGAGTGAGCTATCTTCCTAAGATTGTAGAAATGCAGCAAGTTACTTTCCTCAGTTCTTGGGGTCTGCACTTGGGATGAGAATAAATAGCATGTGAGATATTATAACAATAAGTCAAAATCTGGAGTCTGGAGAGGACATTCCCATTGGACCTTACAAAGAAGAGATGTGTTTGCTACCACATGAATGCCGGCTTTTGTGTGTTCTCTGCTTCCAAAACATTTTCTTGCAGCCATCTCCCTTTTTGTTCTAGTAGATATTTTGGGGTCGTAGATGATTCAGGACAACACATTTTGAATATTAGGAAACTACCTGCTTTTTTGAGTCAGCTTGTAAAATGCAGTTTCACTGAACTAGGCTTAACCAGAAAACCCCTTTCCCTCCAATGGCAGTAACTTTTCATGTCTCAAGGTTCTTTTCCACTCCGCAGAAAGTTTAAATAGCCTCAAGTTTAAATAGCCTCAAGTTTAAACAGCCTCTGATGATATAGGCAGATAGATCTGGTGAGGGAAATTACTTAACCATATTCTGCCTGTTTGACTTAATTTATGATGTCTGCTGTGAGTTAGTTGTTATCATGGACTTTGGTCCATTTCAGAAACTGGGTGGGGGGATGTTTTTGACTCGGCCTCTTGGAGACTTCTTAAGGGAAGGTTATCTGCCCAGCGCTGCAGTCATTCTCAGATGAGGCACAGGATGTTTCTGGAAGGGTCTGTTAAGGAGCGGCTCCTGGAGACGCCCTCTTTCCAGGGAGCACTGTTCACAGAGCTGGAGTAGACAGGTCACAGATACAAACCACATGCCCCATGAGCACATTTCTTTCCTTGAAAACATCAGTTTTAAAATATGGCATCTCTTTGTTCCAAAACTAAGTTTAGCAGTGATTCTTGCCCATATTCGTGGTGCTTAATGCTGATGAAATGATCTTATGAAAATATAATTTGGATTCCAAAGAAATCAAGATTCTTACTCTTGCCAGATTCTTATCTCATTTGTCCTGCGTTTGTCTCCCTGAGGTAGGGAAGAGAATGCTGAGCCAGGCTTCAGGACATCGAGGAGATGGGGGAGGGTTGGATGGCCCTCACACGGCCACCCAGCAGTGGAAAGCGAAAGCCAGAAACAAAATGTGGATTTAATTACCTGTTGGTGCCTAGGCGTTACTATTTCACATTAGGGCTGGATATGGAGGTAGATGTTTTCAGTGTATTAAAAAAGCATTTTTAACCTTTTTTCTTCCTATTTGCCTTATTAGTCTGTGGTTTATTTCATATAACAAAAATTTATAGTATAAGGAAAGTAGAAAATACGGGAATGAAATATAGGCTACTCTAGAACAAAGCATCTTGAGGTCAAGATGAATCACCAAGGCAAGAGGAAGTTGCCTCTGGAAAGGCTGACCCAAGCCTTTGGGGGCCAGCGAGAGCTTTCTTTTACATCTAAGGTAATGCAGTTCTTATTTTTAATAAATGAGAAATTCATTTGAGACTGATACTTGGCATGAACTACCCTAAGCTTATAATATTAATATATGAATCCACGTATTTCAAAAAAACAACAAATGGTTTTAGTTACTCTTATTGAAGCACGTATATAGCACTGGGTTGGGGATATGAGATTCTATGTAGTTTAAAAAGTCAACCAACTTTCTCTATGAAGCAACATTCTGACAGTTGGAACTTGGGTGGATTTCTGTAAATTGCAGCATACATTTTTAAAACTGTGGCTGAATGCACAGTTTTGAGAAAGGGAATTCGTGTTTAGCCTACTCAGGAAATGCCACACGCTTCCTTCCAGCCCCGGTCCCTTGTGTCCCTTGCGTACGTGGCACAGAGCAGCGTCCCTGGCACAGAGCACGTGGCCAGGAGTGAGGTGAGCCCCGGTCCGGAGCTCCAGCCGCTTCCCCTGGCTGAAGGTGCCAGAAGCTTTGCTCAGAGGAGGTCCTCTGCTGGCCTTGCCAGAGCCCCGCGCCTCCCAGGACCTTACGCAGGTTTTCCCCTGTGTGGGCATGAAATCGAGTCATTTTAGTCAGAAGCCTTTCCTCAGGACGGCACATGGTTTTCGTCCCCGCAGGCAGGACACTCTGGCCTCAGAGTGGTGACAAAGTAGTTACTCAGAGTACTGAACATCAAAACGGCAGGTGGTTAAGAACAAGGAAGAGCTCGCCAGCCAGATCTCTGGGCTCTGCTTCTCCGCAGCCTTCAGCAGTTACCTCGCCCCTCTGTGCCTCAGTTTCCTCATCTCTAATTGGGGGACGGCGCCATCACCTCGGGGCTATGAGCATGTACTGAGAACAGTGCCTGCCTCGCATGTACACAGTTGCTGCTGCGGCTTCCTCTTCAAAAGTGCTGCCTTCTCCCTCATTCCTGGATGTTGATATTCATTACTGGCCGTTGCAGATGGCTGCCTGTGTCATCCTCGCTGCCCTCGTGTCTGCCCGCTCTTGAGCACAGTGCATTTGGAGCTGTGTGTGTTTGGAGCTGGAAGCTGCCTTAAGAATACATTGCTCAGTATTAGTGCCTGGACTTAGGCATTTTGGTGGCTCAGCAGTAAAATACCACATAATGGGCAGTCCCTGAAGAAGAGGGGGACCCTTGCTCAAAACATACCCCCCCCACACACACTCCCCTTCAACCCACCTCGCTGCGTTGTGGCCACGCGCACATAAAACGACTGCATGCGTTCCCAGGATAGGGTCGTTCGTCCACGGATACTCGCGGATCACCCAGTGTGTGCCAGCCCGGAACATGTAGGCATGAGCAGGGTGGCCAGCCCCCCGCCCCCGCCAGGGTGATGGAGCACACCTGCCTTTGTTCCTTCCTTTTGCTAATCTTTGTTTTCGGTCTTCCTAAGTGACTGTGGTTTTTGTAATTTTTGTCAAGTGTTTTAAGCGCTTTCATAAAACCGCAAAGTGGAACGTAGTCTTTGATAATTTTAATCAGAAAAAAATTCCCCACGCCAAAGTAGAAAGCCTCAGTTCTAAGAAAAGGTAGGTTTTTGGTTTTTTTTTAAATATAAAATTTGGATAGAGATTTAGCAAAAGTGTTTATGAAAGTAGTGGTGCATCGAGAAGCGCTTTTTAATGTAAATTTGACGGAACTGGTCAAAGTAACCATCGTAGGAGGATGCCCGCTTGATTCAGACGGGAGGCAGGGCGTTTACTCCAGCTGTGGTTCCTTCTGGCGAGAAGCCCAGTCAGCTGGTCGCTGGCTGGCGTACCTTCCCTCTTCCCATCCCTGCATCAAAGACGTGAGGAGTCCTTTCACAGGGACTTCTCTGGATGAAAGATGGTGTTGCTCACTCAGGAAGTTCAGCAAGCGGGCTCCTCTGGGTGAAGTGGTCTCTCAGAGTTTCTGCTGTTCCAGGGCGTGGTGACCGGAGGGAGTGCGGGTGGTGTTCAGCTGTCTGCTCCCAGCTCCCGTGCCTCGCTCTGCGTTAACCAGTTAAGTTGGTCATCGATCTGTTCGGCGGGTGCTGGCATCCCCGTTCTGGTGTGTTGAGTGGGGGGAAACGTGATGTTAGTGCAGGTCAGCTTCTGTGAAGCCCCATACGAACTCGCTGTCCCACCTCCAGTTGGCCTCCCTTTTTACTTCAAAGTTTGCCCTTTTTTTAGGTGGGGCTTTTAAGTTTGCTTTTTCACATCAAATTTTCCATTCCACCTCACATATATCACACAGTCAGGGAGGCCTTCCAAGAATGATTTTCATGTCAGAAAACCACCGTGCGACAATGTCAGTAAAGAATTAACACCCCTGAGTACCACACTCCGCTTTCTTTTCTGGATAAAATACTGGGTATGGTAAGCTGCTGCTTGGGGGGAAAAAAATCTTCTCACAGATTTTTTTTTTTTTTATGTGCGTGTGTAGTGGAAACCACAGAAAATTTACCATATTAACCACTCTTCAGTTCTCACAGATTTCTATGCTCAGTGTGTGAGAGCCCATCAGAGTGGTCCTCACTGAAACTCAGCAAATTTTGGTGAAGGTTTCTCCCGTGGATTTGGCCTCGGGGTCGGGGTGAGCATGGGCCCGGCTGCTCACATGGGTAAGATGGTTGCTGATACGCCCCTGTGTCCATGAAGTTGCGCAGTGAGAAGCTTGGGTGGGTGAGATCCAGGGATGTGACGCGTTTCCTTGGGGAACTCTTAGAGATGCCAGTGGCTGCCCCTCTCTTGTGAGCGTTGCCAGTAACGGAGCCGTGTGCTCTCATCCTCTCTAACCAGGCAGCCAATTTTTGGTCTGCTCTGTGTGGAGCCTCCGCAAAACCACAAGAGTCTTTTGTGCGGTTTCTGAATGACTGAACTGTACTGGGTTGTAGGATGTGACTGTTCACAGAGTTGACACACTCTGTTCTTTAAGGAAAAATGGCTTTTATTAGACCACAACGCCCCTTTCCTTTTGAATTGCTCTCCGAACATTGGCCAGACACCCACCTGAGTTGATCTTCGGTTCTTGAAGTAGAATCGTTTGCAGCAAGGGCCGCGTGGTCCGCCATGCTAGTCGTAAAGAGCCCGCTCCTCCTCTGGCAGAAGCTGCCCCAGAACTCACCTGGGAGCTCGGTTATTCAGACCAGATGTTTGCCGTTGTCCCTCCAGAACTGTGTGTTCTTGTACAACTGCCTCGTTGTGTACCAGAGCGGGGCATCTCCGAGGAGGGGTGGGCTGAGAATTCCCCAGCTGTAGGTCCCTTTTCGTTACTGCCTTTAACTGGGTTCAGGCAAAGCAACGGCATCACACGGTTTCTCCAGAGAACATAAAAAATAAAATTCGGTGCCACGTGGTGATTGTTGAAGGTTCACGTGCCAGCGACCAGAGAGGAGTGTTTCATCCTTTTGGGTGAAACTACAGCTTGTTCATTTTCAGTCATTCTGGAGAGAATTCAGGCAAATTCTGGACCCTGGTTTGATGCTGCTAATTGTGCATCTGGGTCATTGGAGTTCCCTCCGTAGCCCTTGTAGTCTTGGAGGAGGCATTTCCTAGCTGGCTTCCATGCTCCATGTGCTAAGGAGGGCCTTTTCACTGCCATGCTTTTTAGTCCCCATATTTGTTGTTTAAAGGAGAAAGGCCGAAAGATCGGGGGGAGGGGGAAACTGTCTTCTGATGTGCATTTCACAAGAGTTAATGTGAGTCATGGAAACTCAGATTTTCATAAATTGCAATCCTAAACTAAACGCATGTGGTGAGGAACCCCTCCTAGAAGTCCCTCAGACACACAGAAGTGAGAAAGATACTGGGAAAACTGTCACAGAGTATGGCTGGAAGGGAAAGTGAATTTTTAAACGAGATCACTGGAATGGTAATTCTTCAGCACAGTAATGAAATTGGGTCACTGTTGGTAGCAGTATCACTGGAAACAAGTACGGTCTCAGTCATACTTAACGATGTATGTTATCTGAACTTTTTCCAATCAGGAATTTAATTCTTACAATGTAGTAATGATTTACATTGCTCCCTCAAAATAGTTATTTTAAGTCTTTTATTTTAAAAAATTTGTTTTTTTTTTAATTAGCAAACTGGTTTTATTTATTTACTTTTTTTTTTTTTTTAACGTTTATTTATTTTTGAGACAGAGAGAGACAGAGCATGAACAGGGGAGGGTCAGAGAGAGGGAGACACAGAATCTGAAACAGGCTCCAGGCTCTGAGCTGTCAGCACAGAGCCCGACACGGGGCTCGAACTCACGGACCGCGAGATCATGACCTGAGCCGAAGTCGGCCGCTTAACCGACTGAGCCACCCAGGCGCCCCAGAAAACTGGTTTTAAAGGCAGGTTTTGTCGTAGGTTTAAAATATTCGGATGTGAACATTGAGACAGAAATGCACAGGACGTATGTGCTCTAGAAAACATCCAGTTAGCTTCCCCGTCCCTTAAAGATTTGTGCAGGAGATTCTCATGGTAAAACCAAGAAGATAGCGATGTTTTTAAACGATAATCTTAGTGCTGTTTAAAAACTGATTCTTGTACTAGGTTTTGTTAGTAAGTTCTCTGAGGTCTTTGAAAAAGAACTGTATGTAACTCAGTATGAGATTCTTTGTCCGAACAGGCTTGATTTTTATTTCTGATGCTCTGTCAAGTCCACAGATGTTTCCAATAGTGTTTGATTACTCTGTAAGGGGCTAAAGCATCCGTGCCAGAAATAAAGTCGAGCTTAACTCTCCTCCTCAGGCAGCCCCTTTCTCTCCTTCCCACCCTTCCCCCACCCACAGAACATACCACGTGGCTCAGAGCAGTCTGAAAAATTAATAAAATGCTCAAGAATGAAGCCAGCAAAGGCCTGGTGATGAGATAATGTGTCCTGAAGTTGTGCTTCCCAGGGCTGGGCGTGGAGAAATGGCAAGGCAGCCCGCAGGCGGGGGTTGTGCTGTGTATACACACACACGCACACACGGGCGGGTCACTGGTGGCCACGGGGGAGCTCCAGCAGGCTGGAAGGGGGCCCCCAGGAAGTATGGGCCCCGAGGGGCCTCAGCACGCTGGACTCCATACTGGGCCTTGTCCACTGGTCGCGCCTTCCCTGGGACAGGAAACAGCCCTCGTTTTTGTTACAGGGATTAACCCCTTCCATAATGCCATAATGCAGGGTTTTACAAGGGAAATTCTCTCTCTTGGACCTCTGCCTTTAACTCTTTTAACGTGAGCATCTTTGTTCACAGAGAAACGTGTGGGACTTAGCATGGGTTTCCCACAGAGGAATTTATAAAATTTAGAAGGGGATTAAACATTTGTGAGAAATTTCCTCTGTGGCCTAGCAAAGACAGTTCACTTTGTCGATATTTGTGTTGCATTATGGAGGAGTTTTGTTTTGTTTTGTTTTCTGTGGTTGTCTTGTGGACATGTGTTTCTTATTGTAAATATCTAAACTTCTCTCAAAAGACCGGGTATTAGAACAGGAGGATACTGAACAGCGCAGGGCATGACAGGGCCAGCAGGCTGCGGGCCTGTGCAGGAGGCACGGGTTCCCAGTTCTCTGCGGGTGGATCTGATCTGCAAGGCTTCTGGAACAAGGCTGCTTCCCAGCAGGAGGCCCAGGCGGTCCTTCACCCGCTGGCCACAGCCCAGCCCGCCTACTCCTCTGTCCCTGTGTGTTCTCTGTGCTGCTGCCCTTCAGGGCGACAGAAGCCTGGGTGTGCTGCACACTGAGCACAGGCAGAGTTCGCTCCTGAAGTCACAGGAGAAAAGCCCACATTCCATTTCAATTTCTCAAATGCAGCCTCTGCATTTTTAGAGCAAGCCCATTTTGCGTTTTTCACTTCCGCAAATGTTTATCTGCTTGCGGGATACAAAGCACTGGGCGAGCTAGGCTTCAAGGCTATTCAGCAACCTCTTCGTATGATCCCGGTACCTGCCATTGTTGGCACTGGGACTCGGGGATGACTGAGACGGGCCCCATCTCTCCCCTCACGGACCAGGCATGGAAAGTTCACAGAGAAATAACAAACCCGCTTGCTGGTGCTAAGGGCACGTGCGTGCGCTCAGACACACACACACACACACACACACACACACACACACCCCAAGATGTGGCTCATTTCAGAATTGAGACACGATTTATTTAAAAACCTAAGACAGGTGCAGGAGCAACTTCTCAGAGGGCTTTGACAGGGGGTCTGGAATAGAGTGGGGACATGGGGGTTCTGAGCAGACGGATCTCATGGACACAGTGCAGGGCAGGACCACCCCAAGGAAGACACGCTCCAGGCTGTGAAGCACATGAGGACAAGCGGCAGGGTGGGCGGGACCTGGCTGTGGGGGCTTGGGGGCTTTGAATCCCACACGAAGGAACGCGTGTCTCAGATGCTTGAATGGGAGGCTCCGCATTTCAAAAAGGCAGCTGCCAGCAGCGTTCAGATGGCTTGGAAGGTGAGCCTGAAGTTAGGGAGGTCACCGCAAATTCTAAATGAAGCGTGGCACGGATGGGCAGAGGAAGGAAGTAATCAGAGATATGGCCTTAAGTTTATTTGATAGCGTTTGGAGAGAGAGAGTTTTTAGCTCGGGTGACTTGATGGTGAAACCATTATCCAAAAGGCAACATTGGAAGAGAAACAGATCAGGGAGGCGGGTAATGAGTCACGTCCTAGACTCACTGCTTTGGAGGGAAATGCCCGAAACAGTGACGAGAGTCCTCTCTAGCTGCTATCTCGGATGTCTGCTTGGGGAGTGGTGGGCACAGAGAGTGTGGTTACGGAGCCGCACAGGGGGATGGTGGACACACGGCAGAGCTGGAACCTCCTGGGGCGACCTGGAGTGAGGGGCCAGCAAGACAGTCCAAAGATGGGGAGCGGGTGACATGGTTGTTGTGTAGGAGGGATGTTAATGAGTGTGTGTGTGTGTGTGTGTGTGTATACACGTATATATACATGTATATATACATGTATATATACATATATATATACATATATATATATGTATGTATACACACATATACATATACGTATATATATACGCGCATGCTGTCCCCGGGGCATGAACAGTGTAAGGAGCAGACAAATGGGACACAGGCCACAGGCAAATAGTGATCACGGCACTGTATCTTTCTGGAGTTCGTGAATGTGCTTTAAAGGGCCTAAGAATTAGTTGAGTTCTAATTTACAGAAAATGGGAGTGAGCTTAGTGGGAGGGGAGAGGTATGGAAAGGAGCCTCAGACCAGAAAGCACATAGCATAGGGAAGTAAGCCAGCGTCCACAGAGCATACGGAATGGCATGCTAAAACACGGCATGGGAAGAGGGCTTGGAAAGGACCCGGCGGGAGTGCCCGCTAAGAGGTATCCTGGGGGGTGAGGGGGTGGAGAGGAGCTCTTGGAGGGACTGGAAGAGAGAATAAGGCATGCACTGCCCGTATGTAGGGATCTCATGGCCCCTTCGGTCTCCCTGCTGCGCGGCTGCTCCCTTTTTCAACCAAGTGGTGCCAGAGAGCCTCACACTAATAGCCTGGCTCAAACACCAAGTGGGAACTGAAACTTCAAGTAAAACTATCATGTTGTCACCGTATGATGCAGTGATCCCCCAAGCAGCCTTCAGTTTTTACTAGTTTGCCCTATGTTTAAAAAGGATTATATAGCACATTTTGAGCAGGGAGATAATGATGTCTCAGGCACAAAAAGATAGGGACGCTCATATGGAAAATTGTATCGGATTCTAACAGTGAAACCCTCAAAAATCATAGCCATACAGTAAAACACGGAAAAGCGAATAACTGCCCCCGTAATTCCAGAGGGAAGCGAAGGGGCAGTGCAACCGGAGAGCCCCCACTCAGGTGGTGGCCAGTCACTGCCCCAGCCCCGGCTCTTGCTGGCCCAGCTCAGCCTCGCCCGCAGGGGCTGCGGTGGCAGGAGCTCACTGACGTGTCCCTTTCCCCCCCACCCCCAGCTCTCTGGCGGCTGCGAGCTGACGGTGGTCATCCACGACTTCACCGCCTGCAACAGCACGGAGCTGACCATCCGCCGTGGCCAGACCGTGGAAGTGTTGGAGCGGCCCCATGACAAGCCTGACTGGTGTCTGGTGCGGACCACTGACCGGTCCCCAGCCGCGGAAGGCCTGGTCCCCTGCGGCTCTCTGTGCATCGCCCACTCTAGAAGCAGCATGGAGATGGAGGGCATCTTCAACCACAAAGGTAGGGATCGTGAGGCACGGCTGGCTCGTGCCCAGCTTCTGCCCTTGCTTCTTTGCAGCCTGGTGAGGGGTATGGTCTCTCCTCGTCACTCGTGCTTGCCTCCATTATCGCTGTGTCTCTGGGCTTTTCTAATCCATCAAGAGCTGGAGTGGACGTGAGGATTTCACCTGTTACTCAGGCCAAAATAGTATCAGTTTGGAGAGAGAGAGAGGGCTCTTCTTCTGGGGCCAGTGTCGTTCATAAATTGAGAACACGGAAGGTGCGGTTCCTCTGCAGGTGATGAAAGCAGGTAGGGAAGGTGGGACCATATTCAGCGTCTCCTTAATCAGGTTTTCACATTGTGCTTTCTTTGTTTTGTTACCGTGAAATCCCAGAAAAGCAAGCATGCAGGCCCTGAGTGTAGCCAGGCCTCCTTTCTACCTTGTGAAGTATCTCCGAACATCCCAGACTGCTCAGGCTCGCCATGCAGAGGGGGAACGGAGCTGGGCTGCGAGGGAGAGGGTGCGGGTGGGCAGGGCCATGGCTGTGCTGTGACTGTGGCAGGAGGGGCTTTTGAAAGATGCACTTTTCCCCTGAAATGACAGGGCATTTGAACCAAGCAGCGTTTGGCATTCCTTGGTGATTCCTCTATTTAAAGGTAACCATGGCAAGACTGTTTCTCCATGTGTGTCTGGATGGGTCAGTAATGGGCTCCTAGTGACAGTATGCGAGCCTGTTTGTCCCAAATGTCCAGGTTTGGAGCTACTGAGCCCTTCAGGTGTGGCCAGTCTGAACTGAGCTGTCCTGCAGGTACAAAATACATGCTCGATTTCAAGACCTCATATGAAAAAAAAAAAGTGTAATTACTTTATAGTCGTTATAGGTTGAAATGGTAATATATTTTATAGAGTGAGTTAAATAAAGTTTTATTATGGTTAATTTCCTATTTCCTTTTACTTTTTAAAATCGTAGCTACTAAAAATTTTTATACATTGCGTGTGCAGCTTGCGCTATGTTTCTTTTGGACAGTGCTGGTTTCATCTCAGTGAAAAGGTCACTTGAGACTTCAAGCCCTTTTGAGAAACACTGGTCATTTATAGCTTCTAGAAAAGTGTAGAATGTGTAGAGTTCATCTGCTTTGAACCATATTACGTCAGTCTTCATTTCTCTGAAGTACTGGCAAATGGCAGATTCTTGCAGATCTGGGGATATGCAATTTGTTTTCTCTTCCTGAGAGAACAACCCTATACTCTGCCATATTCTAGTTCTTTTTCTATTAATTTTGGAATATTCTGGTCACTCCCTCCATTTGTTATCTGTGCCCGCTTTGCATTTTTCATGACATGTCTTGAGGACCATCTTCTGGCTGCAGAGGTACATTTCACTTATTGCGTTGAGCTCAATGAGACTGCACAGGACACAGCTACTGATTGATTAGCTCACCTTGTTAATTGTAGGCACAACCGTGTTCCAGATCCCTCAGGGCCTAACAGTGACCTGATTGTCACCCCAGTAAGAAACTAGAAGAATTGAGCTATCATTCCTTCAGGGATCCAAACAGAAGGAGAATTTTCAGATTTTGGCCAAAGGCCAAGGTGTCCGCTCTCGTTCCTGGCAAAGCTGCCCATGAGTTTAGACCAGCGCTGGACTCCCCCTCGTGTGGCACTCGAGTGCCAGTGGCGGGAGGGGGGGGGGGGGTCTGTGCTGGGTTAGCCCGTTGCCACGGGGTTTCCAAAGTTACATCATATATTTAAGTCCCTGAGTTTGACTTGAAAATAAAGTACAACTTTTCCCCTTGAGTTGATTATACAGAGGAGCCCTGGTGAACTCCGGCTACAAATAAAACTCGTTCTGAAAGATTTCTTTTTATATGTGCCTTTCCCGTGGTGTGTTCTTTGCTTCCCAGTGTTCACAATTGCAGGCTAGCCAAGAAGAAAGAACTGTGTATTTATCGCACTTGACTTTGTCCTGAAGAGTTGTTACAGAGGTTGGGTTTTTGCTGGTTTTTAGAATCAAGTACCAGTTTGTTGGCTGGGGCTTTTGTCTCCCCTATTCTGTGACGCTCTAGCCCCTGAGAAGTTCCTCCTTGCCCCTCAGAAACCCTGTCACGCTCTTTGTTGAACAAGAAGATGTTGCTTCATTCAGTAAAACCCGTTGTGAACTAACAGCTCGTCCAGTAGATGGGAGCTCAGAAACCTTACCCATTTTTAACATTTTTCCTGCATTTGTATTTTTCCTGTAATGCAAGGACACTCTTAAGATTGCTCACTTGCTATGTTAGGACTGGGGCAACGGGCAATAGATTAGATTCAGGGAAGGTAAATCTTCCTCTGGGCTCTGTGACAGGCCTCTGCCAGAGCATCCTGTCCCTGTTCAAGTCCAGGAAATCTGGCCATAGTGACCGGGGTCTCCACCTGGGAGAAGGGGCCTTCCTCAAATAGATGAGGATCTGGGAACGAAGTCCAAATAAAAGACACAGAGACTTGCGGGACAAGAAGCCACTGCCGCCTGGGGAAACGGGAGATCTTGATTTGCTTCCGCTCAGCCCACAACCCTTCTTGCTCTTACGTGGGAAGGTGGGTGTGCCACCGTGATCGCTTGCATGTTGGGGTGTGCTCGGCCCTTCGCCCTTTTGCCCACATACGTCTGCTACCCGACATCTACTGTTGGGCCCCGGGCTGGGCTTGAAGAATGCTGCAGCGAGGACTTACGTGTGGCCCCTGCTCTCTGAGAACTCGCTGCTTGTCACTGGCATGTCTCCTCCTGACAAGAAAGCAGGTTGTCTCGCCTTCCACGTTCTTCCAGACTCCTGAAAGTTAGGGAGCTGTCGTCAAGTGTCTGTCTCTAGTCGCCAGATAGTTTCTTAAGCGCCTTCCATCATTCACTGCTCTGACCTTCCAGGCAGGAGGCACATTTACTAATTTCTGATTCCAAAATTATCTCAGCTTTACTGCTTCAGTAATTTATCTAATAACTCCCTAGTCCAAACAACTTAGATTTCCGAACGTTTCAGATGTAAAAGTCATGCCTGTTAAGGTCAAATGTCTGTTTATTTGCTTGCGAATGATACTGTAAACGCTGCAGTGTGAATGTGAGTATAGACACCTCATCCAAGGAGGGCCCAGGACTCACTGTGAGCACTGCGTGTGCTCACTCAGCGGTTTTCAAGCACCGCGAGGACCGGAAGCGCTTTTATTTTCTGTAAACTTGAGCAATGTAGGGAGATATCAGAAATGTAACTTATCTTGGGGGCGCCTGGGTGGCTCAGTCAGTTGAGTGTCCGACTTGGGCTCAGGTCGTGATCTCATGATTCATGAGTTCGAGCCCCACATCGAGCTCACTGCTGTCAGCGCAGAGCCTGCTTCGGATCCTCTGTCTCCCTCTCTCTGCCCCTCCCCCACTTGTGCTCTCTCAAAAATAAATATAAAATATGTATGTGTATACACGCACACACACATACACACACACATATAACTTATTTTAAGTGAACAAGAAACGTAATTGTTCAGTTTGTTTTCCAAGGAGATAGTTTCGCATCTGAAACAGGGTGCGAACGTTCCAGGGTGAACGTTCTTCGGTTGAGAAATGCCTTCCATTTTGTGGGGGAGTCCCGCACAGGCAGGTTGCTGGCAGAGCGCACTTGGTAGACCGGTGGCATTGGTGACCGAGTGTCAATCCTGTTTTGCTCCGGTGGCCCAGTCTGCCTTCTTCACAGCGTCGGTGACACTGGCTCATCAGATACCCCACATGCTGAGGCAGAATAAGGACTCAGCAACGCCTCGTGCTCATCCAGTCTGGTTTGTGTTGGCGGTTTACACCGTCACCGTTCCATCAGAACCTCTGGGCTCAGGGCCTGGACGCGGACACCGCCCCCAGCGAGTCTGATGTGGCGCCCGGCCTGGCGGGCACCGGCCTCCCACGCTGCCCTGGGTAACGCGTATGGATTTACTGCCAAAATAGGTGCCATGTAATCATCTTTAATCTCTTCATAAATCCAAGGGATTTTCTTTCCTTCTGCCCAAACTTGTAAAACTTGTCACTTTTCTGCATTTGTTTACTTAGTTCTTGATCACAGAAAGTAAACAGGAATATCAGAAATGTTCGTTTTTTCTGATGAGGCCAGTTGAAAACATCCCCATTTTTATGCTGCTCTAGACGGAGAGGTTCGGCTTTTCTGTTTCTTCACAACCCAAACGATCGTGCTTGAGAGTTTCGCTGTAGGTTCAGGGGGTAACCCAGCTGTCACCCAGCCATGCGGGGGGCACGTGACAGGTGCCAGAACCCAGAGCTGGTGGTGACGCACATTATTTTTCTACGTGGTACAATACACATAACGTAAAAGTTACCATCGTAACCCTTTTGAAGTGTTCGCTTCAGGGGCATTGAGTTCATTCCCATTGCCGTGTCCCATTACCACAGCCCGTCCACGGCTCTCTCCATCCTCCCATTCCCCGGCCCCAGCCCCGGGCCGCCCGGTTCTGCTTCCTGTGTCTATGTCTACTGTCTATGACAGTATTTCTCCTTTTGTCACTGGCTTATTTCACCCTCAAGTTCACCCCTATTGTTGTGTATGTCAGAATGCCCCTCTGCTCTGAGGCTGAATAGTGTTGCATTGTGTGTGGAGACCACGTCTGTTTCTCCCCCTACCCGCTGGTGGACCCTGGGGCTACTTCCAGCTTCCGGTCATCGTGAGTGATGCCGGTGACCAGGAGCATTCAGGTCTCTCAAGTCCTTGCTTTCAGTGCTTTGGGGAGTGTACCCAGAAGTGGAGCTACGGAGTCCTGTGATAATGTTTCAAGTTTCCTGAGCTTGCCACCACACGTGGTTACCTTGACCTGAGTCATGCATTTCAGGCACACCGTCCCTTCCTCAGTGCCACCACTGATGCTGGCCCGCAGACCTCCTGGTGCCAGTGCTCACGCCTGTCTTACTGCAGCGAAACGCAGCCCCCTCATGCTGCACTCCTCAAGTTTCTTCAGTGACTTGCTGTCGCTCCCAGCCTCCTGATGTGTCCTACAGGGCCTTGCGCCTCGCACACGTGTGCGCGTGCACACACACACACCCCCCCCACGTGTGCACCTGCCCTCTCTCCCCCTAGTGTGGTATGTCAGGTAACAGGAGGGGTTTGTCTTAATCCCTCGCCCCTTCCTGACATTCTCTGCCTCTTCTTACCAAGTAAATGAAAACTCTTAAAGGAAAAAAATAAATTTATCCAGTGAGTCTGTGGAGGTGAGGGGAGAACAGAATAAATCTTGATGCAGTTAACAAGTGTTACAGCACAAAGGCTAACCTGAGAAGGTCCCGAGGAGATTAACTTGGACCCAAGACCCATGAGGAAACACGTAGAAAATCAATGAAAATGCTTTAAAACAGATTTCAGTACAAGCATTGGGCACAGACATGTGATTGAGGAGGTACAGACAACATAGGTTGTAAACAGCAAGACTGATGAGGGAGGCAGAGAACCGCTTCTCGGCACTGAGAGTGAGTGAGAACGGAGAGAAGGGGCCGGATCATGGGGCACCCAGGGGAGCTTTGCGCTGAGGCCCGGAAAGGGGGCGGGTTCTGCTGGGCTGCTGTCTCAGCAGGGGTCTGCATGGGGGATGAGCAAGCATCCAGTTCCGTTCTGTTTTATGTCCTTTACGTTAAAGATTCACACTTTGCACGGATATGTTTCCTGTGACCCTGGGGCCATTCCTCAAGGTCGAGAGACGTGGGCATGCCTGGAGGTCAGAGCTCCATGTCTGATTCTTGGGGAACCCCTGACCACAACCGCTATATGTAAAATTAATACGTGTTTCCCTTGAGGCCCGAAATGCAGTGCACGTGAGCCCCCTGTCCCCCCCCGGGGCCATCCCCTCCCCTGGGCCCTGTCTTCAGCCTCCCCGCCTCAGCATCCGGGCCCTGTGAGCTGTTGGCTCTGTCTGTCTGTGGCCGCCCCACCACCACCACCCCCTCCCCGGCTTTGGGAGGAGGCCAAGTCTCTTCCATCGTCTCAGCTCTCATGTCCCTTGGTCCCCTTTTATGGAAGTGAGACCAGGTGACAGGACCTTCCTAGAGGTTTGCAGGTAGTGGAAGGGAAGGACTCGGAAGGCTACCAGGCGTGTCCTCTCCCAGGGACTCCCCGCCCTCTCCCGCCCGCACTCCCAGCCTGTGCCTGTCGTCTGCTGGCCCTGAGCTCCGAGGGTATGTGGAGGCTGTTTCCCTCCTCAGAATACAAGCAGATACTAAGATTCCTCACCCCTGTCCAAACCCTTTCCCGGGCTCCCAGCACTGCATCAGCCTAGTACGGGGCAGCTGACAGACGGACATCGTGTCCTGTGCTCTCCATCCCCGCCCTCAACCCCGCCCCGACCACCGCCCAGAGAAACGGCAGCTCTGCGAGACTGAGGTGCTTCTCTAGAAATCTCTGTGACTGAGAACAGAGCTCCCCTGCCCGAGGAGGGAGGCCTCTTGCATGTCCCCCAGGATACTGGGGATGAGTCGGTTTAATTGTGTTCAGCTCACACGTGAGTTTCCCAAATCGTGAAACCCTCGGCCCCAAAGGGGAATCAGCCTCCTACCTCTTATAACTGCTTAGTGACTTTTAAATGAC
The DNA here is from genome assembly GCF_007474595.2 of Lynx canadensis. Lineage (NCBI taxonomy): Eukaryota > Metazoa > Chordata > Mammalia > Carnivora > Felidae > Lynx > Lynx canadensis. Next base: position 228,446,638 of record NC_044303.2, on the reverse strand, counting down.
CTCGTAAGTTTTCAAAAAACAGAGGACCTCGAAAAGGCATTAGTGCTGTTAAAAAATGTGGTTGACTCTATTGTGGTTTTGGTGTATTTAGACATCGACTTAATGCCAGATTGCCACTGGTAATCAGAAAACACACCCCAGGCATATGCATTTCAAACCTGTATCTGCCCACATACTCTTTTAAAAAATATATAATGGAAGGCATATATACTTTTTCAAAAAAATTAGCTTGGAAAAGAGCAGATTTTAGTCAGTCAGAACAGCGGCTAATGTAAATCCCTGTGGGAAGAGGAACCACACCAAGAACAAAGAGTGGTCCCTCTTCTGAGCCCCCTGCAGCCACAACGGGGTGATCCGTCCAAGACCTGTGATTAAGGACCGTGTTCTGTGCAGCGTGTAATTATGGAGCCTCACAAGTGGGCCATTACTCTCTGAATGCTTCATGTTGGAGGAATTTTCATGTTCCAACTTTACATTAAAGTGTTTATTAAAACAGGAAAAAACCATGAGCAGGTATTGACAGTGTCCATATTAAGATGATCACAAAATTATATACGTAGCACAGTCATAAACAATGAGAAAACCGTCTTCCCACACTTGCTTTAAATGGCCACGGCACAGTGTTTAGGGAAAGAAACCTAATCAGGGGAGAAGGGATCACCAGGGACCGTCGGAGGCCGCTCTCCTCAGCATGATATGCACAGGCTGGGGGGTGTGGCTGTGGGTACAAGGCAGGCATCTGCTTCCCGCGTCTCTCTGGACCGCAGTTTTCCAGCTGCCTCCTCTCTGACATTTGTACGTTTCAGACATTGCAATTTATTAGACAAACTGGGATTTCTCTTTTAAATGTATTCACTCTCATTAGGGTCTGCAGGAGCTGGGGGAAATTACAGAGATGATGTGTTTGGTAAGAAATTGTGTAAGAGTACAGTGTGCTGGTTTTCATTAGTGTTTTGAACGCGAATAGATGCTGTCCACAGTGGGAAACAACAGTATTTCCGTCAGACTAACTTTGCGCTTGTCTCCACGATTTATTTAGTAGCTCCTGGCTCTGAGAACACCTGATAAAATAGCACCTAGGAAGTGTGTGCCAGCCAAACCCAAGTGTATTTTGGCTTTTGCCTCTCTGTTCCTTCTGTTCAGAGAAGCATGAGATGACTTTGTAATTATGTTCCCAGCACTAACTTTCCCATGAATGGTGAGAATTTTGGTAGATTTGACCGTAAATCCTTAAAGTCGAGCTGCCCCTGCAAGGCGAAGGGAAAATACCTTTAGGAATTCCAGCTGATTCTGGGGAAGTGGGCCCTGACGGGTTCGGAAGCACAAGTGCGTGAGGAGAGCTCTGGTGCCTGTTCCCAGGAAAATGAACGTGGCTGTACAACTTGCATGCAATTCCAGCAACCCCACGTTCAGAACTTCCATTCTAAACAATAGAAGAAAAAGCCAGATTTTAAACCTTACTTGTAGACGTTTTGCATTTCGCACCAAAAATTAAATCGCGAAAAGGTGTAAACTGAGAAGTCTTACTCCCAGTCCCGTCGGCTGTGTAAGGAGTAAGGATGACCATTTAATTCATTTCTTCCTCCTCCTTCTGGTATTTTGTGTAGCAAGTACAAACATTCACTTATTCTTGCCTCCGTTTTCTTACGGGAAAGGTAGCATAGTTTGGCCTTTTTCAGTCGGTCATGTCTTTTAGAAACGGCATAACCTCGTTCCTTCTGACGGGTGTGTTGGACCTGGTGCGTCCCTCGGGGGTGCACATGGGCCATGCCATGCGGTTGGCAGTCCCCTGCTGTCACAGGCACACTAGCGGAGCATCACTCCACTCCCTGCACAGGTTTACTGTGAGGTGGAATTCTCAAAGTCCAGTGCACGGGTTGAAGGGTAAATGCACTCATGGAAGCAGACTTTTGAAGAAGAATCACCTGAATCATAAATTAACTACATCAGAAAAATAACTACATCATAGAGGTGCTATATAACCACATTTTGTTTTATATATTTTTTAATTTCAATAAGAGTCATGAAAATGTGATCTGTACCAAACCCCTTGAGTTCTCTCATTTCATTTTACCCACTTAAGGGGGGGGGGGGGGAATCCTTTGAATAAGGTCTCTCTTTAAAGTCATTCATATAAATTAAATCACAAGTTTCTGTGTGACTCGAGCGAGGTGAGATTTTGATGGCCATATTCCACAGGACTCCACGCAGGAGCATACTATGGGACATTACTATAAGTAATATTTCACCAGTATCTGCTTTTATTCCAGATTGAGTCGAAAGGGTGCCAATTAGGAGTTTGCCACTAAGTGTTAAGTGGTGGTAGAAGCTTCCAGAGAATCAGCAGCTGTTTGTAGTGCCTCTGTTTTGCCTCCCATTTGTGCAGAGCCACTCAGGAGTCCAAATCACACCGTCACCTCTGAGAAACACATTCCTGAAATGGCGCTGTCTCTGGGTTTTATAAGGGGCTTTAAAGTCTCCGTATGTTCTCTGCACTTTCTGAAGGATTCAGTTTATCATTAACCTTTCACAATGAATTTTGAAAAATACTGTTTTTAAATACCTCCCCAACCTAAAAATTGCTTCCTTCTTTATTGACACTACAGGAGGGTTTTGGAGGGGACAGAACTGGGCTGTGCAGGGCTGGAGGTCAGTCAGTTAAGGAGGCTGACCTTTCAACTGTCGCCCCCACAGCCAGCTCTGTCTGGAAGAAGGACCCTTCCCGTCTGGAAGAAGGACCCTTCCTGGTGTTCTGTGTGGACCAGAGCAGGGCAACCCTGGAATCTTCCAAGTTGCTTTAGTGTCTGAGCCGTTGAGAGCGTTTTAGTGTAGTCTGACCAGCAGGGACAGGATTGCTTTGGACAGCTTGGTAATTCCATAAGGCTGACAATTCCAGGGGGTCATCATTTTCCCACAACTTTTCTAGTCACGCTCAGGACAGGAGGGGACCCAACGTATTTATTAGTTGAGAGACCCTTTCAGAGATTTAAGAGGGCTTTAAACAGGCTCATTTGCCTTGGCTGATTTGCAAGGCAGCTCTGGAATTCTGTATTTTTAATGGTAATGTAGCCCTGTGCGTCCCCTTGCATCTTTTCCTTTCCCACCCCTTTTCCTGAGTCTGTAGAGCTTTGAATCTACTAGAAGGAAGGAATACTGATGTGCTGTTCTTAGAGATTAGTTTCCTCCTGTCTCAGGAACAATCAGACGATTCCAGCCCTGGGTTATGGAGCAGATTGTTACCAGACAAGGGAGGAGGGGTGTATTAGTCAGCTCTGGTTACCAAAATACCACAGACTGCATGGCTTCAACAACAGCAATTTATTTTTTCATAGTTCTGGAAGCTGGAATTGCAAGGCGACGGCACCAGCAGGGTCGGTTTCCTTAAGGCCTCCCTCACTGGCTTGCAGACGGCCATCTTCTTGCCGTGTCCTCACATGGTCCTCCTGTGTGTGCGTCCCTGGTGCCTCTGTGTGTGTTTAAAGTTCCTGTTCTTATAAGGACTCCAGTCAGATTAGGACCCACCCTAACAGCTTCATTTTAAGCCAGTCACCTCTTTAAAGGCCCAGTCTCCACCTGTGGTTACATTCCTAGGAACTGTGGGTTAAGACTTCAACATACGGATTTGGGGGCGGGGGGGCCAGTCAGCCCATAGCAAAGGGTACTGTTGGAGCCCTGTAGCGGAGGGGATGTGTTGAGGGCTTACGGTGTGCCAGGCACTGTGCTGCTCTTCTCTACATTTAGTCCTCAAGATGTACCCCAGTGCCCCCATTGTCATCCCATTTGATGACGAGAAAGTGGAGGCATAGAGGAATTAACTTGGCCACAAGTTCTTGACCACTGTGCATCCTGCTCTCCACACAAGCCGGAAGGAGCCTTTGCTCCAGGGAAGAAGGTGTAGCTTCTAGAGACAAACTCAGGTGCCCGAGACCAGCCATCGTTGGCGCAAGAGCGGATTCCAGAAGCTGGTCTCCAAAGTCCGCTGTCCCCAAGACCGTGCCTTCCTGGAGCCATAGGTACATTCCTGAGAGCCCACGCCACCGCCCCCCCCCCCCACCCGGCAATCCCTTTGTCTGAGAAGGTTCCGTTTTGACTTCCTCATTTAAATGATGATAATTCCAGTTGCCTTCCATCACCCAAAGAGGTCCTCTTCCTGGGAACCCACCCTTCTTTTCTTTCCTTTGAGACACTTCTCTCATCTTCCCCCTCCCCTAGTGGAGCACCGGGCTGTATCCTCAGTGAGCGTCTTGTGATAAATGAATGGAACCACCGTTCGCAAAAGGAAGAATTTTCTCCCCACCAGCCCCCCGAAAACAATCAAAACCTGCCACTTGGTTTTTCTTGCAAACTCTGGGGAAGTAGGCTTCCTGTCGGGTCTTCCCATTCTCCCTCCCTCGGTGGTTTTGTGGTCTGTATCCCACTCGAGTTTAGCAGAACTGGGACATCAGAGCATGTATTGGCCACAAGGGGTTGGTGACATTGCTCTAATTTTTTGAGCACTGTTGTTTCTGTTGTTTTTTAGGGAACACGTTTGTGAGGTTTCCCATCTCATGTTGCCATTCTGCAAATAACCCACAGTGCTGATGCAAACAGAGAATGTCACACAGTGAGTTAAAGTGAAACGTAAAAAAGGAGTACTTGAATGTGTGTTTTGTTACAGTAAGAGAAAAACTCACATCGTTTGTGAAAAGATAGTAAGGAAAGCAATGAAAAGGAGCCTATCGAATTTTTGGCACCCAGAGGTAGCGTTTGAATGCCTCAATAAAGGTGCTTTTGTGGATTGGCAACTGTGCTCGAAAGCAGCAGGAAATAATGTACTGAATGGAGCCCTAAGAAGCAGGACTTAGTCATCCCACCCGCTCCCTCCAGAGCGGGCGGTGTTATCTGTGGGCTAAGAAACTGGACAAAACACCCTCTAAACAGGAGTATCTTTGTGCGTGGAACCTGAGAAGCCCGACCCGGGTGCCGCAGCTGTTTGGAGGCCAGCGCCGCGGACATGCTGCGCAGAGGGGCGACGCTGGGGACGGGGAGTGGGCCGGAATCGCTGTCCTAGGAAGCGTGGGCTCCAAGATCCCCGTGTCTGTGACTGTGGGACCCGTGTGGCTCCTGTAATTGGGGTTCGGAGCCAGCTTGAAGAGAGGCTACCAAAAACTCAGCAGGGTTATGAAGGGCGTTCAAGTCTCAGGAAGACACTAGTAATTTTGAGAGGAAATTATAGATACTATTCGTCAGAGTTAGGTCATTAGGGTTTCAATATCAAAATGTAGTCGATAATGTGCTGCCTATTCCATCTTTTGCCTTTAAGGTTTTGGGGGACCTTTTCATTGTATTTTAGCTGCCTAATTATTAATGTATGTTTCCTCTTCAGAATAGAAAGACTTTAGACCCTGTGGCTCATCTGAATTCTAGTTTTACAAAAGCTTCTCTTCTAAATTTTTTTTTAATGTTTATTTTTGAGAGAGAGAGAGAGAGAGAGACAAGAGTATGAGCAGGGGAGGGGCAGAGAGAGAGGGAGACACAGAGCCTGAGGCAGGCTCCAGACTCTGAGCGGCCAGCACACAGCCTGACGTGGGTCTCGAACTCATGAACTGCAAGATCATGACCTGAGCCAGAGTCGGTCACTTAACTGACAGCCACTGAGGCGCCCCAGAAATAACTTTCTTTTTACGTATGTTTTTAGTTCTGATTTTAAAAGCACCATTTGTGGGGGCGCCTGGGTGGCTCAGTCGGTTAAGCATCCGACTTCGGCTCAGGTCACGATCTCACAGTCCCTGAGTTCAAGCCCCGCGTTGGGCTCTGTCCTGACAGCTCAGAGCCTGGAGCCTGCTTCGGATTCTGTGTCTCCCTTTCTCTCTGATGCTCCCCCGTTCATGCTCTGTCTCTCTCTGTCTCAAAAATAAATAAACATTAAAAAAAAAAAGGCACTATTTGTGGGGTGCCTGGGTGACTCAGTAGGCTAAGCATCCGACTCTTGATTCCCACTGTGGTCAGGATCTCACTGTTTGTGAGATCAAGCCTCTCGTCAGACTCTGCACTGACAGCATGGAGCCTGCTTGGGATTTTCTCTCCCCCCGCCCCTGCCCTCTGTCTCTCAAAAATAAATAAGCTTTAAAAAAAAAATGAAAATAGGGGCGCCTGGGTGGCGCAGTCGGTTAAGCGTCCGACTTCAGCCAGGTCACGATCTCGCGGTCCGGGAGTTCGAGCCCCGCGTCAGGCTCTAGGCTGACGGCTCGGAGCCTGGAGCCTGTTTCCGATTCTGTGTCTCCCTCTCTCTCTGCCCCTCCCCCGTTCATGCTCTGTCTCTCTCTGTCCCAAAAAGAAAAAAAAAAAAAAATGAAAATAAAAGCACCGTTAGTATATGACCTTCCCCCCTCCCTTTTTTTTTGTCTGTTTCTTAAGACCTCCTTTTGCAAAAATGACCTTCATATTTTTTTGGATAGATTAATAATAGGCCCTTGAACATTGAAGTTCTAATTTTAAATATTTGAGGAATGGTCATCGCAGGAGACAGTTACATTAAAACTGATTTTTCGGGAGTGTTTTGACCAAAACAGTTTCTTTCAAACCAACCTAAATCATGAGAATGAAATTGTTGAAGTTTTGCCCTACAAATATGCCGGCAGATAGTGATTTTATATTCCTACAGTATATTTCTTCAGTAAACCATAGATACCTGTTTTCACAGGCCATGGATTTGTCTAATATGTTTCTTTTCCCACAGAAATTCTCCTCTGAATCTGCCTATTTTGCTCTAGTAACTTGTCCCACACTCTCAATTTCTTTAGCTTTTTGTATTTATGCAACCAGAACGCTGAATTTGTTTTTTAAAACGTTTTATTTTGAAGTCATTTTAGACTTCCAGAAAAGCTGCAGAAATAGCACAAGGAATCCCTGCACCCCCTTTGCCTAGTGCACCCCACCCCCCTTGGCACACGGCACATGACCCTGGTTCCGTGACCAGGAGCCTTGATGCAGTTGTTAATTGGCCACAGCTCTTGTTTCAGGTTTTGCCTTAAGGTCTTTTTGCCTGCCTCAGGGTCCAATCCAAGACACGTCGAATTCCGTTTCCAATCTGTGCTAGTTCCTCTGCCTTTTTTTTTTTTTTTTTTTAAATCTTTCGTGACCTTGACGCCTTTGAAGTCTTACCTGTTCTTTGTTTTGTAAGTGGTCCCTCAGATTGGGTTTGTTGATCAGATGTCTTCTCATGACTGAATGTGGTGCATGCACTTGTGGCAAGAATACCACAAAAATGACACTGTGCATCTCCGTGCATTACCCGGGGGCTCGGGAGGATCCTGACGTGTGTCCCTGCTGGTGGTGGACCTTGGTCGCCTGGTTAGAGTGGTGACTGCAGTATTGCTTCGCTGTAAAGTTACTGTTCTTCTCTTTGTAAATAGTACCTTGTGGGAGTTATTTTGAAACTATGCAAATACTGTTTCTCATCCTGCCTTTACCCACTCGTTTTAGCATTCGTCAGTGGTTCTCACCCAGAACCATCGTTATTGTGCTGCTTGCCTACTGGTGATTCCCCGTCTCCCTCATATCTTCTAAATTTATTAATTAGAATTCTGAAAGGAAGGGCTGTCCCTCTGCCTCATTTGCTTATTTATTCAGTTAATTGCATCAGTGTGGAGTCATGGGCATTTATTTCATTCCATGAGTCATAATCCAACATTGTCCTTATTTATTTGTTACTCAGATTGTTCGAGCTTTGGCCATTAGGAGCTCCTTCAAGTGGGCCTTTGTGTACTTTGGACACGCCCCATCGTTTTTGCTTGCTTCCTTGCTTTCTGACACTACAAGGTTTTCCGGCTCCTGTTGTGTTTTCCTTGCTGCAACCCTAGATCAACCGTTTCTCCGAGAAGTCCTGGTTCTTTTTCTCGGAGAACGCTATGAAGCACTAAGGTCTTCTCAGTGGACATGTATCTGTACCTACCCAGATGCACACACGTGTCTACGCTTATATACTCTCTGTCTCTCCGTGTAAGCACGCATAGAAAGAAACGGGACTTGATGTCATACTGAGACCTCCGACTCCTGTTCGGCAACACAGGGCTCATTCTAGTCCTTCACCTCTCCTTACCTGAAACCTTCCTTTCTGATAGTGAGACACCTGCATCTCATCATTCAGAATATACGATGGGCACCTGGGTGACTCAGTTGGTTAAGTGTCCAACTTCGGCTCATGATCTTGCAGTTCGTCGGTTTGAGCCCCGCGTCGGGCTCTGTGCTGACAGCTTGGAGCCTGGACCCTGCTTCGGATTCTGTGTCTTCCTCGCTCTCTGCCCCTCCCCCGCTCACACTCTGTCTCTCACAAACAATAAGTAAACATTTAAAAAATTTGTTTAATACATATATACTTTGAATCCTACGAGAAAAGGCTGTGATTTTCCTCCTTGGAAAGTGAATATTTTCCTTACCTAAAATGACTTGACTTTAGAAGATTGAACTCCACCTGTTCTCACTGCTGACCCACACCTCTGTAAGACAAAAACATACAAGTCTTTTGTCTTTGGCTTTACAGTTTGGAATCAAAATACTGTTTTTCAAAGTTACTTAGGTAAGCGCTTTCCTTTAGTGTGGCTACGTTTTCCTTTGTAATATGGCTAGATCCTTTGTGACTGTGTTTACCTTACATTTTGAGGACACATTTGCAGGCACCCCAGACCTAGTTGATCTTAAAGATTTGTTTTGGGGGGATTTGAAACATAACCGTGGCCCCAAGAGTCAGCGCTCAACCTTCTGACACACAGGTCTCTCCCGCTTGCTTTCCTTGCACCCCTGGCCTTGGATCCTCACAGACCAACCTCGGGTAACGTTTTGGAAGGTGCTGTCTTCGGCAGTGGAACTTCTCTTTTGTGACACTTTTAATTCTGTGTTTACCTATCAAAGAAATATCCATAACCTATCAAAAATACCAAATGCCTAAAATGTTTGTCTTTAACCCACCACGTTTAGTCAGTTTACATGCCTTCCTTGTTCACAAAGGGCGTTTCCGTCTGTTCGAGACTGAGCTCCCCATCCGTTTCTTTCCCCACGTGATAGAATCTTCACACGGCAGGCAGGCTCCTCCTGTGCCCAGAGCTTTGACCCCATCCCGCACATTCTCCGACTTCTCGGTCGCTTCCGATTTCCCTGCCGGTTGCGGCCCAACCTCCCTTCTTTCCCAGCTGCTCCAAGAAAGTGAGGTCCCCAGCCTCTGTCCTCCCCGCCGTCCCTTCCCCACACGTGGCCGCCGTGCCCACCAAGCGTTTCTGCCCGCAGGCTGCCGGGGCCACCCTGGGTCTTTCTCACGTGAACTTGGTTCAGACTCGTACCACAAATCCCGGTCACACCACCAAGGCAGGAATCGGCCTTGGAGTGCAAAACCTACTTCCAGGAAGCTTTTGCCCCACGGTCGGGGTTCTCTCCCCACTTTGCCTCGGCACTCTTCACTGATGTCGGCATTTCAGTTGGTTCCATGCCTGTGGATCCAGAGAGTTAGATCATCACTCCTTCCGGGTAAGGGTCAGGCAGCACCTTCACATCATATAATTTATCTTTACGTACTTTATAAAGTGCCACGTTACTAGTAAACACTACGATAACCTCACACTTTCACACATGGAAGGGGGGATGGAAGCCTGCCTGCCTTTATTCCCCGTTTCCCTCTGTGTTACATCTCTCTCACACATGTGAACTTGACATTTTGAAGAAGGCAATTCCTGGGGAAATTTCACACATGTCTCAGCCAAAATTGTAGTATTCATTTTTAAGTATCATCCCCTTCCTCTTGCTAGAGAACATAATATTACCCATAATCATTTTCCCTGACAGCTTTTTTTCTTTTTTTTCTTTTTTTTTTTTTTTTTACTTTTTAAAATTAATAGCCCTTGCTTGGCAGTCTATATTTTTGGAAAGGGACAAAGTAAAATATTTAATAAAGGTTGTAGTAAATGAAACCTTAGAATGTCAATTAACTTGATTTCCTTTAGGACATAATTTTTACTGCCTTTTTTTTTTCTTTTTCTTCTGCCAATAAGAGAGAAGATTATTTATTCAGTAATAAAGTTTACTTGCATAAAAAGTGCTCTGTGCAGATTTCCGCCTCTTGCTTGGTCCTGGCCTGAGTACGCCATCTGGATCTATCACGGGACCGTTTATAGGGAAAAACAAACTTAGGCTTTGCTTTTGGTCTTTTAAGAAGAACAGGAGGCAAATCCTACTTCGTGGCAGTTTGTTTTAGGGAGGTGTTACAAGTACTCCAGACAGCTTTCTTCGGGTGCGATGGGTTTATGCTTTTTTTGTAGTTGTGAATTGTATTAAACTGAGAAAGAAACTAGAAGTCTATGCTGTTTTCACATTTTATACTTTGAGAATTTTTTGAACTCACTTCACAACTAGTGTGGGTGGTGGCAGAGAGAGAATACAAGTTGAACTTCCAACTGGGGAACTAAAAAGACAACATTTTTTCTTAGCAAAGCATTAAAACAACACAGAATCATCTGTACTGTTAGGTTAGATAAAACAGGGATAGGAGAATTACTAATAACTCAGGAGGGTAGTGCCTGGTTTTAAGTGTCGGCTTCAACAAATAACACCCCTTCAGAAAATGTTTAAGTAACAGAGAGCCACATTACAGTTTTAGAGTGTATGAAAGAATATTCCAGGTGACTGCCTCAGAGCAGGAGATGGGCCATCACAGTTGGGAGAGCACCGTGCTGGCCTCTCAGATGAATGAGGAACAGGAGCGCGAGTACTCTCACACAGGAGTCGGACAGTCAGACTTCATGGTGGTTAAACGGTGGAATATCGCCTACGAAGCCATTGTGCTGTGGGAGACAAGGGAGAGAACCCGTGAGAACCTTCAAATAAAGAGTAAGAATTTATGTAGGCTAAAGAAAATATCCCGTTTCCGAAAAGGACAAAAATGAGCTTTTAAGATGCTTCGCTAAAAATGCCTTTACGAATCACGAGTAAAGGTATTTATTTTCACTTGTATGGCTGCTGCCTGTAAGGAAGAGGGAAGCTATGTTTCTAATAAGCGAGGAGTGGCATTTTAGCCCAGTGATGTAACCGGTTGGCTGTAGACCGAATTGCGTGTCTTTTGGTTATCAAGTCACATCAGGAGGCACTATTTATTGTATGTCTCCGAGAAGACCTCCATCCAAACCTACACAAAGCCCAAGTCAGGAAGCCTGGCGTGGGGAGGGCGTCCGTCACTTGGCATTTCAGTGAGTGAGGAAATCACAGCTCTGGCCGCTGGAGGAGAGCAGAAACATCTGGCTCACGGCGCGCCCTCAGAATTTCCTTGAGCTCCAATTAGAGTCACTGTGGTAGAATGTAATCCGCAGCGTCTGGATATTCCCACATGTGAGACCCAACTGTAAAGCGGCGCTCAGAGGCGAGGCAGAGGGAGCGGCCGGCCACGGGAGAGGAGCTGCGCCCGCCGGCCACGGCTGGGCCCCCGGGGCCGCGCGGTCCCTGCCCGCCAGCCTGCCCCCCCCCCCCCCCCGCTCAGGTCCCGGCCCGCCTCGCCTGCCCCCCCCCCCCCCCCCCAGTGCCTGCCGAGCCGTTTGCCGGCTTTGGGAGAGAGTGGGTGCCTCCGGCTGCTGGCCGGGATAGGCAGGGCGGGAGCCCTGAGCCTGCAGCCTCGAGTCCGCCCGGCACCCACCATGCCGAACGGAATGAAGCCGGTGGACGCGCTGGACTCGCTGCCCTCCGTCAGCTCGGCCTACGGCAGCGGCGGGCCGCCCGGCACCTGCAAGTACTGGATCCTCGACCTAGGTACGCACGCTTGCCGTGCACGCCCCTCCAGCCCGCTCCCCCGGCTGTGTTCTCTCGGGTGGCTGCCGGGGCGATGGCTGCACGCTTCGAGACGGCAGTGTGTTGTGCTTTAACGCTGGCCTGTGCTATCGGCGGCCCGCCTGGGAGAGGGGGGCTCTCGGAACGGGACGAGAAGCGCTCGTGTTGATTGATTGCGCGGCTGGGGGCATTCTTAATACCTGGGAACTGCTGTTGCTTAGCCTTTCTTTCTTGTAAACGGCATGTAAACGGCCTAAAGGGATCTGTGCCACACACCTTCTTATGATCTGAGTTGGTCTCGGGTCTGTTTCAGGTTTAATTGCGGGGTGGGGGAGGGGTTCAGACCATTCAAGAAAACAGCAGTGTCCTGCATTCGTGTTTTGATTCTCTGGTTCCCTGTCTTAAGAACCGCAGCCATGTAATAAGACAATGTAAAGTTAGGGGAAGGGACGCTCCAGCCACCACCAGTGTATTTCAAGGGAGTGCGTGTGCCAGGCTTTGGCTTTGCACACAGAACCAGAGTTAAGACCAGGAAACATGACTGCAAAGGTCATTTGAGAAGTCGATGAGCTCCATGTTGAGGAAAAGGCAACAGGATACGAAAGAATGGAGTGAGGGTGGGGAGTGAGGTCTGTGGGTCTCCGCAGAACAGCCGCCCTGCAGTGCTCCAGAGGAGGCTGGCTTCCCAGCAGCAGCTTGCACCATCTGTCCGGACCGTACAGCCACTAAATGAGTTTCTCACTAGGCCGTCTCTGGCTCACAGGCAGGGATGACTTCTAGCAGGATTTTGAGCCTGGCCTGGTACTCTTGCCGTTTGCCCCCCCCCCCCCTCAAACCATCCGTTATTCACATCTGTGCTTCGGAAGCGGGCCGCAAGAGGGACCAGCCAGGGGGATCTGGTGAGACCTTCTGGGCACTTCCAGAGCTTATTATGAGCTCAAGAGAGAAGGGATGAGGTGGAGGAACCCACCAGAGAAGGAGAGGTCAGAGGAAGGAGGAGGCAGAAAATGTGCCTTTAGCAACTCAGGGGAAGTGGCTCTGTTGACCGTTTGTTCACGAAATGCGAGGAAGACAGCAAAATTATCTGGTTAGAGATAAGTGTTGGCTGCATGAATAGTGAATTTGTTGGTATAAACGTTAGTTTTTTATCAATATTCTGTGTATTTTTTGTTCACAAAGCTATCAAGACATTTTTAAGTCATGAACCATAACTTTTATCATATTTATATTAATTACATTGTTTGAGAATGGCCTTCCTCTCTAGAGGTGTCTGGGTCAGACAGGTCCCTTGTGACACCGTGCACTAGGAATTCTGCACCAGGCGGATGAAAGTAGATGATCCATGAGATCTCTTCACTGAAAATAATAACATCTGGGCAGAAAAAAATCAAGTCTGATTTGAAGCCTGAGCCATTCAATAGCTCTGGGCCTTGAGAAAACTACCTTATGTCTCTGAACGTCAGGGTTTTTTTGTCTGTAAAATGGGAATAACAGTAGAGCACTCTTCTCAATGTATCATACACCTCCCCAAAGCTTGGGCCAAAATATTTTAATGAGCAGTTTTGCTAAGAGGTAATGGATTTTAAGAAGACAGCATTGTCTTTGTGGAGAGAATTTGAATCCTAGCGTTATTTTAGCTCTTTAGAAACTTCTGAAGAGACATTACTTAACTTTTAAATACTGGAGGATAGTTATGCTATCATATTTTTCATTTCCCCGAGGCATATTTTTGTTCTGGCAGTCCTCAGACTATCATGGAAAGTCTAGGTGATGTTATCCAAGCTGTAACCACACAGCTAACACAAATTTGGAAGCAAATTGACATCCACTGGAATTTTCATGGGGAAAAAAAAATCTAATCTCCACAGTAAAGGATAGATGAGAGAAAGCAAAACTGTAGTTAATAATTTTTTTTTGAGAGACATGACTGTCCATCTCCAAACCTTCATAGCAATTCCAAGACCAGTTCCAAGTTCCTGAATGTCATGTTATATCAGAATGGTATTTTAATACATTCTGATTCTACTTACTTAATTGATTATGTGGAGATAGATGTACATCAGATTGAAAAGGAAAAATGATTTTGAGTAATATCCAAGAAATAAATCCCAAAATAACTTTAAAATGCCCAGCAAATCATAGAAAGTGATTGCAAGGCTTTTATTTAGACCCCCAAGCAATCTGGGAGTTCGTTTGTTGGAGAGTACCTTGGGAAAAGGCTGTTTTTCTGCTTTCTGACATATTCACTAAAGCATTCTCCTTCAAACGTGAATTAGTCTTGCTTGGAACAATCTTCACGAAAGCCCGTTTTATGTGCAGCCCTTGCCATTACCAATAACTGACACAGCCATGAGCCTGGAGAGCTTTACTCCTAAGCAATTGTTAGGAAAAGAACTCAGGTTTTAGGTAAGGTCAAGAACCATAAGTTATGTTTTAAGAGGGTTTCAGTGGGAGAGCCCAGTTACACTGATAAGATAGTGGAACTATTGAATTTGTTCACATTCTGAAATAAGTATATCCTTTTATAGGACACATGGAATCTATTCCAGTGCTGTACATATTCTCCTAAGGAAAAGCATAATGTAGTGATCCTCCTTAACATTAAACAGATGCACACACAGAGGAGTGTGCCTTATCGTTCTCCTTGAACTCGCTTCACATCTTCTGTGTCTTTTTTGATGAGTGTGGATTCTCACCAATGCAATTAAAGGAAAACATTTCAAAGGCTAAATGTAGGGAAGACGTTTCTTTGCCGAAACACGTCATATGCACCTGTTCTGACAGTATGCATCGTGTCAGAGATGCGCGTGCACAGGACATTCCGCTTCCTGTGAGTAAAGGAAAACCACCAAAGTGCTCTTAGCACAGCGTCGTATTGTTTCAGCTATGAAGGCCTTTTCACACAAGTTACGGTGCAAACTAAATTCTAGCTCAAATCTGTTTTGCTCTTTAAGTATTTTTAAATGAGTCAGAGTTTATGACAGGATATGCATGATAATACAATGGGAATAGTGTGTTGCTGTAGAAGTCAGGCCACCAGTGTTCCTGTGCTTGCTGACCCTGCCAGTGTGACCTCCACTAACTCCTTGTTAATCACACTCACCTGCAGCTTCTCACCTGTGCGTACGCATGCCCGCGCGTGCGCACACACACACACACACACACACACACACACACACACACACAGCATCTGCTTGCCGCTGCTGTGTTTGTGTTCTCCGAAAACTACATTAAAGGTAATTTTTTCTTGTAAGCAAACTGCAGTTTTTAAATAATTTTGTTTTCTCACTTTTGACTAATAAAAGATATATTTGTCACTCTGAACTTACAGTGACAGTTTTGAGAAAAATCAAAAACAGTGTGAACACACTGAATTTATGTATATTTCCAACCAAAGTACAAAGAAACTTAAAATTATCTGGCTTTATTTAGGAGGAACATGAAATTTTGAAGTATTAAAATTTTGAAGTTCATAAAATGGACTGAAAATTTCCTCAAAACCCAAAAATTTCCTCTGAGCCCTCGGACAGAACGGCCTTTCGTTGCTCTGGAATCCTTTCTTCTCTCTAGACAAGAAGCAGGCCTCTGCCCTTCGGCTCTGCTCCCTCTCTGGTATGTGCTCTTTCTAAGCATATTTCTTCAGCTAGACTTCAGGATGAACACAAATTTATGGCTCTTATGCTGAAGAATTTCCTCCAGGTGCTCGAAGTTAGCCTTGTGGTGAGCAAGCAAATCCATAAACCCCGGATAGCCTGCCTGAGAGCGTGGGGGTAAATGAGCCTCGGAATGAGTCCATGGGGGCTCCCCTCACTTCCTCTCCCGTCTCTGAGGACTGGCTGGGGGTGTGGGGGGAGGAGCCACAGCCCAGATGCTCCTGGTGAGTTTTTACAGTTCTCCCAGAAAACCATGCAGGACTCCACAGTATACGGCCCCAAAATACATAGTTTCTCTGAAACTGTATGCTAACTGTAAAATCGAAAAGAAGACAATGTACAAAGGAGCAGCAGAGGGGGAAATAGCACAGGCAAGTGCAGATTATGTTTGAACACATTTTCTTCTAGTCTTTATATATGCAAACTGATGCCTATTTTACTTATACTTCTAAAACTTACTGTAAGAAATTGTGTCACTCCCATCCATTGTCCATTTTCTCAAATGCGTAGTTGAAGAAACTTTCTGTTGTTATATCTTGTTAAAATTAAGAACAGTTCACACTGTCACGGAAACACGTAGACCCGGCAGCTTGAAAAGACGAGAGTTATTCTCGTGTCCAAAGACGCAGTCCTAAGGCAAGCCTCCCTCCCCTCCCCCCCCCCCACCCCACCACCCTCTCTCATCTCTGAAAGTGGACGGATTATTGTAAGAAGTGGCCCGGTGGCCCATGTGAATAAGGGAGTCTTTAAGAACAAGAAGGAGTGTGCTTATTGTGACGTGGAACTAAAAGCTGAATGTTTTCCTTTTGTCTCTCCCCAGCTAACAAGAAAGCCAGCACATAGCGCTCCCCCAGCCGCCCTCCGCCCCTGCCCCCCACGCGGGGCGTCTGCTCACTTCCTACTGTGGCTTCCCTCCCGGGCTGTGGCAGTGCCATTCTGTCACACGGGGCATTAATTAAAGCCAAGGACCGGGTTTGTGCCATTAATTGGTGCTCATAGCAGAGGCGTTCTTTTCCTTGCCTTTGTCTCCCTGCCTGCTTTTGTTCCCTCCTGGAAAGACTCCAGGCCTCCCTTCCTTCCTTCCTTCTTTCTCAATGCACTCGCTCGGCTGCCCCGAGTAACCGCACAGGAGGCCCCGGGATTCTTAGAGAGCTGCCCTGTCCCAAGGCACGTCGGAGATCGGGATCTCACCTCCAGTGTTGGACCCGTGAACAACTCCACAAACAGTTGCCCTGACCCTCTTTCCTTTGTGTTTTTGGCCTTTTGTCCTTGTTTGGGGATGTGATATCCTAGAAAGGGAGTGGGCAGTTTTCAAGAAATTACAGACTCATCATTTGAGAAATCAAATTCAGGTCCATTCAGTTCTTGTAGGGGGCAGGGGGCGATGTCATAAAATCAGACTAAAAGTTTGGGATCGCAACCCTTAACGCTTTGTGTTCTTGGAGTGGGCTGTAACCGTGCGCACACAGGCACACCTTGGACTTTTTGCCTCCTCAGCTGCAGTTAACATTTTAATCCCGTTTTTCAATGCCTCGCCTTAACTTAGAGCCTCATGTCGCCTTTGGGAGAGGTATTCCTGAAATATAATTGTGAACGGGATTCCTAACTGGCTAGGGCTTTCTGTGTTCTTTATTTTTGAACCCAACAACCAGGGACCCTAAAATATAACGCACTAGATATTTGCTTTGTGGTTTGTGGGGGAGGGGGGACCATCCCTTTCCTCATTCTCCACAGCTGGAACTCTTTCCAAACTAATATCCACCCCTTGAGACTGAAGCTTCAGCAAACCTGCTGCGTCGAGGACGTGGAGAGTGATGGTGTTTGGCAGGCTCGCTGCAGAGCGTTCCAAGGCCCTGGTCGTTTCGCCCTTAATGCCATGTAAAAATTAGCGTACGGTTATGCAGAATGAGTCATGTGGCTCTACGAAAACAAGTTTGCGTGGTTTATCGTGTATTTTGGCCAGCTCTGTTCTTAGGCAATTCATACGTTTTCTAGAGTGCATGAAACAGGCTTTTGCATGTTGGCATGCTGGATGTGGTCTTAATTAAAAATAAAAAATTTGTGCATGAATGAGGAGAGATCTGTCACCACCTGAAACAAATCAATCATGTAGTTTAAACCACTGACTACAGAATGTTCTCTTAAAACCATTTTGCGTGGGAGTGTCTTCATGTATGTCCTGCTTCATTTAGAGGCATTTTCAACTTTAAGGAAATCTACACATCGCCCCCCTAAAAAATCTTTGATCTCTTCTTTAAGAAGATACCCCGACTTATGTCATTTTTTTCCCAACAAGTAGTAAGAAGATGTTAAACAAAAGCATAAATATTCATCGCGAAGAATACGGTTCAAATGTAAGCCTCCTACAAATAAGATGAAATGTTTTACTGCTAACACTTTGTGTTTAATATCAGGAACAGTTATGCCCACAGGTTAAACATTTCATGTTTCTTAGCAGTCTTAGAACCTCTGAAAGGCAGAATCAGACGAAGAGAATGTTATGTGAGCCTCACAGGATTGCTTATTCCCCCCAAATTAGCTTTCTGTTCCCTTAAATGATGATTATCTATTCAGGGCTATAATAAATGCTGTATTGCCCTGGGAATAGCTTCCCAAATAAAGAAATTAAGACTCAAGAACCCGTTATTTTATCACAGAAAAAAACTCATTTTCCCTAAGTCAGCGGTATACTAAATACTAAGGAATCTGGTAAACACACAGTATTTGTTTCTATAATAATGTTTTCCTTGTGTAAGTGACGTTAATCGTAAGTAAGTTTGTGAAAAGAACAGCCATTTGACTTTTTGGGAACACAGACGGTCTCAGCTTCTGAAGAAGCCAAGCAGGAGGATACAGGAGCATTCGGAAGAGTTCTGTTCCTGAGCTTGGAAGCAGACGAGGGCAGCGCGCCCCAGGAGGTCATTGCTCCCCTACACGGCGGTTCCCTGGGGGGGCTGCACAGCCACACGCAGCGCCCTGCCCTGCAGAGCCTGGTCTGGGGCTCACACCTTTCGTTCCCCCGTGTAGGAGAGAGCAGTCGGACCACGCGAGGTGTCACCTCCACTGTCCAGGACTTCACGTGGGGCTGCGCGGTGGGGCCGCTCCGTGTCTGGAGAACTTTCCACGTGAGCACTGATGCTGTGAGCACTGATGCTGCCCCACCTCTCATTCCCATTTCCCAGCCGGTGTGGCTGGAGAGCCATGGAGCCCTAAGCAGGAGTGTAGGGGCCGAGCTGGAGGGTGTCTGAAAACTCTGGGAGACGTAAATGTCTGCGGTTGCAGGATTTGTGTGTGTGTTTCCGGTCTCATTTTTATGCAGTTTTTCAAAAAATGTCTTTCTTCCATCCAACAAAGATATCTTTAAACATCTGCTTTTGTCCTTGTGTAAAAGTCAGCCCAAATCCCCTCCCTGTCATCACTGGCAAGGTAGCTCCTTGGGGATTTCTTTTCCCTTTGTGACAGCTTAGGCTTTCTATTGCAGAAAAGCCTGCCTGTTCGTCTCCCAAAAACTCCATTTCAAGGGCTAACTCATGTAAAAGGCAAAGAAAATGGCCCTGTTACCCGGAGAAAGCAGGCGTATGGGCTGGAAGCTCTCCTCAAACAAAGCTAGCGTTTGTCCCGGGCAGAGGAGGCTCACGTGAAGAAGGAAGCCCCAACGTAAGAGCGGGGTTGAGAGAAGGAGACAAGAGCTCTGACGACATGGCTGTGTTCTCTGACGGGGTGGTTTGTGGCGCGTGGGTGTCTGCATCAGGCGAGCAGTCGACCCGACTCGCGTGTGCCTGGTCTCCCCCACCTCCCTGGAAAGGGGTGTCAGATCAGCAGGGCGCCCAGCGGCGTGAGGGGTTTCGTGTCGGCCCTGCGCCTCGACCGGGGGCTGGTCCACCTCTCATCCCTACACCACCCTCTCCCAGTGTTCCGGTCACAGGACGCGACAGCTGCCAAACTCCTCTTTTCCTGAAGGCCAACAGCCTGCTGATGAGCCGTCACCAGCCACAGACCTACTTGTACCCAGAGCATTTCTGACCCAGCACATGAGCCAGGGCCCATTTTGTTCAGGGTGTAGATAAGTCTGTTCACTCGATCCGTGTTAAATTCCTTACATTGATCCAGACTGGTCCGTCCTTTGAGTTATCCACCGTCGAAACTGACTCTCCCAGGGGCACCTGGGTGGCTCAGTCGGCTCAGTCATAATCCCAGGTTGTGGAATCAAGCCCCGTGTTGGGCTCCATGCTGAGCACGGAGTTAAGATTCTTGCTCTCTTTCCCTCTGCCCCTCCCCTACATGTGTGTGTGCTCTCTCTCAAAACAAAAACAAAAAAAAATACAAAAAAAACTTTGTGAGGTATTTTCAAATCTCCACTTTGGCAGTTTGTGATATCCTGTTCATCTGATTAGCCAAGCAAAGGATTATGCCATCTGCTTTCATTTTTATTTAATTTCTTCACATTTCCTTATTGGAAATTCAAGTGTTGAAATTCACGTGGAGAAAGATTTTTTTTTTTTAAATTTCCCACACGTGGAGAAAGATCTTTAAGATGAGATGCTTTCCTGACCAGAAATTCTGACAGGTTAGCATTCCCCTCACGAGAATGAATTTGAGAGGGAAAATGACGCTTGCAGTTTTGCATTTGTTGACATAGCCACATTTTCCAATGATTATGTAATGTTTGAAGTGTTTTCAGAACCCACACCAAGAATAAATAGCACTTGGCGATTTCTCTGTGAGCCAAAGGAGCAAGTTTGCACGTGTGACTTCCGTTTGCACGTTTGTCTGGTGAGACATTACGAGCCGTGTGTCCCTAATGCTCCTCGCGTTATGTGGTGGTGAAAAGGCCCTGTCTCTTCACGACGTGGCCCCCTAAGCACACAGCAGGGTAATCGCCCTGTTTGTGCACACCCTCGCTTTCAACCTCCGCCGAGAGACAAGGTAGAGCGAGTGTTTCTGTTTGAGTACGGTGCTTTCTAGGCGAGTCGGTTTTCATGGGTGCCAGTGATTACATTGTGTTCTTCCACTCGGTCCCCCGAGGTTGGGGGGGATGCTAGTGAACCCTGGTGTGAGTTCACGGGAGGGGCTGCTCCGGGAACAGCGAATGTGCTGGTCACTTTTGTGCGTTTTCTCAGGCAGCAAAGGACATGTGTGCTTTATTACAGCACGAGCTGTGGCCAGGCCGTGCTGGACCTCTGGTGGAATCTAGGGATCATTTTTAACAAACAACAGCAGCAACTTAGGAGTTTGATCTTTTCATGTTTTCAGTCTCTACTTCATACTGGAAAGCAAATTCAGAGCTCACGTGTTTGCGTTAAGGACCCCCCCTTGCACGTTTGCCTTTGATGCTCACGCCACATTTTTCATTCCTTACCATTCTGCAGACTCTAGTGCTCAGGCCTTCTGTCCAGCTTCCCACTTTTTCAAAAGGCTGTCTCCTGTGTCAACATGACTTCGTGTGACCGTTTGAGCCCTGGGACACCTGGACGTGGGCGTGTGCAGGAGAGGAGGTAACGGCCGATGGCGCTGACGATGTGGTGTCCTGTCGTGTTGCAGGCCTGGTGGATCTTTATTGACACTGGGGAGCAACTTAAGAATTGCAGGTTCAGAGATGGGCAGAGGCTGTGTAAGAACAACAGTAGGGTAACCGGAATGAGCAAGAAGTCCCTCAGGAAACGTTTCCAGGCACTCGCTCACTTAAGCTTGGAGACATGCTTGCTCCAGTATCTGAAGCACTGGAAGTAGAACCGCATCACTGGGCAGGTCGAGTTCCTCTTCGGTGCACAAAATTCCCCCCAAGTAACAGCCCAGCTTCACCTCGCTCATCATGGTTGTAAATTAACGGACTTAGCCCGTGGAGGTGGTTGTAGTCCCTGTGTAAAACGAAATGTAGACATGTATCTGGGAAAATAAATGCATAGATTCGCTCACTTTTTATGTGATCTTCAAGAGGATTTCTAGTACATTATGGCCTTTTTGTTTTTCTTCATCCCAAAGAGATGTCACCTCAATTCCAAAAGCAGGGAATTAAAAGCCAATTTGACAAGAGTAGAAATGACAGTCATTATTCAGAAAATTATGCTCTGGAATATTTGAACCCCAACCCAGTCAGCAACCAACTTACTCTTTGTTCCGTAAGTAATTTTCTACATCTGATTCTCACGTGTACGTTGCGACCTTCCTGGTATGGTACAAGAATTTCCTAAATTAAAATGTGATTTGCTGCATCGAATCCTTGACAAGACAGAGGTTTGAGAAACTGCCGGAGGCCAGGTGCACCTGATTAAACCCTGCCCAGTCTGTTCTAAAATAGTCCGATGGAATTACCATCAGACATTGAAAGCAGCTGCCCCAAAGTGTCCTTGAGTTATCTTTCCTGAGCACATAATCTTTCTCTAGCAATAGCTGCTAAATAAACATGCCTTTATGTCCTTATAAGTAGAATTGTAAATTAGCAGTTTGCCGTGGGAACGTGCCAAGCCGAGTTAGGCTTCCCCTGGTTAGCGTGTATATCGAGACATCACCGCATTGTTCGTTTGACACGGATCTTTGACCATGTACGGTGGACAGGAAGATGGGACTCCCTTCCTTCAAAACTAGCTAAAATTGTTGGGGGAGACCCTGAAAGAGAATTTGAAATGTGAGGTTGCAATTTACTGGAAGGTCTCCCAGCATTGACTGTGCACGTCTGCGTGGTGGTCGGGCCTCGTCAGATGTGACACGGCCGTCCGCGCGGGTCCTGTGTGCCTGTTTGGTTGACGTTATGTGGAGTGAGGGGTGCTGGTCTCTGCAGACGTGTGGTGCTGTGGTGGCGGCACACTGGCCCCCCGGAGTGACGGGGCCTTCACTGTCCTCGCGGTCCCTGCTTCCGGTGAGCGATCAGCCCAGCAGCCCGCTTCCCCCTGCTTGCTTCCGGGTCTTCTGCGATTTCTTTTTCTGTGCAAAAATACGAGTATTGCCTCCTGTTTGTGTCAGACTGTTAACATTACAAAGTCCGTGCTTGTTCCTTCCCCCCCAGCCGCCTGGTAAGGACTCACTGTCACTCCATAGTCAGACAGCTACAGGACTTGCACGGCGCCCAGCCCAGGACGTGATGGGCCCCGTTGCTTTTGAATGACCGTTGATCTGTAGAGAGCCCTCTTCAAGGTAAAGCCGGCTTTAAACTCTGGAGAGGCAGCATGAACAGAGCAGCAGACATCTCTGCCCTCCTGGAGCCATGTGCTGTGGGGACAGAAAAGGAAGAAAGGCAGGAAGGGAAAACAGGTTCCGGTGAAACGTCGTCGCGATCAGGGCCTGGCATGTCAGAGTCTGTGAACAGACACAATCAGCATCGTGCTCCTCACTCTGCGCGCTCACAGGCGCCCTGAGACTTGCCACCATTGCGAAATGGGGGGAGGGTTCAAATGAAATGTGATCCTTCTTAGTCTGCAACTAGCAGGATATGGTCCTTTTGCCTTTTTTTCTTACGTTAAAAAAAAAAGTGCTCTATGAATCACAGATGTCTCTAACTTAGTGACTGGGACGAGAAGGCGATTTATCTTCTCCCGACAGTCTCTGTGTTGTGTGTACTCGCACGGTAAGACTCCTTCCTGCAAGGGGCTGGAGTCAGCACTCCTGCTCTCCCTCCTTTCCTGAGCTTTTTTCCTTTTTTTAGGAAGAAATCTAGCGTGGACTTTGCGTGAACTCTGACTTTAGCAAAGAAGCCATCTATGTGGGCTTGGTCTCCCCCTCAAAATAAGAGGACATAAACTTGATTTCCTCTCTTAGGGCTTCAGGCAGATCACAAATGGCTTTCTCATGTATGCACTCGAGTGTCTTTTTAAAAGACTGATGTGCTGATAGTATCTCTTCCTGCTGCAATTTACTTTTTCTTCTTAATAAGGGACAAGTTGTTAAATGGAAAGAAAATGAACTAATCCATGTGGTTTGCTTCATCCATCCATCTCAAAATGATTTCGAGGATGTCCTGGTCACCGTGCCAGGCTTGTGATTACCAGGATGATTAACCCAAATCCCCATTTTCCGGGTACTCGCAGTTGCATAAATACAGTGTGGCAATAAGTCGCGTAGAACTACCAAGGAGTCCTGAAGAAGGTCGCCTCAGCCATCCTACATTTGCAAATAGCACTTTACCGTTTGTAAAGCTCATTCGTCCCATTGTTGCATGTAATCCAACAGTGGCCCTGTGAGATGAAATCCAGATGCCAGGATGTCAGTGTGGGGTCATGGCTGTTGAGGGGGAGAACCAGGCTGAGACTCAGACCCTTTGACAAGCCCACAGTTCCTTTTGCCACATAATTGATCCTCCGTCTGGAACTTGAATCAGTGGATTTTCCCCAAGCTAGAAGAATGCACATCCCCAGACAAGACATGATGTGACCGCAGCCGTTCTTGGAGGCAGGAAGGTTGGGGATGGGTGAAAAAGCAGTGGGACTGGGTGCTGAGTCTTTTTTTTTTTTTTTACTTCCCAGAAGTTAGGAATCGAGGGAAAGGCAAGAGACAGCAGCTGAAGATGGGAAACAGGAACAAATACAGTTTTCTTTGAGGGTCAGGTTAGTTTCCGCCGTATTTCTCTGTTCAGTGCAGTCCTGAATCCACTTTCTGCTCCCTGGTCCCCACCATGCACGATGGGTGCAGTTCACGTTCACACCACTCTCACCACGAGCTCCTGGGCCTGCCTCTGCCTTACAAGAAAGCCCCACGTAGGGCAGATCATTACAAGAATAGCCTCAATCTGCTGTGAATTACCAGCTTGCAAGTAAGTAATTGACAGACTGATGAATTTGACTAAAATTCGGTGGTACTTGTAGCTCATCTCGGAACTGAGGAGGGTCTACCACCAAGTCAGGACGTTGGTGGCATTTACTGTGGTCAACCTAAGTTAGCAGGCAGTGTGCTGAGTCGGGGAGGGAACCTGTAGCTGGTAATCGACTCACTCACCCATTTGTCATTTATTCAACACACACATATAAGCTCCCAGGATGTGCCACACATCCTGCCGGCAGCTGGGCACGTACTTGTAAACAAACCAGACTCAGCACCCACCCACGTGAAACCTGGAGTCTAAGGTCGAGGTTGGCTTCCTGTCTTGGCAGTTATCCAGCTGGGAGAGTACCGTCACGAAAGGGTTATACAGAGCTGGGACCATAGCCCTCCACCTGAGGATTACTCTTATTGGCCTGAGCCATCCACAGTGTAATCCGGCAGAAAGGTGAGGTTTTAGAGGAAGGGGGCCTGCCCGAGTGGTGTTTATACCTGGGCAGGACATGTTAGACTCAGCGTATCACAGCCACCGGGAACCCTTCTAGAAAAGGCACCTCTGTGCAGGCCAGTAATTTAAGATCTTCCCAAGGAGACCTTCTAAAGCCCTGTTGGTTGTGTGATTGACGCTTACCTTGTGCCCAGTAACGTTAGGGACCTTAGTTCCACTAGGTACCATTAAGACACATTGGTTAAAGTTGCAACAAAGCAGCTGGTCTAGTGGTCAAAGTGTGTTCCTCAGTTAACAACAACAACAACAAAATTAGCAGGACTCTATTCCATTCTATTAATGAATATATTAAGTTTCAATGATTTTTAAGTTTTTAAATTCCTAATTGTCACATTATGTCACAAGCAAGTAACGAGCATTTAAATGGAGCGTTTAATTCATTGATTTGGGTAGAAGTTTGTATAGTGTAAAGAAAGAAATACAATTTGTTGTGTTTTCGAAGAGTGTCAAGTAGCATGAAAAAGTGAGCGTTACTGTTAAAAGCAAAGTAGAAAGAGAAGGAATTTATTTTGCTTTTGATTTAGGGGTTTTTTTGCTTGTTTTTTATTTAATTGCTGATCACCAGAATTGTGGCCAGTGTATCAGACCTGCACTAGACAAAGTGTCTGCTCATCTTGGAGACAGGTGAAGAAATCTCCTTCTACATTTTCAGACTTCTAAAGTAAAATAGTTTTTTCAAGGTAAAATTTAAAATTTGACCTAAAAAATAAAATAAAGTAAAATAAAAACAAAATAAAATAAAATAAAACAAAACAAAACAAAACAAAACAAAATAAAATTTGACAAAATTGTACAGTCTCCAGGCTGGCTCGGTCAGTAGAGCATGCGACTCTTGATCTCGGGGTTGGGAGTTTAAGCCCCATGATGGGCATAGATCTTACTTAAAAACAACAACTGAAACAGTGCTGCTTAAAATGCAACAAAACTTTCTCCTTAGTTCGTAGTGGCTGCCAGATTTTTCTAAGTCCTAAATATTCCAGTAAAGTGAAACAGTGTCATTAAGTGATTTGATAAAGAGCAGCCCAGGAAGAGAATGGCTGTTCCCTTAGAAACAGCAGTTCATCTGTAACCGGTGAGCTCCGGCCTTGGGCAGCTCTGCCTCCTTCCGGGTCTGGGATGGAACGTTCAGGCCACGGCCACGTTTATAACGCGTGACCTGCCAGGTGAGGAGGAAGTCTCTTTTGAACCTATTTCCCAAAGTGCAGCGAACCAAACGCTCTGCAGCTGAGCCCACAGGGAGAGGCTAGCTCCTTTGCAGGCAAGGCTAGAATGCCCTGGGAAGTATCCGGGCAGAGCCAGCCGCGTCCCACAAAGCGTTATTGATGGGCTGCAGTTCATGCCCTCGTGCCTCCAAAGGCCGGCTGGGGCTGCTGACCAGAGGAGAGGTCTTTGTGCTGCAGGGCCTGCCCCGAGTCCCTGCCCACCACTGCCCACGCCCATCTAAGTGCCCTCCCGCTTCTCAGTGACCCTGCAGGCTCTGGTGAACAAAGACTGTGTCAGGGTAACAGCGGGCGTCCCCTTTTCAGTAAGGATTCATGCTGTGTGCTACACTGCTCCCGTGCCACACTCCCCCAGATTCTCACTTGTAGGCACAAGAACACGTGTGAGGTTCATTTGTTGGCTTAGCTGGTGCTCCTTGTTACTTGGAACGTGTGAGTATTCTGCTTATGAATGTCAAGACCTGTAATTGATTGGGTTTTATTGAAGTCAGAGGGCCTCTGTCTCTTTCCTGCCTCCCTCAATTCATACGAGGCACAGTGGGCCCCATCAGTGACACTTGTCGTAGGTTGGCCAGCCCCTGACGTCTCGCAGCCTCCGCCTGAGTGCCACCTCCATTGTCCTCTGTCTTGAGTTACCCGGCTGAGTGAATGTATGTGGAAGACGTGACTGCCCTTCACACGTGGGCTGTGAATCAGCTCGCTCTACTTCTTAGGGCTGGGGATTTCTGACACCTCCTTCAAGAAGCCTTCTGGGATCCGTCTACTCAATTCCCCTTCTTCCCAGCCTCTAACAGGATTTATACTCGCTTATAGTTCTGGCCTCATAGTTATGTGGTCCTGGAAAACACTACATGGCGGATCCCATGGGTGAAGGACGGTTCTATTCATCTTTGTCCAGTGGCACGTACAGGGCTTGGCTCTGAGTCCCAGCACACTAAAGGACTGTGAAGTGTCACCTGCTGTGGCTGACCCAGCATCTTGCTAATAAAATTAGTTGGAACTTAAAAAAAAAAACCTGCAGTTGAATAAATTGTCATTTGGCATGTGGATTACCCCAACCTCCCTCTTCTTTTTGTCCTTCTTGTTGTCTCTACGTGAAAGTTCCTGAGGCCAGGCACTGTGCTTCCCTGTTTGCCTTTATCCTGAATTGGCACCTGAGAAAATTTCTAGGAAGTACTTACTGTATGCTGTGTCCAGCTTAATGGTGTAATTCTCTCCTGCCTCTTTAGATGGTACCTGAGGAAAAGGAGAGATGTGGAAATATTGTAGTGACTTTCATTTTAAAATAAAGTTATAAACGAACGAATCTAGATCCACACATCTATGTGCACATACCCACACAGGGGAAAAGGTTTTTACTTGTCAACTGAATTCTGTATTGCTTAGTTTTGAACCAAAGTCTGGCTCTGAGAAAATCTAGATTTTTAAGAATGAGCGATCCTGCTTGAAATGTGTCATCTGTTTATGGAAGATTATACCCTCCACCCATGCAAGGCTTGGGCCAGGGAAGGAATGAGATGGCAATTAGACAGGGATCCGCCGTCTCGTCCAGGAGTCTGGAGCAGGAGTGGGAAACTACTGTTGACTCTCTCGCATATAATCACAGGATTGGGAGGGATTAACTCTCCTGCTTTGTAACTGCAGCCCATAATGTCTCCGGTGCCACCGAGGTAAACAAACGAATACAGGTGTCTGTGAAATAGTATCGTCTCAAAGAGTAATTTTAATATATTTTTCAGGCTTCAGAAGACTTAAGAAAATAACAAGCATAGTGAATGATCTTCTTCCTCATTCCATTTCTTAAGGTGTAAAGCATTTTACTCTGTTTCACTAGACTGACACCCTCAAGTCAGGTGCTCAGGAAAGGGCCAGGCAGTGTCCTGTCACCGGTTTTCAGTTTGTAAAGTCCTGCCTCATAACTGCTTGGATTTGGTGAGTGTCAGCTGTCTTCTAAGCTTTTTTTAGGTCTCTTTTTTTCTCCTGAAAAAACAATTCAGGGTCAACTCTCTTTAATTTTTGAGATCCAGTGAGAAGATTCACTCGGATACATTTTCTGCAAAGCATTGTTGGTTATTTGAGGAAGGCTTCCCCTCACATTTCTTTTAAAAATGTGCTGCTGGTATTTACTTGGACGAGAGAAGTCACTTCGAGTCCGAGAGAAAGACCCCCTGCGCCTGCATAGTTCCGGGGTCTGGCCCCAGGCCGGATCTCCCACCAGACCAGCCGGCATTACCCCCTTTCCCAGCTGCTGACTTCGCTCTTGACACAGCGTTCCAGATGGGTGTCATTTGTCCCAAAGTCTGACCAGGTCAGATCCATTCTGATGTGGGTACGTGCACACGTCCACGCTTTATTTACAGAGCCGTACTTTTTGTTCACTGGTAGTGAGTCAAACTGATGTCTTTATGCACCAGGATTAGTTCTTAGTTTCTTTCGAAATCTTCTTTCGTAGCTTGTGTTTATCAAGAAAGTGGGTGAACGTGGTTTTAAAGACCACCTGTGTGATGGTCTTCAGGGGATTGGTGACTTGGGGTTTTGGGGGGAACGGGACGTCCTGAGGAGAATCGTCTCTGGGAACAACTCAGGTTCAGTAAAGCTTTGAAAGGTGTGTGCGCGAGACAGCGGACCTTCCCTTCCCGCGTTTCCAGGCCGCAGGTAGGCGGCGGGCACAGCCGGGCGCCCGCCTGCAGGCGAACGCAGCCTGCGGGCAGCACGGCCGGAGGATCTGTCTGTAGGCCGTTCGGTCAAACCTGCCGTGTCTCTCTCACCCTTCAGACTCGCTGTCCGTCTCCAGTAACGATGCCAGCCCGCCCGCCTCCGTGGCCTCTCTCCAGCCCCACATGATGGGGGCCCAGAGCTCCCCGGGCCCCAAGCGCCCGGGCAACACGCTGCGCAAGTGGCTGACGAGCCCGGTGCGACGGCTGAGCAGCGGCAAGGCCGACGGGCACGTGAAGAAGCTGGCGCACAAGCACAAGAAGAGCCGGGAGGTCCGCAAGAGCGCCGATGCCGGCTCGCAGAAGGACTCGGACGACAGCGCAGCCACCCCGCAGGACGAGACGGTGGAAGAGGTCAGAGCCCCCCGGCCTTTCCCCTGGAGGCGTGGGGATGCTCGTTTGTCGTGGGAACACGCTCCTTCGGTTCCCTTTCCCGTGGGTCCCTGTGACCGTCAGCTCGTTCCATCCCCCGTTAGCAGACTGGATTCGGTGGGGACGGGCGGGCCCTGGCAGCTCCGTGTTGACCTGGTCGGGACCCACAGTGGCTCCCGAGAAGGAGCGCAGGGTTCCGAGCGTCCCCCCAGGCCTGCTCCAGCGGCAAGCAGGCGCCCTGCTGGCCCAGCCCGCCTGGCCCCGCTGCCACAGACAAGCCAGGAGGTGCCGCCCAAGCTGCGAAGGTGCAGGCCGTCCCCGAGCTCGGCCTAGACCACGGCCGCAGCGTTGCGCAGGCAGGGCCCCAGCTTCAGACGTTCAGGGGCCAGAGGGGTGTGAGTGTCCTCAGTTCATGCTTAGCATCTGTCCTCCCCAGCCGACACAGGGCGAGCTTACTTTGCTAACCAGTAAACACTGGATCGTTCCCACATCATTACAGATACACGGGTATCTGCCAGCCGGGAATTTTTCTAAGTTCCCTTTTCATTCAGGGGTGGGAGCTTTAAATTACACCGCAAGGAACAGAATCCCTTCGTGACCCCCAGGCTAGGCTGTCGGGCTGGTGGTGGCAGTGAGGGGCCCTCAGAGTTTTTAACTGAGGCCCGCCACCCCCAGCCCCACCCAGCTCCCTCAAAAAAAAGAAAAAGGCAGACAGATAGGATAAGATTCGTATCGTTTAATTTGTTTTGCAGACATGGGTTTTCTGCTGCTTTTTTTCCTGGGCATGTTCTGCCCTGGGTTTTCACTGCAGTAATGTGGTTTATTATGTCCTCATCTGTCTGTTTTCTACATCTGTGTCCTCTTAGTAGAAATAAAACTGACAACTTTTCTAAAAGTGAAAGCCGAGTAAAAGTAATGTGAGACTAAATTCAGATTCTTCCAGAGCATTTTGAACTGTATTAGTCTTCATGCCGTTATAGTTTCAGTGAATTTTATTCTAGCAAGTTATCAGAAACAAAATGGAAGTAGACGAGAGAAACCGAATGAGAGTTATTAAGGGTTCAGGCTTTTGAACTGGTCCCCGGGGAGGGGGTGGTGGTGGACGACGAGATGTGTTCAAAGCCTAACGGATAATGCTGGTGGTCTCTTCAGAAGACACGTGCGGGGGCCCTTCTCTGGTCCGAGTCTGCAAGCAAGGTAGCTGGTGTGCAGAAAGGGATGAGCAGTTCCCATCGGGGGTGGAAAGAACTTGCTCCTGATTTCTGTCCCCTCCGTTCCTGTGCCGGCCACACTTCCCCCAGTTCACCCTTTAGGGCTCTGTCTGTGACCTGATGTTGACAGTCGGGCCTGGAACGTGACGCGCGGACGCTGGTTTGATTTCAGAGGGGCCGGAACGAGGGCCTGAGCAGCGGCACACTCTCTAAGTCCTCCTCGTCGGGCATGCAGAGCTGCGGGGAGGAGGAAGGGGAGGAGGGCGCCGACGCCGTGCCCCTCCCCCCACCCATGGCCATCCAACAGCACAGCCTGCTGCAGCCGGATTCACAGGACGACAAGGTACGGGCCCCGCCACCTAGCACCAGCGTCACAGCAGGGCTGAGAACAGGCGGCGGGAAGCTGTGCGGCCTGTTTTCACCCCACACGTAGGAATACCAGAGTCAGTTTAGAGCAAGCAGTGGGCCAGCACGTGTCGTTTCTCCTACAGACACATTCACTGCATTTTTAATAGTGCTTCAGTAAGTGCTGCCTCTAAAGTAACTTTATTTTCTTTTTACCGTACTGACCAGTGTCCATGAGACAGGAGTCAGAGAAATCTCACGCAGTCTTGGGGTCGCAGCCCTGAATGAACACTAGGCCATCTTGCTCTCTCTGCTAGGTGTTTTTGCACACGGGCGTTGTTTCCAGATGACGTGGTGCTGCTGTCCAGTTGGTCTCCCCGGCATGCCTGCCGTTAGTGCCAAGGGTCACCTGGGGTGCAGGGATAGGTGCCAGGGTCTAGGAATCGGTTCACAACCCTGAGTCTCCTCTTCAGGTGTATGTGGAGGCTTCAAACCAATCTTGGGTTTTTTGTTTGTTTGATCAGTTCTTACCTGATCTACGACAACTTTGTGCATCCCAGGTGTAGAGCCCTAAAGTATCAAAATGGAAAGCTGGTAACTGGCTTGTACGTCCCCTTACGTTCTGGCCCCGGTGTGCTTCCCAAAACTGGCAGGTGTTGAAAACCATGCTATGAAGTCATCACCGGAGACCTTTTCTTTTTTGGCAGTAACGAAGTTTTCTGAGTAAAACAGATGTTTTCGTCATTTTCCCCCATTCTTCCTCTTTTTCCTTCCCTGACTCCCTCCTCCGTGCTAACACGGTCATTTGCTGGACTGCCTGTGTTTTATGATCTGGACTCTGCCCCAGCCCCGTGACCGACAAGTGTGAGGCCGAGGCCGACTACGCAGTCATAGCCTGGGCAGCCATCTCCCGCCTCCTCCCGCTTTGTGGCTCGGAGCGCGCGGTCAGGGCGCTGCGGGTCTTGGCTGAGGACGTGGCTTGGGTTGGAGTCTGGCGTTTGGGGGCATCTGAGGTGCTGGCCGCGTGCTGCGGGAGCTGAGGGGAGGTGACAGAGGACCTCGCCCCCTGCACAGAGTAGCCTCGGCAGGAAATGGGAATGCGTCACTTCTCAGACAATTCCTAAACTGCTTTGTGACATTCTAAGCGATACCTTCTTTTAAAGCACAGAACTGACATTTCTCAAATCTGATGGTTAGCCAAAGTGAGGTGGAGGGCCTGGTTGACTTGTTCCCCCAAGAAGAGTATTTTTCTCCATTTGGAGAGTGGATTGCACAGTGTACTTTGGTCTGCTAGAATCACGTATCAGTTGCTGCGTTACCTCATTGGGTTTTATCAGTAGCAGCTCTTCATTTGCAAAAGTCTGTAGTGATATTCCCAGCGAGTATATTACCTTGTGACTAATATCTTGTTTTGTTCTGTTTTCTCTTTTTGTAAACTTTCACTGCAGCATTATGTTGATTTGTGTTCTGTGTCTGTTTTGGCTCAGTTTCCTTACCTCTCCATTTGAATTTTTTTCTTCGTTTTCTTCACCCCATACTCCAGATTTCATTAGACCAAACCAACGTTTGTTTTGCAAAGCGCATACATGGATCCACATATGTAAAAGCCTTGCTGTGAATGTACAAACCCATATCTGTCTACTGTGAGAAATGCATCGTTAGGACAGCTAGCCGTGTGTCGCATGCTTCTCTGCTGTCCTTAATATGAAGCAAGGTTCATATTATACCCTCTTCTAGTCTCCGGTTAATTGATGGCACGAGTAATCTGCAAACACGCCGTGTTTGCTAATTACTGAAACTTGAATTCAGTAGTCCCTCCCTGAAATTCCTTAACTGTCACCCCCTGTACACCCTGATTCTAGCCGTAAATGGCATCTGGTAGCTTGTGAGGCCACAGATCTTCTGTACTCTGCACTAATCATTGGGGAAATGGATGGCACAGAAAATGGTGAGCTCGTCCCCCTCTGCCCTGTCTGGTCAGTGCACCCTGGTTCCTTTCCTTTTCTTTCTTGTTTCTTTCTTTTAACCCCATAAACACAGGAAAGCCATTTTTAGTACCCTGTTTTGTTTTCCGGGTTATTTAAGGATTCACTCATTAGAACTTAAGCCTTTCATTCTTCCGTTGATCAGATTCCGTACTTTTTTTTCTGCTTAGCCACTAGCCTTGCCGGCAGTTGCCAAAGTTATAGTAAGAATCTCCCCGTGCCCGGTCACCTCTTTTGAAAAACATTATGATGTTACATGACTGAGGATTAAAAACAGACTTTGTCTGCTTTCCACATGTATCCCAGACAGGTTTTATTTAATATTTCATGTCAGAATATTGTAAATTTAAAAGGATGACTTTAAATAAATGCAAACAAAGACAAACTTGTGGTCTTTTTGTCTGGACTTACTTTGAAAAAGAGCTTGAGCTTGCAGGAGAATTTACTGTCTGTCCGGTGACTAACGTGAGGCACTCCCCCTCCCCCCTTTCTTTTTCTTAACTTCTTCCGTAGGCCTCTTCCCGGTTATTAGTCCGGCCCACCAGCTCCGAAACGCCAAGTGCGGCCGAGCTCGTGAGTGCGATTGAAGAACTCGTGAAGAGCAAGATGGTAAGGTTTCCCAGACAGAGCGAGCCTGAGCTTTGGAAACCGCTCTCGGGGCTGCTGAATGTGCTTGGGGCGTGTTACACAGGTGGAGGCCCCAAGGCCACCCTCCCTTCTGACCACCCTGCAAATTTGGGGGTCCCCAACATCACCCTCAGGTTCAGTCATTGGCTTGGACGACTTCCAGAACTCAGAGAAGGCGTTGTACCCGCAGTTGTGGTTTATACTGTGAAAGGACAGATTCAAGTCAGCCAGGGAGGAGGTGACACGGGGCAGGGTGCAGCTGTGGTTCAGGGTTCAGGCTTCCAGCTGTCCCCTCCCGGTAGGGTCATGCAGAGTGCTGACATCTCCTGTCCTGACAGTGGTGTCTGACATCATTGCATGTCACACACGGAGAGTCTGGGCAGCCAGGGATGCTAACCCGAGCCCTGGTGTTCAGAGTGTTTATTTGAGCTCAGTCATGTACACAAGACTGACTGCTTGCGTGGCTCCCCTTTGTCCCCTGCCCCTCCAGAAATCAGGACCCCACGTGGCCCAAAGCCCCCAGCAAGAGTCATAACGGTTGGCATAGACGTTCTGTCTTGGCCCGAGGCCCCTCTGTAAACAAACATTCCTGTCAAGCAAGATATCCCAGGAGATTGGAGGTGCCTCCCAGGAGCCAAGATTATAATCCATTCCTGCACCCTCACTGATAGCAGTGCTAACACCATTACGGCTGTGGTCGGGTCGGGTCGGCCCCACTCGTCCACGGTGTGCCCAGGCTCAGTGGTACCCACAGATAGGTTGACAGTTTCTTTTGCTGTCTCTGAGGTCTTTCTTCCGGATTTACAGTGTACAGGAGAGAAAAGCGTGCATTATTATGTAAGGGCTTTATTTTCTGAGTGACCTCTGCATTTCCAGTTGGTCAACATGGATTTGTTTAATAAAAGCCCCAAAGTCAACAATACTGATTTGAAGTTAGATAGGTGTGCGTTGCTTCTAACTGATTCAAAGCAATTCTGTGTTTCTTCAGTTTTCCTATGAGATGGAAAAACCATTATTGGCAACAACATTTACATTACTATATCCTACAACTCCCGTAAAGTGACTTAACATCATTTAAACGTCACCTCTCTGAAAATAAAAGCCCCCAGCCTCTCTTACCAGTCCATCTTCCAGAGGTAACCACTGTGATCAGTTTGGTAGATTTCCCTGCAGACGTTTTCTCGGCAGGTGCACACATATGACGTTTAACATCATTTAAACGTCACCTCTCTGAAAATAAAAGCCCCCAGCCTCTCTTACCAGTCCATCTTCCAGAGGTAACCACTGTGATCAGTTTGGTAGATTTCCCTGCAGACGTTTTCTCGGCAGGTGCACACATATGGGGGGAGGTGAGAGGGACAGGATGCTTGTGCCTGCGCTTTCTTTCAGAGTGGATTTGTGCAGTTTTTAAGATTTTGAGACTTCATATATCTTGAGGATCTTCTCACATCAGTACATACAGATTTACTTCATTTTTTGTACTGGCTGCACAGTAGTCCACTGTATAGATGGCAGTGATCATCTCCTGAGGGCTTACTCTGACCCAGGCCCCATTCTAAGTGTTGAGCATGTATTAACATATTGGAAGTCCAATGAGGTAGGTACACACTATTGTCATTTTATTTTACACATGAAAAAACTAAAGCCACAGAGTTTAAAAACTTAACCAGCCACGAAGGAGCAGAGACCTCATTATGCTATAATTTATTTAAACACATCCCTAGTAATAATACGTACGTGTGTATGTGTGTGTGTATAAAGTTTTCAGTTTTGCACTACTGTAAACACCCATGTTGGCTATGTGTGCGTGGTTGTGTCTGTAGGGTAGATTTTCAACGTTGGAATTGCCAGATCAAAGAGTATACTTTTTAAGTTTAGACATTTATCTTCCTTCCATCAGGTATTAACTGGGTAATGTTAGATCATTCCCATTTCTTCTACCCCGAGACAGCTTCTAATCAATCATCTGATCATTCTAATCATCAGAGACTACAAAAGAAACTGTCAACCTATCTCTGGTACCACTGACCCTCAGCACACCTTCAGACACTTCCAAACTAATGAAACTATGGTTGACTCAGTCAAGTGGGGATTCTGTCAAGAAAAACTCCAGACTGTCTCACTCCACCATCACTGGAATTTCTTCTCAGGCAGTCATGTTCTGAAAGTGACATGATGGGCTTGGAAGTTAGGAAGGTTGCTAGTACTTGGTAGATAACCCAAGAACTTGACCCCACTGGTCAAGAATTTGGGATCATTGCAGTTTGAACTGCGCTAAAGCACATCCTGGCTGTCTCTTTGAGACAACTCGATTGATGGTCTAAACAAAGGGTACTTAAGTTGTACCCAGTGAGCTTTCAAACACCCTTAAACATTTTTAAAACAGTCATTTGTACTCCTCAGTTATGTGATCATTAAAATTATTCTTGTCTAGTAATTGAAATAGTTTTCCCAAGCAATGCTCTGAGGCAACTCTTTGTCACCCTGCCAGGCCATCATTGTGCAAGTACTGACATCGCATTCCATTTTAAGTGGACAGAGATTGGTTTCTGATTAATTCAGATGCGCTTCCAATGCAGAGGAGTTCTACGACACGGTTTCGTTCAGCTCTTACTGCTTTATTCCTTATTCTCAGTTTTAAGGCATTGAACTTTACCAGTCGAAACTAAGTTCTTTCTACTCACTTACGTTTCTCCTTCAGTTAACAGGCCTAAAGCTCTTGGCGTCGTGGAAAGGGCGTAGGTTTTGGAGTCAGGTAGACTTGTGTTCAAACACTGCTGCTTACGCTTAGGCTCTCTGAGCCTGTGTCTTTTAGCTCTACGCTCGGTACAAGTGCTATTTGCTGCTACGCTGCTAGCAAGGTCCCATCCACATGGGCAGAGTCACTAATGCCTGCCCTTTCCCTGGTGGAAGGACCGTATTTATGCTGTTTGGGATGGACTCACCCCCTCTTCATTGTCCATGGAATGTAATCTAGATCCTGCCCTCTTTTTCTGACTCAAGGGACACATTGCTGTGTGTTGATTTCCTGTCACTAATCCTCTGATGTCAAACGAGAACTGCTTTTTGTCAATGAAAACTCTGAATCATGTTAATACCCTTTAGCCTGCCCTCTCACGTGACCCTGAGCTCCCCCTGCACACTTATCACGTGCCAGAGATGCATAGTCATCTGCCCCCGTTTTCTTATGGGTGACCTCTCAGGCTGTAGCGCCTTGGTAGTAGAATTTGCACACTGAATCAGTTACCCTTCAAAAGCTACATGTTAGCTGAACTGGACTGGGAAGAAGCTGTTCAGCTCTTGTGCAGCGTGACGTTCAGGCACCTGAACTTAACCCTAAAACCTGCTGAGTCTGTCGGAAAAATAAAAACTACCCTGAAAACTATTTCCTGGGATTTCGGCCTCTCTCTCATCCCCACATTCCTGATCCTACCAGGACTTGGAAGAGGATGCGTCTTGCCTGCACGTCGTTGGCAGTAGGGCAGCAGTGGCCAATAGCCACAGCGACTGTTTGAACTTGACCCTGGGGTTTTCTTTTCTTCGTCGATTGAAATATAAAGGGAGATCTGAGAAAGAATGAAAATAAGTGAAATAAACATCTACCTCAAGAATACTAGAAGAGCAAGAGAAATTAATGAGTTGGACAACAGAAAAACAGTAGAATCAATAAAACCAAAAACGTGTTCTTTCAAGAAGTAATAAACATCAGGTAACCTTCTCAAGAAAATACAGAGGAGGCACAAATCCACAAAACATGGAATTATATGGAAGTGGCAAACTAAGGAAATTAAAATAACCATAACACCTTCTGTTAAGCTCTTTGAAAGTAAATTTCACAACCTGGAAATTTATCAAAACTAACCTTAGAGGAGATGGATTGTCTGTGCAGACCTGCCTGCATCTAAGGAACAGAGGGAACCTGCCCATAATACACCACCAAACCCGTAGTGCTTCGCAGATAGGTAATCCATCCGACTCTGTGACGTCCCAGGAGTTTCAGTCCCGTGGTGGCCTTTCCCTGGTCACGCCGCCTGTGTGAGAGCCGGCGGGCAGGAACACCAAACCACCATCGCGTCCGCCGGGACGTCTGCACCCTCTCCGGCTGCCCAGCTGGGTTCATGCCCGGCACCTCTGTCCTTTGGGGTCCAGACAGCCACTCCGCCAGCCGGAGACCAGAGCTTCACAGACCCCAGTGAAGCACCCTGCTTGCAGCTCTGTTTGAAGGGACATCTACAGACATCTTCTTGGTTTTCTTTCTTTTTTATCACCATTGAAAGGAGCAGAATTGAATCCAACGAGCATCAGCTATTTCCTTGCAGACCTAGACGGGAGACAGTGCGAAGCACCCCGTCCTCCTCCAGACCCCTGTCGCCGTGATCCATGAGCACAGAGCAAAGCCCTGCTATTTCCCACAGAGTGCTGGCTTCCAGTAAAGGTCAATAACTATTTACTTAAAAATAAGAGTGCTGTTTTCTCATCAAGCCCCGTTCCTTGACGGTTTATCACAAATAAGCACAGCAGTTGGTATGTTTCCACAGCTCCGTGGGTTTGGTGAACAAAATTACATGGACTGACTTTGTGTCCTTAGAGCTGTGCTTAGTGACAAAGCCCGCACTGGTCTGCTACCCTCAAGGGGAGAAAATTGGACGAGCATTGGAGGTTTTGATTTGATAGGAAATATTAAATGTCCTGAAGTTTGTATTGAACTTTTTGTTTGAAGATAAGCTAATCACACTTTCCCAGTTCAGTTGGTAAACTGCCCCTTGATCGTCTCTGCATCTCCAGCTGGGTGCTTTGGAAATTTTAAAAGAACCGTAACCCATACCCCTAGGAGCTTTAGGAATTCAGGGTAAGAAACACAGTTAATATGTACCAACGAGAAAGCAATCAGCCGCTAATCGTTGTCACGTTAATCCAGGGGCAGAAGTCCACTTCCAAGTCAGATGTGTTGACCACACCGCAGAGCTCTGTTCGAGGTTCCGCAGGGCATACGACACTGAAAACAGTCACGCGTGAAAACCAAAATCCAGTGGGGAGTGAGAGTCTAGGATGCGTCATCGAGACAGCATGACGGCTGCTGCTGCCCAAGAGGAGGGAGGTCGCAAGTGTCCAGAAACAGAGATCCGTTTCACTGGGCGATCTGTATGCACTGATGCGGGAGTCAAGGCTTCGTGGATAATGAAGAAACAAAGCCCACGTTCTTTAACGCAGAACGCTGATGTTGCCATGTAGCCACCACTATGGGACCCCGGTGATGTGCCTGGGGTCGGCTGGCCTGACGGAGGAGGTTCCACGCACTGGACAGGAATATAACCGAGAAGAAAATGGCTACGTTCGAAATTCGTGATACGTCCAGAGATGGGTGCAATGCTCTGCTGTACACAAGTTGTATCATTTCTAATTATTTGGTGACAAAGAATAGAATGTATTAATGCATATAAATTCACTGTCCTCTTTGTTCTGACTTATTTACCCAGCTCCTCTTGCTCCATATTGGTATTAATAGTGGGGGTTTTTGTTACCAAATACCGTGTAATATCACAAATGTGGATCTTCTCATTTTATAGTCCGGCTTTCTGTATTTTCTGGTTTATGAGATTTTCCGATCCTAATTTCAGCCTCGTGGACTGTAGGCTGGAAACATGACTGGTGGTCTGGTTTTCTTTCAGGCTCTGGAGGACCGGCCCAGCTCACTCCTTGTTGACCAGGGAGACAGTAGCAGCCCCTCCTTCAACCCTTCCGACAACTCCCTTCTCTCCTCCTCTTCGCCCATTGATGAGATGGAGGAAAGGAAATCCAGCTCCTTAAAGAGACGGCAGTAAGAGATGTTCCCAGTGTCACTGTCGGCTGTGCTCTGGTCTTTGTCGCCTTCAAAAATGTGACTGGGGTTCATCTCTGAATCAGGGCAACCAGGAGATCCAGGGTCTCTCTTTGAATAATTGTGTATATGTTTGAAATTCTCTCAGAACCTCTTAAGGGTGAAGTAAGCCTTAGCTGCAGGTGTTTGTGGTTTGTTTGTTTGTTTGTTTGTTTGTTTTTCTTAGAGTTTGGAAAAATGTTTGTTTGTTTGTTTTGTTTTGTTTTATAAGCTGTATGCCCAGCGTCAGGCTTGAGCTCACAACCCCGAGATTAAGAGTCACACATTCTTCCAACTGAGCCAGCCAGGTGCCCCTATAGCTCTAGTTTTTGTTATTTGCATGTTGTACTTTATTTATAAATGATACGCGCATGTCTCCTGTCACTTGTAGGGGGGAGAGTGCTGTGCTTTCTATCGTATGTATAGGTGTGAAGGAAAAGAAAGCAACATAAAATCAGATGTAATCTGATTCAAAACACTTGAATATTTTTCAAACACACCTTCCTGATAGCGTCTCAGTTCCAGTAAAGCTGCTTACGGTAAAAAGAGTCCTGAAAAACATTACAAAAGGTTTAAACTTGCCTTTGGAGAAGAGGGAAAACTTGTATGCTGCGTGAGGGCAGATACTGGAGTTTATTGAGTGCTCTCTCCCAGCAGTCTGTATCTGGTACGAGATGCCCACTCAGTGCTGGTCGAATGAACAGACCAACAGACCTTTTCAAGGCCAGCCGAGGTGGTTTGCTTTTCAGAGCAACCGATTGTCTCCTCTTATCGGAGAGGCCTTAAACAGTTATGAGTGGTCAGACCCAAGGCTTTAAATATCTGAGTTAAAATTTTTTCTTACATGTCCAGTGAAGCTTAAAATAATTGTTTCAAAACAAAACAAACTTGCTTCCTTTAACGTTGTGCCTTTATGACAAATTTATGTCTAAGCCTCTCTTTATTGTCTGTATATGTGATCAGAGTCCACAGCGGTCATGGGTCATGTACATGAACCTGTAAGTGATTTGGGACATTCAAGAATTAGAGACCCAATTGTGTAAATTTGATACATTACAGATCCAGTCCCAGCAGGAGTCTGACCTGACAAAAGCAAAGTGCCAAAGAATTCATTTAGAAAATGAAGAGTTGGGGTCCTAACACTCGTTTTTCTCTCTCTTTCCAGCTATGTTTTGCAAGAACTAGTGGAGACAGAGCGTGACTATGTGCGGGACCTCGGCTGTGTGGTTGAGGTCTGTGTTTTCAGAGATTTAATGACCTATATCAGACACCAAGCGTTGTCAAGGGAGTATCAAACATGTACACCAATAACTTCTCAAAAACTTTAAAAACATTTGACACCCCCCCCCCCCGCCAAGAAAACTAAGTTTGTGAAAAGTGAAATTTAGCCAGTTATCTTAATCTGTATTCACCTTTAAATGCTTTTTTCACATAACGCATCTTTGACATAGTCATCTTTTTTTACAGTTAAGTTTTTAAATTATTTTAGCCAACCGCTGCGTTTCTTATTTGGGGATCTTGCCCTTGGTGATTTACAAAAGTGGGTATCCCTGCAGAAACAGGAGAGCGTCAGTGGTGGAAAAAGTCAGCGTGGCCAGCTGTGGCTTCAGGTCCATCCTGGGTCCACCTGGGTTCGGGGCTGCTCTGCCACGGCACTAGGCCACTTACTTCACTTTTCACGGAAGAAATGCAGCACTGTCGTCGTTGCCCAGAAGTTGCTGTGCACTGTGGAGCCATGACAAAACCAGTGCCATCCACACTGGATCAAGGCCATCTCCAGGCTTATCCCTGGCATTGAAGTTCAGGGCGTAATCATATTTGTAAACTCAACTCAGCAGAAAGCTGTTTTTATACCACAAGATACTACTGTTCTTTCAGCTTTGTAAATATATCTAGGTTGATACTTTTTGGGTGTTCATTCCATTAAAAGTAACGGCTTTTACAGTTAATTGTGTAACCAAAGATGTAGCAAGCTCGATGTGTCTGCCTGCAGTTATTGTTAACAGTAAAATAAGTTGAATTTCTTAAGAGATTCCGGTCAACGCTGAATCCCATTCAAGTTAAATGGAAGTCATAAGCCACATTTTAGCAACATATTTAATCAACTGCTGTTAAAAAATCAATTTATGAAAGGAATGTTGTTAAATTCTCATTTAACGAAGTATGTAGATAATCCAAAAAGAAAAGGAAATCTGTTTATATTATGCTGAGAACAGAGGAGATATGTTTTTGGCCAAATAGTTAATGTTTACAAGCTGATAAGATGATTTGTTTTTGTGAAACCATTTACATTTAAATGTCTTCAGTTCCTTAGAAGAATTTGGATCTATTAATTCCCAATAGTTCAAGGAGAGAAAATCTTGGCACGGCATATAGACCATACATGCGGTGCCAGTGAAAGACACTTTTCATATAGGATTTTTGCTTGTTTTTAAACAAAGAAAGGGTTGTGAGGCGTTGCACATGTCTGTTTTGTTCTTTATGAGCGTTGATCCATAAATCATTATCTGACTCCAATACGTTCACTGAAACAAACTTATTTGTGAATGCTCACAGGGCTACATGGCTCTCATGAAAGAAGATGGTGTTCCTGATGACATGAAGGGGAAGGACAAGATTGTATTTGGCAACATCCATCAGATTTATGACTGGCACAGAGAGTACGTAAAATACATGCCATGCCTGACGGTGCACACCCAGCGTCCTCCCTTGCTAAACTGCATCGTGTCAGGCAGATGGTAACGGGTGTTTACCGGTTCGCTTCCTTTTATTACCTGTAACCTCGTGGAGGTAGCTGGTGCAAAGGAAATACAATGTGCCAAGGAGTTTTGTGGTAGCATCTCGTGGCCAGGGGAAGAGTCTCTTCTGTGTGCTGGTCCATCCGGGAAGCCCGCCGGGGGGTGGCTGGCCTGACTGCCTGAGGTCAGAACCTAGTCCTGACCTTGAGCCATTTGCTTCCCTTCCCTGTGTCTCCGGCCTTCGTCTGCACAATGCAGTTCTTAGTCTTACCATCCACCGCACGGGGTTTTTGGTGAAGGGAGACTGAGGTAACATATGTAAGGTGCTCAGAACAACATCTATGTAGAGTAAGCTTCAGTAAAGTTTCCAATTAGAATTGCAGCCATCTGTTGAATAATTACAAATTATTTTAGAGGGCTTTCAAGATACTGTTTTTTCCAAGAATTTTAATGAAAAAAGTAGACATAACTGCACACGAAAATCAGATTTGAGCCCCAATACATTGTCGCACCCGTCCTCATCAGGAGGAGATCCACATGGGGGCTGGTACCACAATACATTTGCCCCTTCAGGTCACCTCACTGCTGATTTTTTTTAAGTTTATTTTATCTATTTTGAGAGAAAGAGAGTGAGAGTGAGCAAGCACGAGCAGGGGAGGGACAGGGAGAGGGAGAGTCCCAAGCGGACTCCAAGCTGTCAGCACAGAGCCCGACATGGGACTCATGCCACAAACCATGAGATCGTGACCTGAGCCGAAGAGTTGGATGCTTAACCGACTGAGCCACCCAGACGCCCCACCTTACTCCTCATTTTAAAAATCCTTAACCACTTGCGGATTGCTTAATGCCAGCTGTTGATATTGTTGTGGGATGTTCCAGCTGCACTGTTCTGTTCCCATGACCTAGACTGGCCACCTGCTTTCCTGTTTTTATGTGCATTCCTGTCCTCTCGGCCCAGAACACGTTCCCATCACTTTCGAAGCCCAGGTCAAATGATCACTGTCAATTAGACGCGCTCCCTCCTCTTTGCAGATAGCATACATAAATGTGCTTTTTAAACTGTAAGATCCTATGCAGATACAAGGAGGGGTTATCGTGGTAGGTGTATCAAGTAGTGTTTTCTTACTTCTAAATGTATCTGTCCTAATAGAGTGTAAAACCTTTGAACCCAGGTACAGGGTCATCATTTTCCTATTACCCCATAGTATCTAACTCAGTTGGACTCCTAAATACAGAATGGTCAACTTCAGGCACGGCGTAATTCATAGACTTCCCAAGAAACTACAGCGGACCTAAGTGTAAGAAGGGATCTTTGGTGCCACTCTCTAGTCTGCCACTTCCAGGTCTGGTTCGGAAGCTGTGATGGGAGGGGAAAACGGCACAGTGCTCCTGGGACGACCACCTGGAAGTGGGGCCTGCCACAGGGTGCAGAGCTATCTTAAAACCCCAAGTGCTAGAAACTTCCACATAGCATTCATTGATGTGCTGGTTTGCGGGTTAATAAAATACCAAACAGGGCGCCTGGGTGGCTCAGTCGGTTAAGCATCCGACTTTGGCTCAGGTCGTGATGTCACGGTTTGTGGGTTTGAGCCCCACATTGGACTCTGTGCAATCAGCACAGAGCCTGCTTGGGGTTCTCTTCCTCTCTCTCCGCTCCCCCCCCCCACACGCTTTATCTCTCTATATATCTCAAAATAAATTTTTAAAAAAACCTTAAGTAAAAAAATAAAATAGCACACATAAATATCAGCGTGGGTAAGTGATCAGTAAGGTGGGCAGATGTCTTAAAGTCGGCTGTGCACAGCTCTTCTGTTTCTGTGCTTACACCTGATTTCTGTCTTAATGGGAGCTAATTAACCTAGAGGCTAATTTGGATAGTATTTAAGAAAACTTTATAAAACTGACACAGGTAACATATTCAGTATTTTACGTCTATTTTTCCCCAATCTGAGCTCCCTAAAAATTATCATAGAATGAATATGAATCTCAAGTTTTCAGAAATAAAAACAAGCAATCATCTTGGAAACCTTTATTTTTTTCTCAGTATTCAGCCATGATACATATTTGCTTATGTCCTTAAGAAAAATGAGACAAAAAATGTGGATTGTCCAAGAGAAGGAAAGGTT
This sequence comes from Lynx canadensis, assembly GCF_007474595.2. Lineage (NCBI taxonomy): Eukaryota > Metazoa > Chordata > Mammalia > Carnivora > Felidae > Lynx > Lynx canadensis. Next base: position 228,402,753 of record NC_044303.2, on the reverse strand, counting down.
GCCGGTCATGGGATGGTCTCATTCTGCCTTGTCTTTTTTGATTGTGTGTCTCTTGTGGTTTCTGTCCTAACAAAATGTTTTTTGTGCACATTACATTTCTTAAGTGCATACCTTACATTTTCCAGTTGATTGTGTCAAAACAGACTATTTTGAAATATAAACCTCAGTCTAAAATCAGAAGGCCAGGGGCACGTGGGTGGCTCAGTCGGTTGGGCGTCCAACTCCAGCTCAGGTCATGATCTCTCACAGCTTGTGAGTTCGAGCCCCACATCGGGCTCTGTGCTGACAGTTCAGAGCCTGGAGCCTGCTTCAGATTCTGTGCCTTCTTCTCTCTGTGTCCCTCCCCTGCTTGTACTCTGTGCCTCTCTCTCTCCCTCTCTCTCAAAAATAAATAAGTAAATATTTAAAAAAATTTTTTTAAATAAATAAAAATAAAATCAGAAGGCCAAATTGGAAATGGCTCTAATATTTCTCTTCTCATTTCAGCTTTTTTTTAGGAGAGTTGGAGAAGTGCCTTGAAGATCCGGAAAAACTAGGATCCCTTTTTGTTAAACATGTCAGTACAATAACATTATTTCTGTTCTGTTCTGATATGGTCATGCTTAGTAACTGATTTTTCAGATTAAAGGAGAACTCACTGGTAGTTTACAAAAGCTCTTCTGTTGAGAATAAAATCAAACCGTGCAGTGTCAGCGAATTGGAATTAAGCCCCCCTCTTGGACACAAATGACCTGCTTTCCTGGTCACCAAGCCCCAGCTGGCTGTTTAGCTCAGGGCAGTACAGAGTGGCCAGAAGGACCAGAGGCAGACCTGAAGCAGAACATCTGGGGATGTCTGTCTGTGGACAAACACGTGTTTAGTGAAGATGGTGATGTACCTAAACATACAGGAGGTTTCGCATAGGAGCCAAATATATGTGCAGATCTGAAATATGTTAACATTAAAGGTCTCTTTAGGAAATTCTTCTGTAAAAAAAAAAAAAAAATTAGTGATAAGAGTTTTGGCATTTTTTGCAAACCTCTTGAATGTCTGCCTTAACAGAAAACAGATGGATTTTTTTTTTTTATATATATCTACTTCTACATTCATTCTATTGTGGAATTTTTTGTGGTTAAAATATATGAAAAAAAAAATCCGTCCTCATACAGATCGAGCTGGAAAGGTACTAGTGTTTTGATACTCTTTTCAGAAAATTATGGCTAGTTTTCTGAGATGTTACACCAAAACTCGAACAAGTGATAATATCATAAAGCTTAGCTACCATGTAGAATCGGACAAGCCCTTGCTGGACTTCTCCCTTGCTGTTACACTAGAAGCCATGGAGGCAGCTCGCATTTACAGGCTTTCACCCTCACACCAGCTTGTGAGATCATGCATTGGTCAGTTGGAAAATACTGGTCAGTTCACCAGGTTAGATCTTCCAGATGCTGAGACATTTTGTTATACAGTATCAAAAAGTCAGAATTGTTCATGTCACCACCCCTCTTTCTAGACCAGTCTTTAGGTGTTGTCGAGAAAACAGTGGCAGGTGTGGGTTTTCCGCAGTTCTCTACCTTGACAGCTCAGAGTTTTATTATTAACAGATACTGCCAGTTTGCCTTGGAACGACACGCTTCTTTTGTTCATGTTCCAGAAAATGTCTGCCAGATACCCAAGTATAAGTAATTACATTTTGTGTCCATCCTTCTCTCAAGTAAAAATGGCAGTCCTCAAAAACCAACAGTTACTTTAGCCCCCAGCTCAGTGCCACAAATGGTTTTGCTTGAGACAACCCATCATATGCACCAGAAGTGTTACGAGGGAGGACCTCTGTTTTGTCACAAGAACATTAAAAAGATATATACTCCATGGTTGAGTTTAAAGAAAATGGACTTTTATTACTGAATCCGGGACATTCTGAGGTAAAACCGGCAGTCTTCTGCCAATGTGTGGGGGTGAATATATGCCAAGATGCCAGCTGATTTTACACATCAGCACGAAGAAAGGGGTAAATGACATCTTAGTATTAGTTGGAAAATAGTTTTGACCCTCTGGATCCCCTGAAAGGCCACAGGGGCCCCCAGAGCTCTGCACACCACACTTTGAGCATCACCGGATTGAGGGGTGGCTTGCTGGGTACCTGTCTCCCTGCCTTCAGCGTTTGAGATTAAAGAGGCTTTTCTTGCGTGCTAAAACCAACACTTCCCAAGACCACTGGGCCATTTGGAGGGGCGACAGTAATTCTTCATTTGAAACCAAGAACCCCGTCCTCTTGTTGCCCCTGGTTGCTATTTGCCGGGTAAAGTGAGGGGTCTGAAATACCTAAGAGGGCGATGAGGACAGACTGCTTTGGGGGCTACAAAGCAGAATGCTACCCTAGTCATGTATCTGGAATGTGCTCCCACGGGCCTGAACCACGGTTTTAAGAAAATTCCCTTTATGAATGTGCTGAAATGTGCATGTACTCTTATATTCTAGTTGAACTTCCAGTTGTTTTAACCCATCTGTTTGCCTTTTTCATTCCTAGGAGAGAAGGTTGCACATGTACATAGTTTATTGTCAAAATAAACCAAAGTCTGAGCACATTGTCTCAGAATACATTGATACCTTTTTTGAGGTAAGACCCAAGATGGAAACAAAGCATTTCTGAATCTTTTGTTAAGGCTGATGTCAAAAATTAAAATATCATGTTTGCCAGGAATGAAGCAAGTCTCAGGAAGTTAGCCTCAGTTATAAGAGTTCTGAACCTGTTTCTTTCCTGTAAGTCAGAGAAATGAGTAGGAGTTCAGCCTGGGCTTGTGTACTCCCTTAGCTTTCAGAAGACTGGGGTCATTGTTAAAATAAAGGGGTTTATTTAAACAGTTTTGAACCTAAGTCTCATTACAGATTCAGAATAACTCATGATCTAAACGTTTAGCCTAAAAATAAAACGTGTTTGTATGAATAAAAGAAAGCAATTGAAAGAAGGTCTTTAAACAAGGAAAAAAGACTTTTAGAAATAGCCCTCGGACGTTGAAGAGGCCACTCTGAGAAGTCGTGCGGGCCTGGTTGGGTTTTGTGCAGCGTGGCCGTCTTCCCCACTGCCTTTCCTGCCGTGTAGTTAGCATTTCCGACCGTTAGACTGACTTGACAACCGCCTTTTAAAAGACAACACTTAAGACCTTTCTTTTCTCCTTTAAAACCCCAGGACCTAAAGCAGCGTCTTGGCCACAGGCTGCAGCTCACAGATTTGCTCATCAAACCAGTGCAGAGGATCATGAAGTACCAGCTGCTCCTGAAGGTGAGGGTTTGCTGGGTGCAGACTGGGAGTCGGGCGTTTGTTTGGTGAGAAGGCCAGACGAGTGAGGGGAAGGAAGTTTGGGCAGGTGAAGGGACTCTTTCCTGTGAAAAAATACCCAGCAGTCTTCTTCTGATTTTAAATTTTTTTTTTTCAACATTTATTTATTTTTGGGACAGAGAGAGACAGAGCATGAACGGGGGAGGGGCAGAGAGAGAGGGAGACACAGAATCGGAAACAGGCTCCAGGCTCTGAGCCATCAGCCCAGAGCCCGACGCGGGGCTCGAACTCACGGACCGCAAGATCGTGACCTGGCTGAAGTCGGATGCTTAACCGACTGCGCCACCCAGGCGCCCCAGTCTTCTTCTGATTTTAAATATTTCAGAGTAAATTTCTCAAAATCTAATAAGGCACCTTTACATCAAGGTCTGAATCAAAATGTTAGTTGAAGTGAACTTTTTCCTCACCACAGAACCATTTTCCTGGCTCTGTCGACTCTGTATGTTCCCTCATCTTCCTGGGGTCCTGGGTTAAATTCAAATGTCAGTCCCCACCTGTTGCTTCTTTTGGCTCTGACAGGGCTCAGGGCCCTTGAGTGGTTTAGATTTCTAAGCACGATTCAAGGCAAAGCCACACGGTTTTCTGGGACAAAAGTGACTGTTGAAATGTATTGAGATTCCTTCGAATACGAATATATAACTTGGAAGCTGGGTATCTACAGAGATCAGAGCTGTGTTGGAGTAAAAGAGGAGCCATTACCTGCTTAGATTTGGTTGATTTTGCTCTGCTACAGCTTGAAATCCACGTAAGGGTATCTTTTCACCAAGTTATTGGGAGAAAGAACTGAGAACACGCAGCTCAAGCGCCTGGCCCGGTGCCCGGCACATCAGGAATGATTCAGAAGGTTAGCTGCGTAGCTGCTGTGTGATCGTCGCCCCTATCATGTTCTCTCTGTGCTTCTTGCAGGACTTCCTCAAGTATTCCAAAAAAGCTAGCCTGGATACATCAGAATTAGAGGTACCTACCTCCCCCCAGTGTGCTGGCCCAGCTTTCCCCTAATCCCCCCATGTCTCCCATGTCTCCCAAGCATCCCACTCCTGGAGGAGTCTGTCCCTGGGGCGTTGAGTCCCTCCACTGGGATGTGCCCTGTGTACACGAGGGGGTGGGGAAGTCAGGAGGTGGACTTGGGGGTGGATGTGAGGGTGAGCACACCAGCCCTCCCCGGAGGGCGCTGACCATTGGTGCTATCTCTCACGCGCTCTCTCTCTCTCTCTCTCCCCCCCCCCACACACACCTGCAGAGAGCGGTGGAAGTCATGTGCATCGTACCCAAGCGGTGCAACGACATGATGAACGTCGGGCGGCTGCAGGGATTTGACGTAATGCGCCTGTTGTTTAAAGTCACCCCTCTGGCTTCTGTCACTTTCTCTGGTCTTGGATTATTTATCTTCCCAGTAGAAAGTTGATCCTTTTGCCTGGTTTTCTGTCTTCTCTCACTTTACTTGAACCTGATTGATATTTTCTTTCAACTTTTTTTTGGTGCATTTGATTTGCTTTTTGAGGACCTTCCTCTGCTCAAAGCCCAGCGCCTGATGGCGGAAACAGGCAGGACTCTGCTTTGTCTCTTGGAGCCTCTGGTGCTGTAACAGCAGAGTTTCCTTTCCCGGCAGGTGGTGGGAGGCAAGGGGCCCCTTGCACATCCATCGTCCCTGGGAGCTTGACTTCAGGACGGCTGTGTTCAGTGTTACTCTACCAGACTTCCCTAGGAGTTGCCAGACGAGGCATATTATACGTTGCCTATTAGTACCTTAAAAGACATTCAGAATTTTTTTAAAATTCAACTACTGAGTAAGGAAAGAGGACAGGTTTTTGCTTTTCTTGCCTACTGTTCTACTAGAGAATTAGGGTTTAAAGTTCGGGCTCTGTGGTTCTCAAGAAAGCACAATCTCCTGGAGGGCTTCTGAAAGCGCAGGACCCTGTGTCTTTCTAATGGGTCCTGCCAGGGTGCCCGTGCAGCTGGCACAGGGATTGCGCCTTGACAGCCTGGTTCGGTGAACTGTTTATACACTTTCAATCCACCTTGTCTTTGATTGTAACGGAGGCCAGAGACTCCCACAGAGGTTGGCAAGAATTTTGTCTAGATGACTATTCTGTTGGGGGCTAAGAACTCATTATAATTAAAGAAAATTTTAAGCTCTTTAATTAATAGAAGAAATATACATTATTCTATGGGAACAAGAAAGGAAACAGAACTTCCTGTATCTTAACTTAGAATGCAATGTTCTCTTCTCTTCCTTTGCACCCCCCCCCCCCTTTAGGGTAAAATTGTTGCCCAGGGCAAGCTGCTCCTGCAGGACACATTCTTGGTCACGGACCAAGACTCGGGACTTCTGCCTCGCTGTAAAGAGAGGCGGGTTTTCCTCTTTGAGCAGATCGTCATTTTCAGTGAACCACTTGATAAAAAAAAGGGCTTCTCCATGCCGGGATTCCTGTTTAAGAACAGCATCAAGGTAATGTGTGTTTGTGTGGACACACGTACCCGTCACGCTGATGAACTGTTTCCTTTTCAGTGATGAAATGTCTTGATCCTTTGTTTATTAAATGTTTGGAGAATTTCCTCAGATATTTTAGAACTTGTAAAAATTCACTCCATCCCTCAACTGCGTTCTGAAGTGGCTGTTGTCTTGCACGCATCTCTGTGTGTCCACAGCCGTTTCTCGTCACGGTTAAACATGATGAGAAGACCTTGTCTGGGTTCGTTCTTGTGTACCACCATTCCTGTGACCACGTACAGCTTAAGTTCAGAGTCACGGATGTGGAATATTGCTCTAAGACCAGAGCAGAAAGCTTTCCCAGTGTCTTATTCTTTGCCTCCAGCCGATGAGGACACACTGAGCCATCAGAGCTGGGCGTGGGGCCACAGGGGTAGATAAGACAGGCAGTCTGTGCCCTGGAATAGCTTGTTCTCTGAGGAAAGAGAAACACAAATAAGTAAACATAAGTAAACATAAGTAAAATCATTGCAAACGGCCCCGAGTCCTATGAACGGGACAAACCAAGGGCAAGGCAGAATAAAGCAGAGGAGGGGGCTTGAGGGCCTAGCAGATGGTCCCTGGGAGATGCAGCCTGCTCACCCACCTCTCCCTCCCTGTTCTTTCCACGTTGGCAGCCGTGCAGCCCTGAGCTCAGAAGGGAGGCGTGCATCCCTGTGTTAGAGCCTCCTACCATCTGAGCCCTGAGGTCTCAGCACCCAGGTGGGACACCACACCATCCAGCTCCCCGTCAGGCTTCTGGTGGCTACCTGCAGCAGCCTCCCTGCTTCCCCTCCCTTCAGGCTGGGAGAGGCTCCTCTGCCCAACAGGACGTGGGAGGCATCAGGACTGGGCTGCATGAAGCTTCGGGCCTCTCCTGCCTCCCACAGTCCTCCGAACGTCTTCCTCCTGACAGACTCTCCACTCCATTCCAGCAGCATAGACACCCTCGATATGTTCTTTTCCATGTCCTGCTTCTGTAAAACTGTTTTACATGTGATACCACATATAATTTCATAACGCGTTATACTAATAGTCAGGGTTTTTGGTGTTTTTTTTTTTCTTCAAAGTTTATTTATCCATTTTGAGAGAGAGGGAATCCTAAGCAGGCTCCACACAGTTGGTGCGGAGCCCAGCATGGGCCTCAAATCCACAAACCGCAAGATCATGACCTGAGCTGAAATCAAGAGTTGATGCTTAACCAAGACTTAGCCACGCAGATGCCCCAGTAGTCAAGTTTTTAAAATGGCATCATTTTATTTCTGGGGCAGAGAAGTCAGGGATACACAAACACCGGGCCATCATAAAGGAGTCAGAAAACCGGTAACTCCCAGGCCCTCATTTCTAGTTAATATTCAAGCACTTAGTTAAATTCTTGGGAATCCCCTTGTCCCTGAGTTAAGAGAATCACCGAAAAGCATCAAGATGATGATATCCAAGGCAATAAAGATGACGGCTCAACCAAAAAAAGTTTGTTTCAGTTTTGACGTAGGATGAGCTTTACATCGCACCTAGCTGCTGGGAATCCATGTGCTTTCGTTGTTGGCGTTGTAGTAAAATACACACAAATTTACCACCTTGGCCGTTTTTCCGTGCACAGCTCAGTGGCATTAAGGACATTAAGTACGTTCACATGGTTGAATCAACCGTCGCCACTGTCCATCTCCAGGACTCTACTTATCTTGCAAAACCAAAATTCTGTGCTCATTAAACCACCATTCCCCATCCCCCCCACCAGCCCCTGGCACCCACCATTCCACTCTCTGGCTCTATGAATTTGACCACTCAAGGTACTTCATCTAAATGAAATCAGAACCGTATCCGTCTGCTTGCGACTGGCTTATTTCACTTCGCATAATGCCCTTGGGGTTCATCCAAGTTGCGGCGTAGGTCAGACTGTTCTTTTTAGGGCTGAATAGTATTCCCTTACTCGTTCCATAGCCCGCATTTTGTTTATCTGTCCATCAGTCAGTGCACGCTTGGGTTGCTTTCACTTTTTGGCCATTGTGAATAATGCTCTAATTTTTTTAAGGTGAGTTGCCTTTGCCTGGAGGAAAACGTGGAAAACGATCCCTGTAAATTTGCTCTGACATCGAGGACGGGTGGTGTGGTGGAGACCTTCACTCTGCACTCGTCCAGTCCAAGTGTCCGGCAAACATGGATCCATGAGATCAACCAAATTTTAGAAAACCAGCGTAACTTTTTAAATGGTAACGTGTGTTCTTGTCTTTCTTTCTAGAAATCTACACATTTCTATTTCTGTTTCTCTTCTCTCTACTATGACATACCTAATAATGACATATTTAGCACAGACTGTGTTTCAGGCCCTGTTCTAAGCCCTTGTTTTATTATTACTTCATTTCCTTTACACAGTGATCCCTGGTGGCAGGTACCACTATTATTCCATTCTACAGACGAGGAAGTTGAGGCACAGAGGGGATTCGTAATTTATTTCAAGCCCCACAATTTCTTCATTGCAGAGTCAGGATTCCAAGCAGGCCAGTTGGCCTTGGGCACATGTCCCACACAGTCTCTCACACCATTTGTGCCCTGGAGCCCTGTCCTGGGAGGGGAATGCTTGAGAAAAACTGAGGCAGCAGACAGAGGTGGCCCTAGATGTCAGAGACATTTCTCCAGTGCAACTTTGAAACTTGGGTTGGCTGGCGTTGCTCATCCATACCTTCCACTTGCATTGGAAAACAAGACATATTTGTCCTTCCCAGCTTCCGTGACATGAGTGATTACAGAGGAGCCAGCAAAGCACCTTAGGGGACATGTCTTCTCCACAAGGAGATGGACCATACTGGCCTTTTTAGAGCGTTCCTTTGACTCTTTATGTCGGCAACTGCTTGCTTCCCTTTGTGATGGCCGACTCTGACTCTGGTTCTAATTTGGCGATCATTGAAGAGCTCTGAGAATTCAGCCAAAAGCTAAATACTCATCTAATGTCTTCTCTCATGTCTGTGTTATGTCCCAGCCCAGTAGGATGTTGTAACTTCTTTGTCCCCATAAAACCACCTTCACACCTCACATGACATTCCAGAGCCAGGAACATAGGCAGTCAATGAAAAATCAAGGGCAAGGTATTTTGGGCCAAGAAGAGGTCAGCTGCCTGGGTGTTAACTCAAGCAAGATTGATCATTTTTTACATTTGTAGTTGGAATTGGATACGTGGGGCTTAGTGGGGGCCAGGGGACGGTCCCTGTGTGTGTAGAAAAGTTTTGCACCTAGGACGGTGAGTCAGTGCAGGCCTCTTTAAATGCATTGTTCTTTTTTTTTTTTTTTTTTTTTTTTTAATTTTTTTTTTTCAACGTTTATTTATTTTTGGGACAGAGAGAGACAGAGCATGAACGGGGGAGGGGCAGAGAGAGAGGGAGACACAGAATCGGAAACAGGCTCCAGGCTCTGAGCCATCAGCCCAGAGCCTGACGCGGGGCTCGAACTCACGGACCGCGAGATCGTGACCTGGCTGAAGTCGGACGCTTAACCGACTGCGCCACCCAGGCGCCCCTAAATGCATTGTTCTTAAGTGATGCATTCATTAAATGCTAACCCATAGCATGTAACTGTTGGGAAATCTCTAAATTTTTACCATCATCTTCAAAATAAAAGGAACTGCCTCCCAAACAGGAAGCCTGTGTAGGCCTTGCTGTTAAAGTTTACTAGACACTCTCTTCAGTCTAGGCAAAGTCCTATTCTGGAGGGTTGAGCACCATCAGGAATGCAGTGGGGGCTCTAAGCATGTCACATCTCTCCCTCTCGCCCTTTGTTCCAGTGAGAGGTCATGGCCAAGACAGACTTAGTAAAAATGTCATTCGGCTCCAAAATGCTTGTTCACACATGCCCGATGTCCCCCCAGACAGGAAGGGGTTCTAATTGTTGTATTTCTCAAAAGTTTTAACACTTTAAGAATTTGTGTTCGTATTTCCCCCTATCTTACTTGGCATGTTTCCTTCCGTCCCTGCGGATGATTACCTAACAAATGAAGCCATTGAAGTCAGGAGATGGGACGGCTACTGGACACCCCCCCCCCCCCCGTCTGTCTTTGTAGAGCTCTTTTCCTTCCCTCCCCTCTGGTGCCAAACCTGCAAAGCAGGGGTGGTTCCTAACACCATCTGTGTGCCCTCAGGGTAACCAGGGGTATTCCTGAACTCTCAGCAGCTTCTTTGCTCTCTGGGTTAAAGAAGACTTTTGTGGCTTCGGGCCTGAACTCTCCCACTGGTAGGAGCCCGCTGCTGCCTGAGATTCTCCCCCAGGGCAATTGGACTTCCACTTGGCAGGGATGCAAAGTCTCTGCTTGGTGCTCCCGGCTGTTAAAAGTCAGCCCCACGGTGGCCCTCCTGCCCCCTGGACTTGGCCTTCTCTGCCCCCCGGACTTGGCCTTCTCTGCCCCCCCGCCCCCAGCCACTCACACAGGCACACCTCCCGTGATGGAGTCAGTGTCAGTTTATAAGTAGGAGAGCAGCATTCAAGGCCTTTGCCTTTTCCTTTGCTGATGGATGGTGTCATTCTGCCACTTCCAGGATGGGTGGCTGCTTAGAGGTCGAGATGGCTGGCTACCAGTCACATGGATGAGCCACGACTTGAGGGGGGCGGGTATTCAGGACCTGCATATCCTTTTGATTGTATCCTGTGCCTTTCTCCTTTGCCCCACGAGGATATTTTTCTTGGCGTCCTGACAGTCTCCTCTGGGTCTCCCCTGTTTTGCAGCATTGACATCACCAATCGAGTATCAGAGGAACCACAGCGGGGGCGGCGGCGGTGGCGGCGGCGGCGGCGGGGGCAGCGGCGGGGGAGGGGGCGGCGGCGGCGGAGGCAGCGGCGGGGCCCCCAGCGGCGGAGGCGGCAACCCCAGCGGCGGCCCCGGCAGCTGCAGCGGCCTCCCCAGCTCGAGCAGAAGCAGACCCTCCCGGATCCCCCAGCCTGTCAGACACCACTCCCCCGTGCTGGTCTCCTCTGCAGCCTCGAGCCAGGCAGAGGCAGACAAGATGTCAGGTACGTCCACTCCCGGCCCTGCACCGCCCCCTCCCGGCAGCAGCCCCGCCCCGGAGGCCGGCCCCGGCCAGGCCGGCAGGCGCGCCCCGGGAGAGCCCGAAGGCCCCGAGCGAGAAGCGGAGCACATCCCCAAGATGAAGGTGATCGAGAGCCCCAGGAAGGCCTCGGGGAATGCCGCAGGCGCCGGCCGCGATGCGGACGTCAGGGAGGCGCGGGCCAACCCGGAGGACAGCCGCTCACGGAGCAGCCTGGGCTCGCTGCCCCTGGGAAAGCCCAGGCCCGGGGCCGTCTCGCCTCTGAACTCACCTGTGGCCACCGCGTTCCCTTCTCCCATCGGCAAGGAGCCCTTTCCCCCCAGCAGCCCCCTGCAGAAGGGGGGCTCCTTCTGGAGCTCCATCCCCGCCTCTCCCGCCAGCCGGCCGGGCTCCTTCACCTTCCCGGGGGACAGCGACTCCCTCCAGCGGCAGGCGCAGCGCCACGCGGCCCCCGGCAAGGACACGGACCGCATGAGCACGTGCTCCTCGGCCAGCGAGCAGTCCGTGCAGTCCACGCAGAGCAACGGGGTAAGAACGCCCGGCAGCCTGCGCCCGCCCGCCCCGCTGCCTCTGTCCCGCCAGCTCTTCTAAACCTCCCCGTGGCCGCCGCTCTCCTCCTACTAACTCCCGGCTCTCCGGCTCCTCCGGCGCCGCCCGCAGAGGTCGGAGCCCGCCGACGCCCCGCGGGCCTGGACGGCGCGCCTTCTAACCCTCCTGCCGCGGGGACAGCGCTGCTCTCGTCTCTACTAACTCGCTCCTTGCTTTGTGTGTGTCTCCTTAATATGGGAAGCAGATCAGTACCTTGCGAACGCAGCGCCTGTGCGTCTCTCACACTCTCTGACCAGCAGAATATCTCGGAACTTCCTTTTTACCCCTGCCTTCCTCACACACGTTTTTTAGAGGGGTCAGCGTCCCTGCTGTTTACCTCCTATTTCAATTGGAATCTGTACACTTTCAGCTTTTTGCTCATCGCTTGGTTGTGCTCTTTTATGCCTTAAATTATCTTTGCAGCGTTTTTGACTCACCTGCTGAAAAAAAAAAAAAAAGTCCCTCGAGAAAACTTCCAACAGCAATTCACAGCAAACTAAGCAGACAAAATAGGGGGAAAGGAATCTCTCCAGTGGAAATGCTTGCTTCCGCCAGTTTCACTCTGGAAGAGAGAGAGACTGCCTTAGCGCCTCTGGAGCGCGGGCTCCTGCTGGCGGGGAGCGAGGCGGAGGCTGGATGCCGAGCGACCTGCGTTCTGCCCGGCAGGGGGCGCGCTGCGGGCGCTCCGGGCTTCCTCGCCCTCTCCTAGGCCCGTTGCCTGGGTCGTGTCCTCAAGCAGAAAGGTTGCTGTGGTGGGGTTTTCCCCCATTTCTGTGGCTTCCTCACTATCCTCCCCAGCTGTTTTCCTACACGGCAGATGGCCTGACCTTTAACACTTTCCTAAAGGCATGCGTGAGGGAAGAGAACTGTTCTAACGAGTGTATGTTTGATCGCTTTATAAATTTTTAAATACATTTCCCTAAAAGGGTCTGTGTCTCTCATTATGAAAACGAATCTGGCTTTTGCATGTCTCTCTTCTTTCCTCTGGACTTCTATTAATGCCTTGTTTGGGGTGACGTGGCCTTTTCTTTTCCTTCTACTTGTTACATATATTGTTAAACTCGATCTTTATACTTAATTGAGAAAGAAATCAGGAAGCGGGTCTTGGTACGTTTATTTGCCCTTGACTCTTATTTGCAAAAATAAGCGGTCGGGGCAGGCAACCTCTGCAGTGGCTGTGGCCAGTGTCCTGCAGAATAGCCTGGCCCCCGGTTGGGTATGAATTGCTAGGAATGCAGGTGAGCAACTTCAGCCAGAGAAAAAGAGGCAGAGGTCGCAGGATTGCCTGCCAGCATCTGGTGGAATACTCGGGATGCAGGCATGGTCTTACAGCTGAGACCCCTCCTACGAATTGGGCTCATCCTAACCTGGACACTCCCCATAAGCAACCGAGGACCTTTCAGAGTCTGTGCTTCAGAATGAACCTCGACTGCTCCAGCACAGGGCAGCCCGTGATGGTCGCTGGGCTCCCATGAGTGTACAGATAACAGTCACCACCTGGCTCCCTCCTGGGATGTTCACCCTGAGACAAAGGCATAGTCAGTCACATGTGACATATGTCCCAGCTTTAGGCTGCACAAGCTGCCTCTGCCTCTCGCTTTTTTTTACGTGGTAGGTAACCTGGAACGGGAAATTGCCAGTGTTTTAGATGAGTCAAAGTGCCTTACAGAGATGCCCTGGAAGGCTGGGACGACCACCAGAGGCCTGAATGGGGATTTGAAAATGTCCTCTAGGATTCTTAAGTATTCCAGTTAAAAGGAACCATCGCCCTGCCCCATTTCTGCCCATCTGGGTCATCTTATCCTCCTGGCAGGTCTGCTTTGACCACCTTCCTCCTTGACTACTTCCATGGAACTGTCTGCACTCACAGCCAAGCAGCTGTGCCTAACCCATGGCCTGGGTCCTTCTTCCTCCTTTAATGGGCACCTTCCAGAAAGTTCTTCTGAGAACAGGAGTGGAGTGGATGTGGACCAACCCAGACAGTGACTGTGCCAGCCCCCAAATGTGGATGCACGATGTCTCTGCACCTGCCCACCTGGGCAGCAATAGAAATGCAACCCTGCCTTCGTCTCAGAAGCCAGGTGGCCCGTGCACATTCCTAACCCCCACTCTGTAAGGGGGTAATGATTGTGCCAGCTGGGAAGGCGGTTTTGAGCATTAAATGAGATGGATTTTAAATGCCTGGTACTTAGCCTGGTTCATAGGGCGTGTTCAGAAAATACCAGTAGCTGTTGTTGTTGTGGCAAAATTAAGAGACAAAGCTTTGTATGCGTTATTGCCAAAAGCGGCTATGCCACATAAGTTGCTTTTCGTTTGCGTTCTCTAGCAAATTTGGCTTCGTAATCTCAAAATTATTGGTTATTGCTATATAAGTCAGAATCCTAAAGTACATGCTCAAAGAATACAATGGCAGAAATGACTATGCACAGCCCGTAGCCTGACGTGGACAGCACGGGCATCCACGAGGGGCAGGTATCCGCAGCCGACTCCGCCAAGACAGGAACAGAGCTTGGCACTCCGCTGTGTTTCCCTTAAATATCCACTGCGGGTCTGGAGCCCTGGAGTTCTCGGGCCGCTGACTTGCTAATAGCAGCCGGCCGTCCTCTGCCGTGTGCCCCAACACCAGCCCGGCAGCCCGGGCTGACCTGTGTGAGGCGGGATTGTCCGGCAGGCGCGACTGCACCACCCAGGACCTGCCCCAGGCACCCAGGAGCCCAGCAGAGGCTAGTGTCCTCGAAGCCCGGGGGATCCGTGAACGTCCTGACGGCGTCGTTGGCGGAAGCCTCTGAGAACAAGCAAGCAGGAACAGGGTGCCTGATGCCCCTTCCCACGTCCCACCCGTTGGTAGAGGGGATTGAGCAAGAGCTAGCTCAGGATTGGCCAGTGGTGTCAGCTTCACCCCCTTCCCCGGAACAAAGGGGTCACTTGGCAAATGACAGCTTGAGACAAACACTGCCATTTGTGTGTCTTCCGCTCAGCAACTAACGCCACTCGGCCCACGGGCCTAGGTAGGTGGGCTTCAGAAATGATCTCTGTTTCCCTTTTGCCATCTCGCCTCGTTGAGTTCCTAGATAGGTATCGCGCGTCTGCTGCCTGTCAGTCACTGTGATGGACGTTAAGGACACACAGTGGACGAGGAGGTCGGGTACTACCAGGAGGACTTCAGGGTGAGAGGAGCATAGGCTTTCCCACGCCAAGGTCCGTTCCCGAAGCTTGAATCGCGAGGCCCGCGGTGTCCACAGCTGCCCTGTCGTGCTGGGTACTCTGTGTGTTACTGTGGCAACGGCACCTTCCGGACGCTCGAGTCACACAAGCTCCTGGAAGGGCCACTCACCGAGGGACACGAGTGACTATCCTTAGGAGCAGGGCAGTAGTCGATTTACTTTTCAGGTATCGCTCATTCTTTCAGAAGGAAAGGAATAAAAGGTGACCGTGGTGAGGCATGTCAACAGCTCGGCCGGAGCCGGCAGCCTGTGCTCCGAGAGAACGTTTTCTTTGGCAGATCTGGGGCCGCTCCGTGGTCTAGTGTGTCAGCTGGGGAGCTACTCTCGGGGCTTTTTAATTTAATAATGCTTTTCTAGGTGAGCGTGGTAGTCCCCGTGACACCCCCACAACCTAGATCTAAGGTAGCACGGCACCGGCAGGAGGACTGAGCCATTCCTTTGAGGTGCAAGGAAGATGGGGCTCAAATCATCTCCCAAAAGCAGAGTGTCGTCACTGCGCTGAGTCGCCTTAGATTGTCGCTCACGTTGCTTTCTAAGTTTTCGGTGATCGGGAAAGAGGCACAGAGTCAGCTAACGAGAGAGTGGCTCCGAGTCTGTGTGGTGAGCACTGCTCTGGGCCGGCACGAGACGGCGCCCACGGATGACATCACACCTCGTTTCAGTTCCCCTCTGCCTTTCTCTTTGTCCTCCCTCCCACTCCAGAGTGAAAGCAGCAGCAGTAGCAACATCTCCACCATGTTGGTGACACACGATTACACGGCAGTGAAGGAGGATGAGATCAACGTCTACCAAGGAGAGGTCGTTCAGATTCTGGCCAGCAATCAACAGAACATGTTTCTGGTGTTCCGAGCCGCCACTGACCAGTGCCCCGCCGCCGAGGGCTGGATTCCGGGCTTCGTCCTGGGGCACACCAGTGCAGTCATCGTGGAGAACCCCGATGGGACCCTCAAGTGAGTGCCCGGTGGGCCAGCCGCGGGGACAGGGGCCCGAGCGCGCACGAGGCCCAGAGGCCCCGCTAGAGAGCTGCGCCATCGTCTATCCGTGCGAGTTCATCTCCAGGCGCAGTGCGGAACCCCAGAGTGAAGACGGGGTGGCCTCTCATCTCTCAGACTTGTTCTGACAGGGTCTTTCGATAACCTGCGTTTGCAGACACAGCTTTTTTTAAGCCACTGAGTAAACCACAACAATATTGTAGTCCCCAATATTCTGGTTGGGGGGGGGGGGGGGACTCTCCAAGGACCCCTGCCCTCTTAGCAGGCTATGCTGAGGGTACATCCATGAAGGTGCTCGTCTGTGAGCTGCAGGTAAAGGTCTGTGTGATGCCATTACTGTCGTGCCTCACGTATACTAGAAGGTTTCATTCCACTACGAAATGAGACTGGGTTTGCTGCGTTAAACTTTAAAAAAAGTTTTTTTTAATGTTTATTTTTGAGAGAGCGAGAGAGAGAGAGACCCAGCATGAGTAGGGGAGGGGCAGGAAGAGAGGGAGACACAGAATCCAAAGCAGGCTCCAGTCTCTGAGCTGTCAGCACAGAGCCTGACGTGGGGCTTGAACTCACAAACCGTGAGATCGTGATGTGAGCCAAAGTCAGAAGCTTAACTGACTGAGCCACCCAGGTGCCCCTGCATTCAACATTTTTTTTTTTTTTTTTTAAAGAAAACGGAATTCAGGTGCTGATTTAAAACTCTGCCCTTCTCTGAATCTATTTGGCTGTGATAGAGATCAGCCACATGGCTTCTGGGAATGGAGGCATGGCAGGAATTTGTGATTTCTGAAATCTCCAATGACGGTGACCACGGTCACGCTCCTGTCCAAGCCCGGCAGGACCCTCGGTGGGGTATGAGGCACACCTGGATGGGACCCCATCACCACCCCACACCTCTGGGCCTGGAGCTTGCAACCCCCCCCCGGGGATGCTAGGCTTGAGCTCAGGCTGCAGAGGGTCTCTTCCATAATGATCCCCTTGTCCCGTCTCTCCTCGATATATAGAAGTACTTTATCTTAGTACATTATTCAAGAATCCCATTTTGTACTTTATTTTATCAAAGGGTATTCTTAGGCCTTGTATTAAGGTTCTCCAGAGAAATAGAGCCAATAGGAGCGTGTGGGAAGGAGGCAGGTGTTGTAAGGAACTGGATCATAAGGTTATGGGGAATTATGAGTCCAAATCCACAGTGTAGACCAGCAGGCTGGGTGCCCATTCTGCTAAAGAATTCCCTCCAGCTCGGGGAAGCCAGTCTTTTTGTTCTACTTAGGTCTCCGGTTGATTGGAGGAGGCCCACTCACCACGTGGTGGAGGGCGGAGTGTTTTACTTTACCAATTAAAATTTTAATCTCGTCCAGAAACACCCAGAACAACACTTGATCACATCTCTGGGCATCAAACGGCCAAGAATTGACCATCATCATGGCCACTTCTGTATTTTAGTCCTTAACACTTAAGAATTTCTTGGTTTCCCCTCTGGTTTTTAAGACTCAGGGTCAGGTTTCCCTCAGCAGAGCACACTGTTCCTGAAGGAGCCTCAGTCAGCCTGTGTCCCCATAGGTGAGCTACTCAGCTCTTCTCTGATATTCTCAGGAATCACTTGCCGAACACTGGGAAGATGTAACACTAACAATGTGTTACTTTCCCCCTAGGAAGTCAACATCTTGGCACACAGCACTCCGTTTAAGGAAAAAATCTGAGAAAAAAGATAAAGACGGCAAACGGGAAGGCAAGTTAGAGAACGGTTATCGGAAGTCTCGGGAAGGACTCAGCAACAAGGTATCTGTGAAGGTGAGTCTGAGCGTCTCCAGGAACCCGTGTCATTCCGAGGGGGCAGCAGGGGGCCTGGCGCCCAGCCTCGCTTGCCACGCCCTGCCTCCCGCCAGCCAGGGCTGCCTCCCGCCAGCGCAGGGCTCCGGGCACAGGTGGGTACACCTGTGCGGGGAACAAGGGACACGCAGCACACCTGACCAGGTGCACGTGTAGCTTACAAGGAACACTGCCAGCTGCCCGGTGAAGCAGAAACCAGACCCTTGCAAGTACAACGCTGCAAAGCCGCTGTGGCGCTGACTTCATCCGGGGGCCGCCTCAGCCTCGCCAGCTCCGGCACATTCCCTTGGCAGTGGCTTCAGTCATCTTGGTTCCCGTGGTGCGACTGCCTCAAACCTGGGTTGGCGAGTGGTTGCCTGGGGAGAAAAAATCTCCCCCAAAGGGAACGCGAGGGCTCTGGGCCAGGGCACCGGCCGCCCTTCAGAAGGAAGGGGTGTGGGGACCAGCTGGACCCAGCCCACTGGATGAGAAAAATGGGCATTTCTGAGGTTAAAGGGCGTTGATGCGTTTGTGAGAAGGAAGACAAAAGCTCATCTAAATTTGGATGAGTACATTTAAAGGCAATGAAAATGCGCTGTTTCGATACCCACGAAAACCAAGTTGTATTTCCACTCATCTTTCAGTGATAATCGTAGCCGGGGAATAAACTCAGTATACCTCAAAGCAGTTCTTGCTTCTGGTTAATATCTACATGCTTTTTCCATTTCAGCTTCTCAACCCCAACTACATATATGACGGTGAGTTCTGTTGTCTGCTTCCTCCGGTCTCGCAGAGTGTAGGTCTGTGGGGCATGGCAGAGAGGCCTCGGGTGTGCCGCGTGGAACGGGTTTTTTGTGGCGCTCCGGGTGTGGGCGGCAACGAGGGCCTCATTCGTTTGTTAGCGTTGGTGGATGTGGGAGGGGAACCAAGGGTGACTGGTGTCCCTGACTCCTCTCTCGTGCAGTTCCCCCAGAATTCGTCATTCCCTTGAGTGAGGTCACGTGTGAGACAGGGGAGACCGTTGTTCTTAGATGTCGAGTTTGTGGCCGCCCCAAGGCCTCGATCACCTGGAAGGGCCCTGAACACAACACCTTGAACAACGACGGTCACTACAGCATCTCCTACAGGTGAGGGTGGATCTCGCTGGCAGTGAGCATGACCTCTGGTCACTGTGACCAACACTGTCAAACTGCTTACTTAGCTTTTGCACCCTGACGCCTCCCACGAGGGCCCGTTTCATCCGGGGTGCACAATAAAAATTAAAATTCCACTTGAAATTCCTTGGCAATACTCGCTCTCAGAATTTCCTGTGACCCCAAAGAGGGGAGGGGAGGGGTGGCCACTGGGGGAGCTGCCCCTCTGTGACCCACGGTGTCTTGTCATCTGTACGGCAGTGACTTGGGAGAGGCCACTCTGAAGATTGTGGGTGTGACCACAGAAGATGACGGCACCTACACGTGCATCGCTGTGAACGACATGGGTTCGGCCTCATCCTCAGCCAGTCTGAGGGTGCTGGGTAAGCTGCTCCCCGAGCTGATCTGAGGCCCAGAGGCCCCGCCCCTGCACAGACCCGCCCCACATACTCTGAAGTGTTTGGCAACAGTCACTCTCGGGGCCTTCCCAACAAGAGCTACAAGGGGCAGACCACGGTATCTAGGACATCCCGGGGAGGGACACGGTGAAGGCCGCTCATCACGGCCCCGGTGCCAGCCTCTGGGTTGGAACACAGCACATTCCGTGTTCTTAGTGCTCAAAACACATCCTCCTATTTGATTTCTCTTTTATTCAATTCCTGAGTTGACACTTTGGCTCTGAGAGACTCTCCTCCAAGCTGGTCTCATGTGGACCATGAGAGGAGAGGAAGAACTGCGGCTGAGGCTCTGTGCCTGACTTAGACCCTAACGGCGTCCCTCCCGTGAGTGCAGGGGACCAGGGTGGGACCTGCGTCCCTCCGGTCCGAAGCCCTTGCTCTCTTCACTGCCCAGCAAGGCCTTGTTCTCTGTCCTCAGCTAGACTGAGCTACTGGAGGCAGAACCCGTGTCCTGGGCCTTTCTAAGTCTCCTCTGGGTGCACTTGACAAGATGCTCAGGAGGCAGCACGTACCCCTTGATTTGCAGCTACTGCTTTGGCAGAAGGCCAGCTTGGCAGCACAGGACCGCTGACTTTTGTCACGTGTCCCCCAGCTGCACCAGCTCAAGGAACCTGCTTCCGAGAGCAAAACAAAAATAAAACCCTGAACTAAAAGGTGCATTGAGTTCAGGAACACCCTGTGTGTGGACAATGAACAGAATTATCTTAGCATTTTTATCCTGTGTCTCTTCATCCCAGATATTTTAATCTCATTAAACCAGAGAAAGGGAATGTCCTGAATTTCTCAGATCATGATACAAAGAAGAAAGAGAATCTTGAATTTAAAAGTGAAGAATCACCGGTGTTGTAATTTGTAAAAGAGGCCACAGAAACTATCCAGGTGGTTTTTGCTTTCTAATAAATCAGTAGCACAAGCTAAAGGCACTTGGGGAGGTGGAAGATGCCACCTTGGAGACGCGAGTCGGAAAATAATGGAAAAGGCAGTGGGTGTTTATTTCTGTCACGTAAACCCATCTCGTCCTCATCCTAAGTCCCAGCCTGTCGTGTGTATTTTATGCTTTGGGCACATCTTCATTCCGATGAGCCACAGCGGACATGCCCGGCAGCCACGGTGGCCGCCATGTTGGACAGCGCAGGCCTAGAGACCCCTTCCCCCAGTAGCGCCGCAGAAACCAAGCTCAGGGGAGGTGCTGCTCTTGTTACAGGTCCAGGGAGTGATGGGATCATGGTGACCTGGAAAGACAACTTTGACTCCTTCTACAGCGAAGTGGCTGAGCTTGGCAGGTACAATATAAAACCCAAAGCCCCTTCCAGGAGAGCAGAGAGTAAGACATAACTCACCTCAGGAGTAGATAAAATCAAGTGGTGTATTTTGCTACCAGTTGGAAGTTCTAGGAGTTCTATTTGGAAGGTAACCTGTAATTGTCTTTCGACAGTAAACACTGAGGGTTCAGACGTTTTCAGCTCAGATTCCAGGAGACAATGAAGGCCTAAAGCCATAAGCCATCCGTTCATGCAATGACTCAACTCCTCTGCTGTGCGTCTAGGACCGAACCAGCTGTCGTGTCCTTGGGAGAAGTTGGAGGAGAGTCGCTCAAACCCTTTTTGTGGGACTTAATTCTCCTTTGGAGGCTCAGCTAGGAAAGGCTGAGTGTGCCCGGCAGACTTGAGTTGTCCGTGGAGACGTGCATTGGAGATGCGGGGCACACCTGCATGAGCAGAGAGAGGGGCTCCTCCCTTCCAGAAGGGCAGCCAGGGCTCGGGCGGTGGTCAGCAGGGCCCTCAGGCCCTCTGGCTCGACTCTGCTGCCCATCCACACGGCTCTCCTCCACTTCTCCAGTCCTGACCCAGGCAGCAAGAAGGTCAAAAGCATGACAGCTGAGCTTGTCGCTTTTAAAAAGCTTTCCAAGAAACCCCCAGAGCGGCCTCCTCCATTCGAGTGGCTGCACTGGGTCTCGTGGCTCCAGCTACCTGTGCACATACCCGCGTGTATCAGGCTGACCTGTCTGTCCGCTGTCCATCGCTGCACGGGCACCCACTTGCTGTCTCGAGGCAGCGCTGACTTATCACTTCTGGCCACGTGTGGAGTGATCGGGCAGCTATCCGCTGGTTTCTCCTGGGCTCAGTTGGCTGGGACGCTGGGCCTCTCTCCACATAGACTTTCGCCCTGGGCTTCCTCACGTGATGGCAGAAGCCTCAGGGCCTCTCAAGGCTCGGCCTCAGAAATCAGCGGCCGCACTTCTTCCGCGTTGTGTGGGTCAGAAATACCACCGGCCAGGCCAGGTTCAAGGAAGAGAAACAGACTGCCCTTTTG
The DNA here is from genome assembly GCF_007474595.2 of Lynx canadensis. NCBI lineage: Eukaryota > Metazoa > Chordata > Mammalia > Carnivora > Felidae > Lynx > Lynx canadensis. The sequence continues at coordinate 228,381,426 of NC_044303.2, read as the reverse complement.
TGGGAGAAGTAGCAGAGTGGTGTGGCCGTTTTCTTCCCACCACAGGGTGATTTCTATTCCTTGCATTCCCCAGTACTCCCCAAATTTCATCCCATCCTATGGTAGCGGGCTCAGATTTGAGGTCCAAGACCCTATTTTCCAGGTTGGGTCAAGGTGCCACTGAGGCTTCTTCGGTGTGGCTCACTGGGGACAGCTCCAGAGGCCGTGGGTGCTGATGAGTGACCGGCCCCACACAGGCGTCCTGTAAGTCAGGCACTGTGACAGCAGTGACACTCCTTTCCAAAAAGGGGCACAGGGTGACTGGGGGCCACCAAGTGCATCCAGGCTTCTTGACATGGTGAGGAAGGCTTTCCATGACAGCAGAGGCGGAGGCTGCCTGGTTGGTCTCACATGTCACTTCTGCCGAATTTGAGGTCAGGAGGTCACACAGGGTGAGGAGATGGAGTTTGCCTCTAGGAAGGAGAGGAGACGCATGACTGAGGGGCTCGGAGACTGGCAGGCTTCCTCGGGGTCGTCGCGGGCCGTCGTTCCTCCACGAGTGGCCAGGGAGGGCAGGGCCTGTGGACAGGGGAGGCTGCCCCGCCCCCGGTCCATTTAGGTTAACAGTTTCTTGTCCATGACAGACTCAGAGTCGTCTGAAAGTGACCTTCTTGGCATATTTTCCAGGGGCAGATTCTCTGTCGTTAAGAAATGTGATCAAAAAGGAACCAAACGAGCAGTGGCCACTAAGTTTGTGAACAAGAAGTTGATGAAGCGTGACCAGGTCACCCACGAGCTTGGAATCCTGCAGAACCTCCAGCACCCGCTGCTTGTTGGCCTCCTTGATAGCTTCGAGACCCCCACCAGCTACATCCTGGTTTTGGAAATGTGCGTACACACCCCCTTCCCTCCCCAGCTTGGGAGCCTCTGCCTCAACTTTAAGTGATCTTATTGTTGTTTGTTCTCTAAGAAGGGCAGAGAGTGGCATTTGGGGATCCACAGAACGTGTAAAATACAAAAGAAAAGCCTACTGTCAGAGACCACAGTTCTAGAGCTTTCCAGTAACGGTAGAAAGAAGTATAGTCTTTAGCGTGCGCTGTCCAAACGAGGGAGCAACCAGCCTAGCATCAGAACACCCCAGCACTGCCCAGGTTCCCTCTGGGTGTCGGCCTGGAGATGCCACCTGGTTCACGGGATCCCCCAGAGGCCCGGCCTCTGAAGACTCATGTGCTGCCGGGGGCCCAGGGTGAACTCACTAAGAGCTCTCTCATCCCCGATGCTTTGGGCATCCAGTCCTGCCCCTCGGGGCTCATGCCCACCCCCTGCAGGATGGTCAGGACAGGGGGAGGGGGGCACCTCCGGCCAGAGCAGCCCCCCTGCTCCCCGTGGCACTCCAGGGCCTCAGTGCCATCTCAGCGAACACGTCAGTCATCTGAACAGTGAAAACTGTGACCCGAGAGCATCGGTCCTCACTCGGGGGCAGTGTTGCTCCCCAGAGGACATTTGGACATGCCCGGAGACTTGCTTGGGTTGGGGGTTCCCCTGACATCTAGAGGGTGGAGGCCAGGGATGCTGCCCAGGATGGCCCCACAGCCGAGAACCATCTGTTCCAAAGTGTTAGCTGTACGCGTTTGGGAAGCCCACCCTAGAACATTCTGGCCTCTGTGAAATACAGGGGCGTTTAGCTGGGTTTAAATACCTATTCCTTCTTTTTTTACTAGGGAGTCCTTTCATATATTTACATAGATTTACAACTTCTTTCCACTGGTAAAAGCAAAATATTCTGTGCCATTTAGTAGTTCCTTGATGCATTCTCAGGGGGACAGAGTAGGACAGACAGGAAGGCCTCCTCAGAGCCTCTAGGACACATTCTTCCTGACAGTGGGACTCGGGCTCTAGGAGCCCGTCATTTGCAGGGACCCCTTCAAGGCCCTGTGTTTGATTTTTCTGTGTGTTGTATTGCTTTTTGTAAAGAATTTGGAAGTGCCTTCAGAGGGCAAGGCCGGGGGAGGGCATGTGTCAAGACCATCTCCCCTGCCCCCCCAGGGTAAAGCTCCTGCTGGAGTGTCGAGGGCCTGTCGCAGCCTCCGTCTTTGGATTAGCAGACATGTCAGATGGCAGAGGGAGGACGGCAGGCCCCCGAGATGTCCCCCTACGCTGAGTGTCATGGGCAAAGGGCACGTCGGGGGACTTGGGGCCTGGGCACAGCCCAGTCTGGCTTCTGTCCGTGCTCCCTATCTCATTGGCTCTGTACCTGGGGCTCCTTTCTCAACCTTAGAATTTTTAAAAATCTTGTAATGGGGCTTGTTGTGGCACTAAAATGACGTCCAGGCAGAGACCTCAGTACCTGGGAGGCTCCTTTCGGACTTGAGATGCTGGGTGACTAATAGCTACTGATCATCTGGGGATTTTTCAACAAAAACTAAAGTCCTCATCAAAAATTGGCAAGACGTCCGTTTCTGGTGTAAAATTTACGTATGTTCAGCTGTCCTTTCTTTTTAGTGGAAAACTAAATGGTTTGGTCTCACCATACTGTTAATAGGATTTTTTTTCATAGCAGATGTCTTACTACCACATTCTCCTTGATGACCTTGTTATCAGACAAATGGCTGGTTTTCCTAGAAGTTTGTTTTGCAAGCAAAGGGGGCAGCGTAGGCTGGGGTTCGGGGAGGCCGGGGCCAGACCACCACATTGCAGTTGTGGCCTTCAGTTGAAGAAGCTGGCGTGGGGACTAAGTGAGCTGACAGAGAGTGTGTCGTTCCTGGCACGCGGGCAGTGCTGTGTCAGTGGCTTTTACGTCAGCAGTGATTCAAAGTAGGGAAGCCTTTTGAGTCCAGCATGAAGTGAGAAGCACCAGCTACCCACACGGGTCGGCAGGTAGTTCCTTCGGCTTCCAAGCTCCCACTTCGGGGACATGGAAACAGGGGTCATTTTGATGGAAGGCACAGTTTCAGTTACTGTCAAGGCTTCTATCCTTACAGATCCCAGAAATGGTGGGGAGGGGGCAGTCCTCCCTCCCGGGTCACAAGTGAGCAGGGTGACCGCATTCCTTAGAACTCTTCACGGCTCCCCTCTGAGTTCCTGTTTTATTTTTTTTATTTATTTTTTTTTTAATTTTTTTAATGTTTTTATTTTATTTTTGAGACTGAGACAGAATATGAATGGGGGAGGGTCAGAGAGAGAGGGAGACGCAGAATCTGAAACAGGACCAGACTCTGAGCTGTCGGCACAGAGCCTGAAGCGGGGCTCGAACTCACAGACTGTGAGATCATGACCGGAGCTGAAGTCAGATGCCCTAACCGACTGAGCCACCCAGGCACCCCTCTGAGTTCCTGTTTTAAAAGGCGCCCAGGAAGACCGTGAGCTCGGCGTCTGTGCAAATGCCCGGATTCTGGGTGGAGCAGGCTTGTCACGCTGTGGAGCCCAGGCATTAAGACCAAGTGGCTGTTTTCTCATCGCCCCGTGACATCAGCCCTTACGTTATCCCGTTTTATAGGTGGTAAAACTAAGGCTCGGGGAGGTGGTGTCACTTCATTCTGTCCAAGAGCAGATGGCTTGCCCAGGCCGTCTCCTCAGTGTCTCAGAGGCTGGGCAGGAGCCCACGTGTGCTGCTGTCTGCCTCCCCACTCCCTCTGGGGGCTGAGCGACCTTGTTCCCCGCTCGCATCCATAATGAGGTTGGACAGAAACGACCCTCTTGATAGAGTCGCGCCTTTAGGTGGAGGTACGATTCCGAAACCCCAGCCTTGTGGGACGTTAACAAGGGGCCCACCCGCAGCCGCCCGTCTCCCGTTACGCAGGAGAGGTCAGCGCCGTGACGAGCATCGTGCGCATTCCTGCCTCCACAGGGCTGACCAGGGACGTCTCCTGGACTGTGTGGTGCGATGGGGAAACCTCACCGAAGGGAAGATCAGGGCGTATCTGGGGGAGGTTCTGGAAGCCGTCCGATACCTTCACAACTGCAGGATAGCGCACCTGGACCTCAAGGTTAGTGGGCTTCCCGGGGCCAAGGCCGGCGTGTCTGAGCACAGGGCCTCTCAGCTTCTGCACTGCATCCAGGCCAGGAGGCCCGGGGGGAGGGGGTATAAGTACGAGGAGGTGGGTAATGGGCACACGGGTCTCTAATCTCCATTTTTGAGATTTACTTTTGATGCTATAAACGATCAGTGAAGTACTCTTCACACATTCCCTGAGTTCCGGAAAGTTCCTGTGAGTTTCGTGAGGCTGGTGTGGGACTGGTTCAGTGGCAGCTGAGAAAGGAAGGCGAATGTTTCTGTTAGTGCCAGGAGTGAGAACAACACCCAGCTTCCTAAGCCAGGGCCCTTCGGCGCGGCGACTCCACCCCGGTCTCCCGAGAGGGCTGTCCCCGACAGGCGATGCTGACTCCTCCGTGGGCCGACACGCTCTAAGTTTCGTCCCGTTTTGCGTGTGAACAGTCTCTTCCAGTCGGCCTCCTGGATGCCCGTTGAGCATCGCGTTTGTTAAGCGTGGGATGGGGACAGATGGAAATGACCTTGTCTCATCCTGTCTCCTAGCCTGAAAACATCCTGGTGGATCAGAGTTCGGCCAAGCCAACGATCAAACTGGCTGACTTTGGAGATGCTGTCCAACTCAACACGACCTACTACATCCACCAGTTGCTGGGGAACCCCGAGTTTGCGGCCCCCGAAGTCATCCTTGGGAACCCCATCTCCCTGACCTCGGATACGTGGAGTGTCGGAGTGCTCACATACGTGCTTCTCAGTGGCGTGTCCCCCTTCCTCGACGACAGCGTGGAGGAGACCTGCCTGAACATTTGCCGACTAGACTTTAGCTTCCCAGAGGACTGCTTCAAAGGAGTGAGCCAGAAGGCCAAGGAGTTCGTGTGTTTCCTCCTCCAAGAGGACCCTGCCAAGCGTCCCTCGGCTGCTCTGGCCCTCCAGGAGCAGTGGCTGCAGGCGGGCCACGGCAGTGGCAAAGGTGCGGGCGTCCTCGACACGTCCAGACTGACTTCCTTCATTGAGCGGCGCAAACACCAGAACGATGTTCGACCTATCCGTAGCGTTAAAAACTTCTTACAGAGCAGGCTTTTGCCTAGAGTCTGACCCATCCTGAAGTTCTCTCTCATTCTCTTTCACCTGCCAATCAGCTGTTAATTTGAATTTCGAAGAGAAACACAAACCAACATGACTGACGAGCTGCCGTACGTTCATCGTGTGACATTGCGTTCCGGGTGAGCTGTGCTCGGCGGTGCCCGGGGCTCGGGAGCACGCTGTGCTGGGGTGGAGGACCTTCTCGCACACTCTTCGTGAGCGGAGACAGCATTGCTGTACCACAGTCTTTTATTCAGGTTTCTGCAAAAAAAAGAAAAGAAACTTTTTTAAATACACACGAATAGAATTTTGCAAATTTAACATTTTCCAGGATTTATTCAAGGACACGAAATGCCTATGTTCAACCACTGGTGTTAACGAACAAAACAGAGATACTGGACACCCCTGGGGAGGACTCCCCCCTCGAGGCGGCCCTCCCCACGGCCTCGTCCAGAGCTCAGGGTCCACCTGGCTCTGAGCTTTCCTAGCCGCCGGGTCTGCGTGCGTCTCACCGGGACGCCAGACCAGGCTCCTGAAACGTGCATTCAACCTCAGACTTTTGCATAAAACTAGAATGAATCGTTCTGCTCTGATGAAATGTAGGCCTTATTTGTATATAAGACTGGTCCTGCCTTCGGTCTGTCCTTCCCTCCTGTCCCCCCCCCTCTCCCCCCACCCCCACCGCCCAGGGCTTCCTTTGGAGGAGGTCAGAGGGTTCTGCCCATCAACCCAGGACGTCAGGTTGGGTCCCACCCCGATGTCCCCTCCCCCTGCTTCCCACCCCCAAGCCGTCAATCAGATTGTCGAGCAGTATACAGTCAGATGAAAATACTGTAAATGCACTCATTGGGGTTTTTTTGGTTTTATTTCATATCATGTGCAATGTTGTGGCTTTAACATTTTATGCAACTATTTATGAAGACCTCTGTTGTACCTGTAATAAATACATAGAAAAAGCACATACTTCGTACAGTGAGCTTTATGGTTTTGTGCGTGTGTCGGGGGCGGGGGGGTGGGGGTGGAGCCCTGTGCCATCAGTTCAAGGAGATTTAACTCTGCGTGAAATTTGTCAGTTTCGAGGACTGTAAAAAGTGATTTCGTACTCTGAATATAAAACTGGATAATAGGGTAATGTTTTCAAATTTATTATGCTATTATTCAGAATGCCAAAGTATTATTTTTTTTCCCAAAATCGGTCTGGCCATTTACTACTTTTTAGACTTTTTGACGTTCCACTTTCTGTACAAAAATTGGCTGGATTTTGAGCTTTTGGTAAGAAATAAAAGCCAATTAAGCACTAGCCGCCTTGAGGCTGGCATCTGTGACGTCTGCGTCACTGTGGCAGAATTAACGCTGGCGTGGGGACACCTGTCAACAAGCCGCGGGCTTTCTGGGCACGCTTGAGTTTTTCTGAATGTCTTTTTTTATCTTTGTTGTGTGAGATCCACTACGAACGAGACCGGCCCACTTCCCCAGCCAGCCAGACACCTGAGCCATGAACCGGGCGGAGTTAAGCTTTGCAGCTTCCAATGTATTTTATTTATTCTTTTGTTGGGTTTTTGTTTGTTTCTTGTAAAATTGTACAGAAACTTTTTAAAAGAAATTGGATTCAAAACTGGATGTGTATTCGTAACCTCACAACTTTTATTTGCGTATTGTTTCTTTTATTATTTCAGTTAAATTTTTACATTATTTTGCATGTATATTTCTTTGTACAGAGACCTGACATGTTTACACAGTATGATGTGATGTAAATATTTTATTTTGCCATCAGTTATTTTAAAAAATTAAACATATTTGCCTGATTTTTGTGTTAGGCCTTTTATTTAAATTGGTCACTATGGAACCGAAAAGAGAGACATTGCTGAGCGACACTGAAAGGCGGGCCTCTCACGGGTCAGGCGGGGAGTTGGAGAGGAGAATGTTCCGGACTAGGAATCCGCTGTACATGGCCAGAAATGAGAGTTGGTCCGGCTCCTGCAGACTGGTTGTCAGAACCCACACTCCAAAGACACTGGGACATGAACCAGAGTTCAGCTGTTTACAGTGGGGCTGCCCCCGGTCCTGGTTAGAATTCTATCCAGGGGCGCCTGGGTGGCGCAGTCGGTTAAGCGTCCGACTTCAGCCAGGTCACGATCTCGTGGTCCGTGAGTTCGAGCCCCGCGTCGGGCTCTGGGCTGATGGCTCAGAGCCTGGAGCCTGTTTCTGATTCTGTGTCTCCCTCTCTCTCTGCCCCTCCGCCGTTCATGCTCTGTCTCTCTCTGTCCCCAAAAATAAATAAACGTTGAAAAAAAAAAAAAAAAAAGCTATCCAAGGTACCCCAGTTCTTGGTGGGCGTAGATCGCAACAAAGGGAAGAGCTGTTGCCTCCTGGCCACAGAAGAGCAAGTTTCACGTCCAGATGGGTTGAAGAACGTGAAGCACTTGGGTGCAAGCATCAGTGTTAGGAACTGACCGATGATACGGCACCTGCCGAGGCCACGCCCCCACTCCCCCCCTCCCCCCCCACCGCCAGGGGTAACTGGCCCTCAGTGCCCACACGGGAGCCATCCAGTGCTGGGGCACTTGTACCGCAGCTTGTATTATTCTTCTGTTTGCTGGCATCCCGAAGGTAAGACAGGTGTGAAAGGACAACATTTGCGCTGAGTCCTGAAGTCACGGAGGGCGGAGAGGCTCCCTCTCCCGGAGATGGGCGCTGCCTCGGAGGCTCAGGGGCGCCCATAGTTCCAGAGGCTCAGGAGGGCCAGAAACGCAAGGTGGGATTTACTGCGCTGCGGCCTCGAGGCACTGGGCCTCAGGGTCCCCTGCCCACCACAGTGCAGATCTCAGCAGTAGGAGCTGGACAAGGGGCCCGGTGGTTTTTCTTGTAGCTGGACACTTGCCCAATGAAGTAGGTAGGCCTGTAGGATTAGCAAAACCATCTCACAAGTGAAAAATGGCCCATCGTGATTATGATCACTACCTAGAATTTTTTCCCTCAAAAATCAGTTTGCTTTGCATTCTACACATGACCATTTATAAATTCTTAAAACCCAGGGATTCCCTTTAGCTCTAAAGGGAAGAAAAATCCCCAGTGTTTTAGCCGAATCCAGGGTGAACGTTATCTTAATTCAAGGATATTAGACAATCTTAAACGACTGGAAGGAGAGATCCGTCCAACTGTATGTTTCTGAGACGTGATCGTACAGACAAAAATAATTCGCGGGACTGGTAGGATTGGCCCATGTACATGATTTAACGTACAAAAGATAAAAGCACACAAATCATAAATACTTGGCTTAAATACATTTCTATACATGTATGTATGTGTGGTCATTGCCCAAAACAGAGTACAGGACATTTCCATTACCCCCCGGATTTTTCATGCCCCTTCCCTGCCAGAGGTGATCACTGTTCTGATTTCTATCGTTCTTAGGTTAGTTTACCTTTGAACTTAATGTAAGCAGAATCATTCAGAGTTTACTTTTTAATTTTTTTAATGATTTTGTTTTCATTTTTGAGAGAGAGAGAGAGTATGAGCGGGGAGGGGACAGAGAGAGAGGGAGCCACAGAATCTCAAGCAGGCTCCAGGCTCTGCGCTGTCAGCACAGAGCTCAATGTAGTGCTTGAACCCATGAACCGCAAAATTATGACCTAAGCCAAAGTGGGACGCTTAACTGACCACCCAGGCGCCCCTGGAATGTACTTCTTAAAATCAGGCTAAACATTATTGTCAGATCATTGCAGATAGATCATACTTCATCCACAGTTGTATGAGATGCCCCCTTTCCCCTGTTTTCTCCTTTGATGATGTCCTGAAAACATACCACATCGTAACCAGGATATTGATGTTGATACAGTCAAGATGCAAGGGCGTCCCTCCTGCCCGTAACTCCCCCTTAATCTGTCCTTAATCTCTATCTCTATAATTTTGTCATTTGGAGAACATTAAATAAATGGAATCACACAGGGGCACCTGGGTGGCTCAGTTGGTTAAGCGTCTAACTCTTGGTTTCAGCTCAGGTCATGATCTCACGGTTCATGGGTCCAAGCCCCTCGTCAAACTCTGCACTGACATTGAGGAGCCTGCTTGGGATTCTCTCTGCCCCTCCCTCCCTCGCTCGCTCGCTCTCTCAAAATAAATGCACTTTTTAAAGACTTTTTTAAAATTTGAAAAATAATAATAAATTGAATTTTTTAGCTGAGTATAACTCTCTGGAAATTCATCCAGGTTTTTGAGTGGTCTTCCTTTTTATTACTGAGTAGCATTCCATGGTATGGACGTACCATAGTCTATTCACCCATGGAAGGATATTTAGATTTTTTTCCAGCTTTCGGCTATTACAAATAAAGCTTCTAAGAACATTCGTGTGCAGATTTTTCTATGACCATAAGTCTTTGTTTCTCTGGAATGTAATGTCAGTTAAGATCACATGGCAGTTAAAATCTCGGGTTTCTTTAATTTTTCATTTTTAACTTTTCCGGACTGCCATCTTACGTTCCCACCAGCAATGTCTGAGTGATCCAGTTTCTGAAAATCTGCCAGCATTTGGTGTTGTCGCTGTTTTTTTATGTAGCCATTCTGACAAGTGTATTGTGGTGCATTATTGTGGTTTTAACTTTTATTTCCCCCGTGGTTAATGATTTTGCACGTCTTTCCATGTGCTTTTTTGCCATCTGCTTATCCTGTTCTGTGAAATGTCCCGTCATGTCTTTTGCCCATTATCTCATTAGATTGGTTTTTTTGTTAAGTTTTAAGAGTTCTTTATACATTCTAGATCCTAGTCCTTTGTCAAGACGTGGCTTGCAGGGGCGCCTGAGTAGCTCAGTCGGTTAAGTGTGTGACTTCGGCTCAGGTCATGATCTCATGGTTCGTGAGTTCGAGACCCACGTCGGGCTCTGGGCTGACAGCTTGGAGCCTCCTTCAGATTCTGTGCCTCCCTCTCTCTCTCTGCCCCTCCCCAGCTCACATTCTGTCTCCCTCTCTCTCTCGGAAATAAATAAGACATTTTTTAAAAAAAAAATTTAAAAAAAGACATGGCTTGCAGGTATTTTCTCCCATTTCATCTTTTTTCTTTCTTTCTTTTTTTTTTAACGTATATTTGGGAGAGAGAGAGAGAAAGAGCAAATGCACAGGAGGGGCAGAGAGAGAGGGAGACAGAGGATCTGAAGTGAGCTCTCTGCTGTCAGCACACGCAGGGCTCAAACCCAAAAGCAGTGAGATCATGAGCTGAACCAAAGTCCGACATTTAAGCAACTGAGCCACCCAGGCGCCCCTCCCAGGATCTTTCACAGACAGAGAAAAATAGTTCAATTTTGATGAAGTCTTATCTGTCAATTCTTTCTTTTGTGGATCAAGTGTTTTTGGTGTCGAGTCTAAGTTTTGTTTTGTTTTTTTATCCTAGCCCCAGATTTTAAATCTTACTGAGATTTTTTTTATAGGAATTGCATTCAATTTGTATATCAGTTTGGGGAGAATTGGTATCTTTACCCCGTTGACTCTTCCAATCCATGAATATGATATGGCTCCTGTTTATTTAGGTCTTTAGTTTTTTTCATCAGCATTTTATAGATTTACAAGTTCTTGTATATGTTTGGCTAGAATTAAATCCAAGTATTTCTCTTTTTTAAATCAATTATAAATTACATTGCACTTTTAATTTTAGTATCCATGCATTTATTGCTATTACGTAGAAATTGAAACTGATTTTTGAATATTTCTTTTTTCGCCCATACTTCTCTCTAGTAGTTTTCTTTACTCTGATATCTGCTTTATCTGACATTAATGTTGTCACTCCTACTTTTCTTTCTAATTAATGTTTGCATGGTGTATCTTTTCCATCCTTCAATAGTCAATATATCTACAACCTTATATGTAAGTAGATGTAGACAGCATATAGTTGGATCATGTTTTTTAATCTATGTCTATCTCTATCTTTAGTTAGTGTATTTGGATCATTTACATTTAATATAATTGTTAATAAAGTTAGGGCCTAAGCCTGCCCTTTTATATTTTGACTTACTGTTCTTCTCTCGGGTTTTCATTTCTCCGTTTTCTTTGACCTGCCTTCCCATGGGTTACTTGAACACTTTTAGAATCCCATTTTGATCTATACTGTTTTTGAATATATCTCTTTGTATGGCTTTAGTGGTTGCTATAGATATTTTTTTTTTTAACATTTATTTATTTTTGAGACAGAGAGAGACAGAGCATGAACGGGGGAGGGACAGAGAGAGGGAGACACAGAACCAGAAGCAGGCTCCAGGCTCTGAGCTGTCATCCCAGAGCCCGACACGGGGCTCGAACTCATGGACCGCAAGATCGTGACCTGGGCCGAAGTCGGACGCTTAACCCACTGAGCCACCCAGGCGCCCCAGTGGCTGCTGTAGATATTAAGCATTACGTTGTGTGTGTGTGTGTGTGTGTGTGTAACTCATCACAGTCTGCTGGTGTCATCATTTTACCAATTTGAATGAAATGCAGAAAGCTTACCTCTCTTCATGTCTCATTATCTTCTCCAGTTTATAATTGTTTTAAATATTTCCTTTACTTAAATTTAGAATCACATTACACAATGTTGTGATTTTTTTGCTTCAACCATCAAACATAATTTAGATGCCTTGATTTGCCCCTTCCTTCCTGGAGACAGAATTCTGAGTTGACAGTTCTTTTCTCTCAGCACTTGAAACATGTTGCGCCATTTCCTTCAGGCCTTCATGGTTTCTGATGAGAAATCTACAGTCATTCAAATTTTTCCCCTTATAAGGAAGATGTTTTTCTCTCACTTTCAAGATTTCTTTCTTTGTCTTTCGTTTTCAGAGACAACTCTGAATGTCTTAGCATTGGATTTATTTGTGTTTATTCTGTCTGAGACTCACTCAAGATTCTTCAATTTATACGTTTAAGTCTCTTGCCAACTTTGTTTTCAGCCATTTTTTCAAGTACTTTTAGAGTCCTACTTTCTTTTATCTTCTTCAAAGACATTAATGGCATTTTTGTTTTGGCTCCACAGGGTTTTGAGGCAGTGTCCTCACCAACACCCCCCACCCCAGCCCCAAGCTACTTCCTTTATGTTGAGATCCAGGGACTTGTGTTGTTCCATCTGCAAATACACAGAGTCCTTCCTCCGTCCACTCTAGTCTGCTGTTGAGCCCATACACTGACTTGTTTCAGTCGTGGCGTTTCTGCATTCTAAAATTTTCTTTGATTTTCCTTTATGTCTTCTATTTCTTTGCTGAGACGTTTGATCTTTTCATTTCAATGATTTCAAGTATGCACACAATTATTCTTTGAAGGATTTTTATCATGGCTGCTTTACATTTTGTCAGATAATGCTAACATCCCTGTCATCTCTTATTGTTGATGTCTATTGCTTATCCTTTTCTTGTGCAAGTTGAGACTTGCCTGGTTGGTATGATGAATGATTTTCATCTGAAAGGGGGGCATTTTACGTATTAGGTTATGAGACTCTGGATCTCATTTAAACCCGGTCTAGCTGGCTTCCTTTTGCCATCATTCCAGCGGCGGAAGGGGGCTGGGGGCTGCTTCATCAATGGTGGTCAGGGGGCTGCGTTTCCCCTGGCCTCCCCAGATGGCACAAGGGTGATAAGAGTTCTGACTCTGCAGGAGGCCTCTTCCGACGCCCCCTAGTGGGGAAGGGCGGGACCTTGTTATCGCTCGGGGGCAGTGGGATGGATGTGCAGGCTCCCCACATAATCCTTTCTGATGGCAGAAGGAGTAGGGGTTCTTGTCGCCACCAGTAGTGATGAAAATCTTGGCTCTCTGCTCTGTTTGACCTCTCAGCCACAGGGTTGGGGTGTCCCATTAGAACCTGCCAGGAGTGGAAATGTAGGTTCCCTGCTCAGTCTTTTGCTGTTTCTTACAAGATTTTTTTTAATGTTTATTTATTTTTGACAGCAAGAGAGTGACGCAGGGGCAGAGAGAGGAGGACAGAGGATCTGAAGCGGGTCCATGCCGACAGCTTCGACAGGTCCATTCGACAGCCTCGAATTCACCAACGCTTAAGATCATGACCTGAGCCCAAGTTGGACGCTTAACTGACTGAGCAACCCAGGTGCCCCTGCTGTTTTTGGTTTTGATTTTTTTTTTTTTTAATGCAAGCATGAAGGCATTGGCTTCCGGAAATGATGGCTGTCATCCAAAACCAAAGAGGATACATGGATGGAGAATAGCATATGGAAGATGTGTTAACACCATTAGTTGTCATGGGGAAAAGCAAATTGAGAATTAAGACCCTGGTGAGGTATCACTAACCCCCATTACAATAGCCACAGTTCAAAATAGTGGCAACACCAAATGCTGGCGAGGATGTGGAGAAACTGATCACTCATATGTTGCTGTTTGAACATAAAACGATACAGTTATTCTGGAAAACACCCTGCCAGTTTCTTAAGAAACTCAAGACACAAGCCAGCAATCAAACTCCGGGGCATTTCCTCCAGAGAAATGAAAACTCACGTCCACACACACAAACCTGTACACCGTTGTTCAGAGAGCCTGTATTTGTAATAACCCCAAAACGGAAACAGCTACAATGTCCTGCAATAGATGACCCGCTAAACAAACTTGTACACCCTGCACCGGTGTACCGCTTCACGATAAAAAGTAACAAACCGTTGATACAGGTAACGATCTGGATGGATCTCAAGAGAATTATGCTGGGTGAAAAAAGCCAATTTCAAAGCATGGAACTAAGCACGTGCATTGTACCCATGTCAGTTCGTTGGATTTGCTGTCACGCTGTGGTTACCTAAAATGGAACCAAACTGGCTGAAGGGTAGGAGGGACTTCCTTGTACTGTCTTTGCAACTTTCTGTGAGTTTATAGTTATTTCAGATAAAAAGTAAAAAATAATGATAATTTTAAAATTAAAAAAAAAAAAGCCTTGACCTTCCCACAGCCAGCTGGCGGCAGGGCTGGCCCGGGACTCATGTTTTGGCGTGAAACCTCGCCAGCCCACCAGGGCATGGTCTTCCCCGGACTGACGAACATCCCAAAGACAAAGCTGCCAGGACCAGGGCCCCAAGAATACCCTTCTTTCTAAATTCGGCAGCCAGGGAGAGGCCCCTCCCCTGGCCTCAGGGGGCTCACTGCAGAGCGCGAGCCAGCTCCTTTCTGGCACCTTCTCTCCTCTTACCTCTTCCCCTGCGAGGCCAGTGCGAGGCAGGAACGGGCTCCTTAGCCCGGAGCCCAGGCGTGTCCATTCTCAGGGCCTGGAGGGTACCCTCCCCGCTTCAGGCCGGCACGCGCTGCTCTCAGCCCCAGGCTCCACACCCCTGCAAAGCCAGGACAGACTTTCTCAGTGGAAAGAGAAGCCAACCTCCCTCGGGCTGAGTTCAAACCTCTGGCTGGCACGGGTCTCCGCCTTCCTCTGGCGGGTTGGAAAGGGAATTCTAGGCACTCGATTGTTTCTGCCACTGCGGGTGCCCTGGAGCGCCCAGCACCACCTAAATGCCGCTCCCTCTATAGGAAGTTTTATTCGTAACCCCTGATTCCTCTTGGGCCACATTCCAGCTTAGACGCTGGGACCTGCTGTGCTCTGCTGAGGTGGAAAATTACAGGCCATCCTTATCCTAATACAAACCCCACGAGTAAACCTCCTTCAACTATCTGCCAGATGTCGGGGCGGCTTCCAGCGCTCATTCTGTGTTGACTCTGTGGGCCCGGTGACTGTGTAGGTTGTTGCTGGCGAGGGTGCTACCTCAAATTCTGTATTTGTGTGTACAAGACTGCTTGCTTCTACGATTAATCTAAAATTCTCAAACCTTTGCTTCAAGTTTTGCCATGTGTGAAAGAAGACTCTTCCTAGAGCTGTATATCATCTCTCGGGGGCCAGAGAAGTGAGAGCATAGGTTTACTGGTTAAAAAATTAAAGATAAGATCTGTAATCCTAAGTGGGAAAGACCATCTTTTGCCGTGGGTTCCATACACCATTTTATTTTATTTTGTTTTGTTTTATTTTATTTTGTTTTATTTTATTTTATTTTATTTTATTTTATTTTATTTTACTTTACTTTATTTTATTTTATTTTACTTTATTTTATTTTATTTTGAGAGAGAGAGAGAGAGAGAGTGCACGCACGAGCGAGGGACAGGGGCAGAGTGAGGGAGAGAATCTCAGGCAGTCTCCACACTCAGCCAGCACAGAGCCCAATACAGGTCTCAATCCCACGACCTTGGGATCATGACCTGAGTAGAAATCAAGAGTCAGACGCTCAACGGACAGAGCCGCTCAGGCGCGCCCTCCACACACCGTTTTAATAAGAAACAATGCCCTTCACTTTTAAATGTCATTAAGGAGAACTAATCTATCCTACTATTGGCTTTAGATGGCATTTGGTCTTTTGCCAAGGTGCTTAGCAGTCATTTCCTTTAATTCAAATAGCTGGAAGATAGGCAAAGTAATTATAAGAAAAAGGGCTCAAGCAAAGAGCTTCAGTCTCTAAATTAGAGACCTGGAAAGAGGTTTCATCCGTGAGAAGCTTGGCTGCACCTGCCCCTCACTTACCCTGGTCTCACTGCAGGGGAATGGACAACTTTATGGCTTCACCTTGCAAAAATGACTATGAGTTCTGCTCTGTGATCGAAATTAACAGGTTCTAGGCTTGATGTTGAGCAAAGCGATACTGAAGTCCTAGCT
Organism: Lynx canadensis; assembly: GCF_007474595.2. Classification (NCBI taxonomy): domain Eukaryota; kingdom Metazoa; phylum Chordata; class Mammalia; order Carnivora; family Felidae; genus Lynx; species Lynx canadensis. Next base: position 228,365,737 of record NC_044303.2, on the reverse strand, counting down.
CTAGGCAAGAATTCCTAATTCTACACCACTGACTACCCATTGGCACCTCACATCCTGAAGTGCTCCCAAGTGTGGACAGCAGGAAATCTAAGAAGGTTTCTATAGAGTCGTGTCTAAGAGGGATTTGAAGCTGAGAGAGCCAGGGTGGTTTGACTTTCACGCGTGTCCGCTGGCCTAGTCAGATACCTTTCTGCCCTGACTGTGACTTCCACAAATGAGTTTTTCCCCACAGTTATGTCTTTCTCCCCCTTGGGGACTTTGATTCCTCAGTCAACTCTAATAGTCTATCGTGGAGGATTATCGTGAAACCTTATCTTCTCTGTAAATGATTCCCCAGCATCCCCGCAGTATTCATGTTTCTGGGGCAGGTGAATATGCCTAAAATGAGGAACCTATTGCTTAGTTTGAGTTAAATCATTTTTTTAAAACAAGTATAAATAAGTCATGAAAGCAAGGCTTCCAGGGGTAGAAGCCAAGGTCCTTTATAAAAGAAAACTGGCTTATTTCTAATGATATTTTTATTTTTTATTTTTTTTTTTTAATTTTTTTTCAACGTTTTTTATTTATTTTTGGGACAGAGAGAGACAGAGCATGAACGGGGGAGGGACAGAGAGAGAGGGAGACACAGAATCGGAAACAGGCTCCAGGCTCCGAGCCATCAGCCCAGAGCCCGACGCGGGGCTCGAACTCACGGACCGTGAGATCGTGACCTGGCTGAAGTCGGACGCTCAACCGACTGCGCCACCCAGGCGCCCCTCTAATGATATTTTTATATCAAAAAATAAAACACCTAGGAAAAATCTGACATGAGTTGTCTAAGACCTCTTCACTGCAAACTACCGAATGGTGTTGAGAAAGTTTAAAAGCACTAAACAGTGGAGGGAGATACCATGTTCGTAGATTGGATGGCTCAATATTGTAAAGGTGTCAGTTCTCATTAAATTCATCTATAGATTGAGTGCAACTCCAAATATAGCCTTAGCAGGGCTTTTTGTGGAAGGTGACAAGCTGATTCTAAAATTCATATAGAAATACAAAGGACCATGAAAAGCCAACGCAATCTTGAAGGCGAGCAAAGAAGCTAGAGCACTTATATGAGCAAATGACAAGACCCATTATAGAACTCCAGTAAGCAGGACACTGTGTAATTGACACAGATATAGACAACCCATAGGGCAGCCTAAGTTGTCTTTGGTGTTTCTACGTTGTACCAGAGTTCAGAGACCATGATGGCCTGGGACAAGATCCTGGAATTAAATGGCTAGTACTTAAGAAAAAGGCCTGGGCTGGACCCCCAGGTCAGAGAGTCATGAGAATGTTAAAGCCAGAGGTACTTGAGCTTTCTTACTAAAAAAAGAAGCCAGAGGGGCGCCTGGGTGGCTCAATCAGTTAAGCGTCCGACTCTTGATTTTGGCTCAGGTTGTGATCTCGCGGTTCATGGGTTCCAGCCCCATGTTGGGTGATGCAGAGCTTGCTTGGGATTCCGTCTTTTCCTCTCTCTCTCCCTGCCCCTCCCCCATGCGTGCGCGTGCAGGCGCGCGTTCTCTCCCTCTCTCTCAAAATAAATATTTGAAAAGAAAAGAGAAAAGAAAAGAAAAAAGAAAAGAAAGAAAAGTGAAGCTGGAGAGAGTGGTAGGTGAGTGAAGACAGAGCTAAAGCTATAAGCTGGTTATTCAGAAAGTGATATCACTGTTACTTTAAGAACATTTTTTCTAAATTCCTCTTTCATTAACTTCCTCTTGGGAAATGTATGGTTTAGCCCAACTGACTAGATTAGTGTTGATTTGTGTGACCCCTATCACTAGGCCAACACTCAAATGTTCCATACGATGCCAGATGCACACGAATGGCCTGTCACTTTTAGGGCATTAATCACACTAATATTCAAGGCATTCCAAAAACTTCTAAAGATAAATCTAAAACAAACTAAAGGATCAGTTGAATAAATTAAGGTACATTCAAACAAGGAAATACTATACTATTTATTTATTAGATCAATAAGGTCATCTCTCTGCATGGATTCAGGAAAAGATCAATCAATAAATTATTAAAATAATTAAAAAAAAAAAAAACAGTGCAGGGGGCACCTGGGTGGCTCAGTCGGTTGGCCGTCAGACTTCGGCTCAGGTCGTGATCTCACAGTTCATTGGGCTTTGTGCTGACAGCTCTGAGCCTGGAGCCTGCTTTGGATTCTGTGTGTGTGTCTCTCTCTGCCCCTACCCCGCTCACTCCCTGTCTCTCTCTCTCTCTCTCTCTCTCTCTCTCTCTGAAAAATAAACATCAAAAAAAATTTTTTAATAAGTAAAAAACACAGTGCAAGACACTGTGTGTAAACCCCTGATGTGGGGAAGGAATTCAAACGCTATTTTTATTCAATCCCCTATATATTTTATATAATAATTAATAATAATAATTATCCTATTATATTATAATAATAATTAATCCTATAATAATTATAATAATCCAATTCTACAAGTTCACAAGATATAGAATCAGTGGTCTAAAGAATGGTTATGGGTGTTTGATTCCACGGGAATCTTAGGAAGAATTTGGTTGTTGACGTCATCCTGGCCCCTCAATCCTGGGTGTCTGTCATTCCCGACTCATCGCCGCTCAAGATGTAGTCCCTGGGCCAGCAGAATCAGCATCGCCCGGCTGCTGGTTAGAAACGCGGGAAGTCATTTCCTACCCGGATTATCAGCTCAGCCACGCTTGCCTTCTTTCAGCCAAAAGGAACGAGCCCAAGCTGCATACATGCATGTGTGAAGTTCAGCGATCAATGTAAAACTGCACGTGTTGCAAAAGAATTTCGGATCGCAGAGCGCTCAAGGGCAATTCATTGCCACATGAAAGCGTGCAGATCTATGGAGACAGAAGTAATGGAAGAGACTTATATGCAAAAAGAAGACCGATCTTAGGTCTTCTCATTACCTCCTAACTTCTCATTATTTCATTCATGGCCTAGAATTTCCATCCATGCAGATCTACAATGAAGAAGGAATTAAGTAAAATATATTTCAGCCTGGAAAAAAAAAGAGAGAGAGAGAGAAGAAATGAAGACTGTCAGGCCCCATCCAGATCTAAAATCTGCATTTTAGCAAGATTCCCCCGGGGCTGCGTCTGTTGATTAAAGCCTAAGAAGAGAGCAGTGTAGGTGAAAGGCAACATCACTGGTGTTTAAGATTGCCCTATTGCTCAAGACCATTATCACCAACAACACAGTGTCTGAGATGAAATCTCACTTCTCACTCATCAGTGCAGAGTCTTTCAAATGACCAAGATAAGGATGGAAAGTCAGCGGGCAGGGACACGAAGCACCCCAGCTTATGCTAACCCTGAGATAAAGAGCTGGGCTTCCTGAAGCAGGAGTTCGGAAGAGAACAAAGTCCAAGTTTGTGGAAAGCAGCCCTGCGTCAGGCCGGCCTTCCGGGCTCCCTGGCTTTGTGCTGTGTCTGTCCAGCCACGTTTCTTCAAGGGAGGTAAACATGCCAGGCCTTGTTAGTCTTGAACGATAAACCAAACAGAGCACTTGTACATAGCACACCAAACCATGTCCTGCAAGAGGAAAGAGTTTTAATCCATAAATTACAGCAACAACTTGGAAGGAAATCAAGGCCTTTGGTCGGAGGCAAGACTCTCAGGAGACACGTTACCAGAATGCACAGACAGCGGGGCCGTGGGAGTAGGAAAAAAGATACATTCGCATCCCGAAACACAGCCAAGGCCTTCCCAGCTCCTCCCTTAAGGCTTTTCCAGCTCCTCCCTTTCCGTGTACCTTCTCTGTTGACTTGTTGATAAATTGCAGTTAAGTTTTCTGATCATGAGAGCCCAGCGCTTGATACATTAAAACACTTCATGCGTGGCTATCCCGTTCATCTCTTCGAATTGTAAAATATAGAGAAAATGAGAATGTGAACTTTTATGTTCTCGTTTGGCCAGAAGTCCACGGACCAGCAAGGTGTCATTCGGTGGAAGAAGTTCACGGAAAGTTGGTCGCAGTTAAGACAGCCCGAGAATTGAGAGATCATTCCGTCAAAAGGGGTGTCTGTGTCCCTGAGGAAGTCCTAAGGGAGGATCCAGGGAATGGGATGGCCAGGAGCAGATGGGGGAAAGTCCTTTCTGTCTCAGTTCCAAATCAGGGTGGCCAGTTTGTCCCAGGTGCCTGGGACCTCCCGGTTTCGGACCCTGGGAGACCCTTCAGTCCAGGACAAACCAGGATAAGGAGTCCCCCTACTGGGCACAAACCTGCGATAACCAGGCTGTGTGGGGAACAGCACTGGCAGGGCTGAATGGGGCTGAGGCAGGGGTAAATCGGGAAGTGAGCAGGGCCGAGCCACAGGCTCTCTGGAGCTCCCGCTCTGGAGGAGAAAAGGGCAGGGGCGTCATTTCCCAAGAACAGGCCCACTAGTCACTGATGGAAGCTCTTCCAACAAAGGAGGTATTTTGAAAATCAGGCTTTTACTTGGGAGAAGGCTTCTTGAAAAATCCTTGAAAATGCTTCCTGTTTTTAATTAAGGAGATCCCTGGAACATGTCCATGGGCTTTCCTTGTGGCCTTTGTAATTTAGACTTAATTCTTCCTCCTCACACCACATTAAAACTGAAACAGAAAGGAACACATCAGCCCCCCCCCCCACCCCGTGCTGCAGTTGGGATTCTGGAATTCAGTTTGCGAGCCTCCCACGGAGAAGCAGAAGAGACTCAGGCGGGCCCCACACCGTGGGCCGTCTGGTATTGAGCACAACCTGTGTTCCCTGCCAGTCTGAGCAAAGGCACCACATAGCATTGCATGAGCCGCACACTTTGGGGTGCAAGGAACACGGGCGTGTGAGGCATCTGGACTCGGGCAGCTCAGCAGGCGTGGGATGGGCCTGAAACCCCAGTTCCAGTGGGGGGGGGGGGGCGTCTGGAACCACCCAGCGATTCTTGGACACCAGCTGGACGTCCTACAATTCAACTCAATCCTGAAGCCATCTATCTACCTGGGAATAATGTCAGATCCCACCGGATGAGGGCTCGGTCCTACAAGTTGGCCCCCTTCTGTCCCCCAGACCCCACCTTCGGACTCCAGTCATAAGACCAGAGTATCACCTGTGCTTTTGAAGGACGGGCTATGGGATGGAGGTTTCAACAGCCACCCCCCTCGGGTTCCACTAATTTGCTAGAGCGGCTCACAAAACTCAAAGAAACATATGCCTATGTGGTTCTCATCTCTTTGCAAATTCCCAGGCTTTTAGGAGCTCGTGTCAGCGACAGGAGGAAGACCAAATATATGCTTCTTACCATAAACCACAGGATCACAGACCCCGCCGCACAGACGGCAGGTGGGAACTGCTTGGAACTCAAAGCCAGGCCCTGGGACCTTCTCCCAAGGGCTCCGCCATCAGCACGGCCCGCGGCCTTGACAACTGCTTTCATCAGGAAGCAGACACAGGGCCCATCACCGGATGGAAAGCAGGGTGACCCCTGCTGGCAAGACCCAGGACAACCGTAACCACCGCAGCCAGGCCTATGCCCAACTTGACATGACGGAGGGGCCAGTACAAAGGCTCCACGTCTTGGTCACCAGGCTGTCCCAGGAAGATCAGCGACCACGGTGACCTCTGCCTCTTCTGTCCTGTGCGCCCGGACCGCGGGAGCAGAAGTACCCCACCGTCTCTCTGGGCGGGACAGCCTCCCAGAGGGGCCTGGAACGCCACAGCCAACCTCTCATGGGCGTTTGTCTCCAGCCCCGTTGTGCCTGCACACGTCACATCAGTTCTGTCCCGACCCTCCAAGCTGGCTTTAGAAGTTTCTGTTCCCACCTCTAACTGCCTCCTTCTCCTGCCGTTTCCCCCAGTGAAGTTCCCAAGGGAGACAGAATAGAGTGAATTTGTTCGTAGGGGTCCGCAAAGCGGAGGCTGCCCCAGTGGCCCAGCCCATATCACAAGTTCAAACCTGAGTGAGCCTGCGCTTACGGGAAGCACCTGTCAAGGAACCTGACGCACACCAGCCAGTCCTCCAACCCCGCTTGAGCTGACTCACCGTCCCCTGGGAAACAGGACCTGCCGGCCTTGTAAGAAAATCCCCCACCTCCTAGTAATCATGCCCTGTTGCGTCTTCTAATGCACTCGACGCTCTTGTTCTTGCCCCACATGCTCGGGGAACAGTGCTCCCCGTCCATCCATCCTCTTTGCCTTGAAGAAAGGAGATCAGACTTGTTGCCAAATTGCTTTCGTTTTGTCATCCGATATCTTTTCACATCCAGCCACAGCCCTGGTTGAACTCGGGCCAGAGAAGGGTGCGGTCAAAGTCTGGCCTGACGGAGGCAAACCCCCCCCTTCCTGGGGGTTGCGGGGACCCCTCCCCCCTGCACGGGGGCCAGGCTGACACCCGTTTCACACGCCGACACTTCGCAACATCTTCTATTTTAAAGCTCGGCTCTCTAAGCGTACATCCCCCCATGGTTTATGGAGTCACTACTTATAAATTATTGATAAATAAGTATGCCAACACATTGGGCTTTGTTGGGTTTCACAGCAATGAGGCTGAGACAAGTGGCTTCACCGTCCTGACTGATTCATGAGCAGTAAGGAAGTTTACTCCTATATGTCCTTTGAAAATGGAGAGTCTCGTGGCTTGCTTTTCCCAGTTCCTGTTTCTTACAGCGACCTCATCTCGGAAGAAATTTGTTATGATGATATGGAACGGTTGGCAGGATATATATATATATATTTTTTTTTTAAGCAAAACCCATTTCATTGCATGACCTCTATGCCTTCATCTAGTATAGTTCCTGTGTTTTATAAACTTTATAAAATTAGGTTTTTGTGCATCCTCGATTCTTAGCAGGTGAAGCATCTCTAGCCAACAGTCGCCATAGTCCTGTACTCCAGCTGGTGGGTTCGCTCCCAGGCCCTCGGCCGGTTCTTCCTCTGCTCTGACACATCTTGCCCGGTACGTGCATCCCACCGGACTCTCCACACAGAGGTGAGTCCCCTGGGGCGGAGGGCGGGGCCCGGGGGCCTGGCTCCACGGCCGCCCGGGCAACCCCCTCCCGTTTTCCTCGGCGTGATCGCACGAGCACGGTGTGTGCGTTTGCAGGGAAGTGGGTGCTTTGAGTGCATCCCTCACCGCGCACACGTCCTGACATCCTCACAGGTGGTAGATGTGGGAAGACGCATCATGAACCCAGGCGGCTGGGGAGCCTCTGCTCACCTGCCCTGGCCGCGCGTGGCCCACGGGCGTGAGAAAGTCCCGGGTGGTGGATGAGAAACCAAGCTCTGCCGGTTATTACAAGTCTCGCGCCTCAGTTTCCCCATTTGTAAACGGGGATGACGCTACTGCCCGCCTGACAGGGCTCGAGGAGCGAGGTGCGTCGTCACACGCGAGTCTCTAGAACGTGGTCGGACATCATCAGTGCTACCGCCGTTGCTAGTGTTTGTGGAAACGCCAGAGGCTCAGCCCCGTGATTCTTAGCATCAGTTTAGGTTTCTACAGAAGACCCTGGAGTGGAGGGGGACCCTCCCGATAACTGGAATAGATTGTCTTGTCATTTCTCACAGGAGGGACCAGGTGAGTTGTTTGACGTGCGACATGAAGAAGGTGGCATTGACTGCAGCCAGGTGCGGCGGGACGCCTGGATATACTTCATGTATGTACACACGGGTATGTGCAGCAAGCCCCGCCCACACATACACTCACATACTCAGGCTCTCACACACGTGCCTTCATTGCAAAGAATCAGTGCTTCGGTTACTAGTTCCTTGCAGGGTCTGTAATTCGTCTTCGGAGGTGTAAACGAAAGAAACAAACCCCCTGTTTCCTCCTTCTCCGTTAATTCAACACCCTGTTCTTCAAACGTGTGAATTCCAGGGGCAGAAACCAGGAAAACTACCGTAGCCTTTGCCCTTCCCCGTGACTGGCCCCGGGCCCAGGCCACCGCGGGTTGGGTAGATTTCTGTGGGCAGCCTGGGACCCGATTGCAGGTCACGTTATTTGTCCAGTAGAACATGCTCCGAATGTCGGACGTCCGGCTTTGCTAAGCGCGTAGGTTTGGGATCTCCCGTCCCGCTGGGTTTTTCGAATGCTTGTTTGCATTTCCTGTGGTGTGCTGATGGTTTCACAGCCAGACCCTTCTGGCAACTATCGTGCAGGGAGGAGCCCAGGGGCCAGGAGCCCAGAAGCCCAGGAGCCCAGGAGCCAAACCCCAAAGTTCACAGGTTGGGTGTTGTTTCCGGTGATCTTCCATTAATATGACGCACTGAACTTGATTTCCCCTCGGGCGCTAATGTCAACAAGGTATTTGGTGGGGTCTTTATTTCTTGGCATTTGACATAAAAAGGAAACCTCCGGGTTATGCTTCCCACTGGGGAATATTGTACACGTGCTGCCGAAGCGAGCTCCCACCAGGGGATATCGAAGGAACTCTCCTCACTGTTCCTGGCAACCCCGGATCGTGCTTGTCTCATATGGGTGACAAGTTGCTCACATTCCTGCGTCTCGCGCTTCTCGAACCTGGTTCGCTTCAGCTGCTTACTGTGTTCTTCTCGTGTGTTTCTTCACTTCTCAAGATTACTTATGATGTGATACCCCTGAGGCCAACTAGTGCCCATGTTCACAACTCTAAACATGGTGGTCTGTTTTCAGACCAGGTCTACCGACTTTTACTCTAGAGTCTGCAGCAGGGATCGCTTATAGACGAACATGGCTTCAAGCAAAACTCAGGAAAATCATTAGCTTAGAAAAAAATGGGACAGGGATTAGTTGCATTAAGAATATAATCTTCATATGAGAATGCAAGCTGCTGCAGCCACTCTGGAAAACGGGATGGAGGTTCCTCAAAAAACTAATACTAGAATTATTCTACGACCCAGCAATTGCACTACTGGGCATTTATCCAAGGGATACAGGTGTGCTGTTTCGAAGGGGCACACGCACCCCCATGTTTATAGCAGCACTATCAACAACAGCCAAAGTATGGCAAGAGCCCAAATGTCCATCGATGGATGAATGGATAAAGAAGATGTGGTATATATATACAGTGGAGTATTACTCGGCAATCAAAAAGAATGAAATCTTGCCATTTGCAACTACATGGATGGAACTAGAGGGTATTATGCTAAGTGAAATTAGTCAGTCAGAGAAAGACAACAGTCATATGACTTCACTCATATGAGAGCTTTAAGAGACAAAATAGATGAACATAAGGGAAGGGAAACAAAAAGAATATGAAAACAGGGAGGGGGACAAAACAGAAGAGACTCATAAATATGGAGAACAAACTGAGGGTTGCTGGAGGGGTTGGGGAGGGGGGATGGGCTAAATGGGTAAGGGGCACTAAGGAATCTCCTCCTGAAATCATTGTTGCACTAGATGCTAATTTAGATGTGAATTTTAAAAAATAAAAAATAAAACAAGATTAAAAAAAAGAATATAGTCTTCATAAAAATTGTGTCAAAGTAATATAATACTATGGAAACTAGGAAAGGATTCCATCCCCAACATAATCATTCTTGACATTTTGGGTATTTATGACTTTTCACTATTTATCACGTGCATTTTTTGCATAGACGAATTTACAGTTCAATGTCTGGTTTTTCTTTTTCACTCTGAGCTGCTTCCATGTCCTTTAACATGTTAATATTTATTTAAAAACTTAGAGTGATTGCTTATGGTATTGCCTATTGAACATGCCTTAATTTGTTGCTCAAATTCTCCCAGTTTTGGTCTTTGGGGGTTCTTTTGGTTGGCTCCTGTATCCCTTTGACATAGCCCTATCTTTTTTTTTTTTTAAGTTTATTTATTTGTTTTTAGTAATCTCTATACCCAGAATGGGACTTGAACTCATGACCCTGAGATCAAGAGTCACACGCTCCTCATAATGAGCCAGCCACGTGCCCCACTTTTTTTTAGTACTTCCTTACCTTCTGATACTTCAAGCTCATCTGTAGTTTCCCCACCGCAGCCCTAGAAGCAGGCATTCCTCCAAGGCATCCTGGTGCCTTTTATTAAAGAATCGTATTTGGGGGCGCCTGGGTGGTGCAGTCGGTTAAGCGTCCGACTTCAGCCAGGTCACGATCTCGCGGTCCGTGAGTTCGAGCCCCGCGTCGGGCTCTGTGCTGACAGCTCGGAGCCTGGAGCCTGTTTCCGATTCTGTGTCTCCCTCTCTCTCTGCCCCTCCCCCGTTCATGCTCTATCTCTCTCTGTCCCAAAAATAAATAAACGTTGAAAAAAAAAATTTAAAAAAAAAAATAAAAAAAAAAAGAATCGTATTTGGAAACAAAGATCTAGGTGCTGGTTTCATTGACTTTTATCTAATGATTTTTTTTTTCTATTCTCAATGGTATTGATTTCCTCTCCTCTCTTTATTATATCCTATACAACAATCTTGGAAAACTGTCAGTATTTACTAAAATCATATAAATTCATACCATATGTCTCAACAATGTCATTTCTAAGAATTTACCCAGTAGAAGTGCATACGTGTAAAAGAATATCCACAGAGAGACTATATTGTACACTCGAAACTAACCTCACATTGTACGTTAACATATTGGAATGAAAAAATTTTTTTAGTTAAAAAAAAAAAAGGAAACTCTAAAAAACAAAAGGAATAGCCACAGAAATCATGTATATAATTGCCCAAAGCTAGAAACAATCCACGTGCCTGCCATTCAGCAGTAGAATGGATAAACAAACTGTGATTTGTTTCTACAATGGAATACTACTCAGCAATAAAAAAAGAACGGACCATCGATATATGCAGTGGCATGACTGGATCTTAACATTATGCCAGTGAAAGAAGCCACTTTGTAGAAGTCTACGGTAGACAAGAAAGTGTCTAGTGGATGAATTTCTGAAAGATTTAAAACAAGTCAAACTAATCTGTTGTCGGAAGACAGGATATGGGGAATGACGGTAGGGCTTTGGAAACAGCACGGGGGACACTTCTTGAGTGTGGTGGCATTCTGTTTCTGGATTCAGGGGTGGTTTCGTGGGTACTCATCATTATTACTGTAATAATATTGTATACTTAAGACTCATGCATTTTTGGAATGAATGTGATATTTTAATTAGAAAGTTTATTTTTCAGACATTGCTCCAGATTGGCTCTTTCCCCCACATGGCTCGTATCTGGCCCAGACAGGAGACGCTCTTGTAAACTTTGTCCGGATAAACTGGAGCGTGTAAGCCACACCCTGCGCAGTCCCCTCTTCTCCCCTCCTCTGTCAGAACCAACAGATTAGAACTCTCACGGGTAGGGATCGGGCTCCAAGGAAATCCTCACCGAGTCCCCCCGCGGTCTCCAACACCCCCACCACGTTCGGTCTCTGAGTAGGGATTTGTTCAAGGGATGGATGCGTCTCTTTTTGACTCTCACGTGACCACCGCATTGACAGCATTTCTGACACCAGACACGTGGGTTTTCCCCCACACCAACCAATTCTGCGACACCAGCTGAGTGTCCTACAGGTTGACGCTATCTACCTGGACATAGCATCATGCCCCACAGGTGAAGCGCTCAGTCATAAGACTGCCCCCACTTCAGATGCCAACGACAATAGGTCTCCAGGTTACCCACAACTTCTGTCCATCTTGGCTACAAAACAGAGGTTCCCATGACCTCCTCGGCCTCAGATTCGATTATTCGCTAGAACAGCTCACGGAACTCAAGGAAACATTTCTGTGGGCAACATAATGAAAGGATATGGTAACGCATATAGACGAGCAGCGAGATCCAGAAATAGAAAGGGTGAGGTCTGGGAGGGTCCCGAGTACAGCCCCTCTGTCTCTGTGGAGTTGGGGTGCGTCACCCTCCCAGTGTGAATGTGTTCACCAAACTAGAAACCCCCCTGAACTCCAAACTAATGGGATTTTTATGGAGGCCTCCTCACATAGGCCTGATGGACGTTAACATTACTTCCAGCCCCTCTCTGCTCTCTAGGGAATAGAGCACAGGGCCGAAAATTCCAAGCCTCTAATCCTGGTCTTCCTGGCGACCAGCCCCCATCCAGGAGCCCACCAGAGTCTCGTCATTAGAACAGAAGACCACCCGACCACCCAGGAAGCTCTGAAGGATTTAGTACCCGCCGTCAAGAGCCAGGCACAGAGAGGGGCACCTGGCAGGCTCAGTCGGTAGAGCATGCGACTCTTGATCTCAGGATTGTGAGTTCCAGCCCCATGTTGGGTATAAAGATTACTTACAAAAATACAAGTAAATACATAAAGAGCCAGGTACAAAGACCAAACATTAGAAAGATGCTGTTAGTGCCCTTATCACACAGGAAATTACGAGAGATTTAGGAGCTCTGTGCCAGGAACCAGGGACAGAGACTAATATACATATATATTTTTTTATTATCCCACAGGAACCAAGAATCATGAGCTAGTTCTCAGAGATTTCCTTAGAAAATCTGCCCGTCGATGTCACTGTATTCACTTTGGTATCTGATGTTTATTTATCTGGGCTTCTCTGCTGGAACTTCCCGTATAATCCCCTCTAACATCCAGCTTTGTCCACTTCTAAAATCCTGACTGTTGTAAAGAGTCCAGTGTTTCTTTATAATCATGTTTCAGTAGATTCTTTATGAAGAACACATTCACACACACACACAAAGGATTGGATGAGAATATCTGAACCCGGACCCTAAAATTAAATATAGATACATTTCTCTGGAGACATCTGTATGGACAGATCTCTTAATTTTTTTTAATGTCCTGTTTATTTTTGAGAGAGAGAGAAAGGGAGACAGAGTACAAGCAGGGGAGGAGCGAGACAGAGGGAGGGAGACACAGAATCCGAAGCGGACTCCAGGCTCTGGGCTGTCAACACAGAGCCCGACACAGGGCTTGAACCCGTGAACCGTGAGATCGTGACCTGAGCTGAAGTCAGACGCTTGACGAACTGAGCCACCCAGGCGCCTCTGTCGGGGACATCTCTTGTTGTGTTTCTCCATTCTGGCAACAGAACTCTCCGTTCCTATTGGAAACCCCACACGATTGGCCCTGCCTTCTCCTCCACCTGGTCAGGGTGGGCAGGTGACCAGTTTCAAGCCAATGAGAATATTCCGTCCTTGCACCACAGGATGAGGGTGTAAAGTAAGCCAGGCCTGCATCTTCCTGGGACTTCTGCCCCAAGGACAGCTGTCTCTTTCTATGCCTTTCTCTAGGCAGGGAGAATGAAGCCTGGAGCCCTCACATGGAGAACTCCCAACTGTTTGAAACCTGAGGCCAAGAAGAGAGACATGCGGAGATGAGAAACAGAGAAAAAGAAAGAGAAAGAGAGATTTAGAGAGAAAGAGAAACAATGATGTTCGTATGGCTTAAACACCACAGCCAGCCATGTCTAAAGCTGTCATTCATTATGTATGTTATGCATACATAAACAATAACTTGCACAGATTTGGATTCAGTGGGTCCACTGTAAATCAAACGAGGCCGATGGCGACCAGTGTGCCCGGAAAAAGACAGACTCCCTTTTAGTCCATTCAGTCTGTTCTCTGCTTTCTTCTCCATGCTCCAGACCCCCTGGGTTTGCAGGACCTCTTCCCCCTTAACACCTGTATGGAAATTGGGTGGTTCTGTGTCACACCCTGGGTAACACCTATAAGCATCCTCTCAAGCAGTAGGGGCACAGGGAGTGGCCAAGGATGTCAACCTTCATTGCCACATGCTTAGTATTTCATGGACTGTAGTATCCTATAAAATTACAAATGCATTTTGCCCATCACAAATGAGTCATTAGGCCAGACTTACACGACAGACGAACACCCTAGGTACGCTTTCTCATAGGTAGGAATTGTATATTCTGCCCCTCTTCTGTGGACACCTTACGGCGTACTAGCAATGCCAGTTTGAATAATGCCAGCCACCACAAATTCCACTCAGCTGTTTCAGGCTCTGAAAGTTAGGTAGGGACACTTGAAAAGCTCTGAACCATGTCTAGGAGCCCCTCCTGGCATTGTAAGTGCTTACCAAAAGGCAGCCCCTCAAAGAGGAAATTCAACAATGTTACATAATTACTAATCCACTTTCTTCTGGTGGGTCACTTGCCAGGAGGCGGGGGGTGGGGAACCTCCTAGAAATCCTGGAGAGACAGCTTGCCCTGACCACAAGAATAAACCAGAGGCTTGTGGGGAGATGGGGGCGGGGCGTGGTGCAGAGCAGGATGAGGTCAGGGTGAGGATTCTTTTTACTAGCTACAATTTTTGAAGCTTCACACAAAAGCTGCTATTGGTCATCGGCTGAAAGGGAAAGATCTAGATTAAATGACTTCCCCCTCCTCATTTAAGCACAGGATAGTACAGTTGGAATTCCACTCCTCGTTCTGGGACTTGGGCTACCAAGGGGTTCCTATGGCTGACCCTGCTGGGTGTGGGGAGTGGGGAGCCATAGGTATCCCATTGTTATGCGGGAGAGGTCAGAATGGCTGATGGCCTGATCTCCCCACCTGAGCCTCCCTCCAAGCTTTCCTGGGTGCACGAGAAAGACACAGAAGCAGCTCAAGGCTCCAGTCACTCCTTGCTTGCTGACATCTCCCGCAGCAACTGGAAAACCAGGAAAGTTTCCATTACTGTGATATAATGAGGAAGCTGTTCATGAACTGCCTACCGAAGAATTTTCCCCTAGTTCCCTGGGTTGTGTCTCCTTCTTCTCCTCCTCCTCCCCAACTCCACCTCTCCCCCTCTTTCTGGCAGCCTTTCCTCCAGGAAGAAAAAGGCTTGAGGACGAAATAGGAAAGTTTCAACAGACCGGGTGGAGAAGGAAAGAGACTTCACCGCTTCTTCGGATCAGAATCCCATGGTCATGAGGATGAATAGAAACACCAAGGCAGGTGAGAAAAGTAGGGCAGGAAATCGCCGAGCAGAAAGCTAGAGGAAGTTCCCAGCTTCCCCAGGTGCAGCCAGGAGCAGAGGAGACAAGGGAGAACATGGAGAAGACGGCACAGAGAACCTTTCGTGCCTGTAGCTTCCTGGAGTCCACCATCTTGAAAGAGAAAGAGAACGCCCTCGAAGAAACAGCCTTGGTAGAAACTACAACTTCAGATCAACCTTGTGTTTACCTCCAAGAGAGTGAATTAACCCCCAAAAGAGTACCTCCACTGACAGCTGCCTGTTACTTTTTTTAAGGAGGCAAAGGAAATAAAACTCTCCAAGCTTATAGGACAGAGTAACACATTGTACGATATATCCTTTTCTTGTCTTCGGCCGCCGACGTGTTTTAGAAGACTTTGCTTCTGGGGCGCCTGGGTGGCACAGTCGGTTAAGCGTCCGACTTCAGCTCAGGTCACGATCTCGCAGTCGGTGAGTTCGAGCCCCGCGTCGGGCTCTGGGCTGATAGCTCGGAGCCTGGAGCCTGTTTCCGATTCTGTGTCTCCCTCTCTCTCTGCCCCTCCCCCGTTCATGCTCTGTCTCTCTCTGTCTCAAAAATAAACGTTAAAAAAAAAAATTAAAAAAAAAAAAAGAGAAGACTTTGCTTCAGAGCAAACCAGTTAGAGCCAATGATGTGCCTGGGATGGTGACGTCAGTTCCTCTCTGGTTTCCTGTGGGCCCTTCTGGGGGAGACTCCAGCAGTGGGTACTCCTCCCCGGCTATAAAACCAGTCCCAGGCTCTTCATCTGTGCCCTACGTTTTTAGTGGGGGGTAATTAGGGCTCTTTCCTGCCCCACCCGCCCACTTGTTCTGTTTGCCCAAGCTGCTCTGGGGGGCAAAGGGCAGATGGTTGGGGCCAGAGCGATAGCTTCACCGGCGGCAGGGCAGATGAACGTGAACTAGCTTCATGTGGAATCCAGAATGGATGCGGACAGATTTGAGACACGGTGTCTGGGAGGACAGAAAGCATTTCTGGAGCCTCATAACCTCAAACCTGTAGGATGGAAACCAGGGTCACGCCCTCACCACCCTAATCTTTGGTCTTAAACTTAAGCCAGTTCCCTTAGATCTAATAGCAATACCTGAGCTACTAACAGTCAGGAAAATCTTCAAAATGTAAAACACAGGACTGGTGATAGCAAAAATAGCTAACGTTCATCGGTGATTGTCACATGCCTGGGCTTCCGGCTTCACGTAAGTTAACCCCCAATAACGTTGCGAACAGGCACTGCTGCTGTGCCCATTTTGCAAGGTTAGGAACTAAGGCAATCAAGGGGCACCCGGGTGGCTAAGTCGGTTGAGCGTCCGACTTTGGCTCAGGTCATGATCTCCTGGTTTGTGGGTTTGAGCCCGGCGTCGGGCTCTGTGCTGATGGCTCAGAGTCTGGAGCCTGCTTGGGATTCTGTGTCTCCCTCTCTCTCTGCCCCTCCCCTGCTCATGCTCTGTCTCTCTCTCTCTGTCAAAAGTAAATAAAACATTAAAAAAATTTTTCTTTTTTAAAGAAACTGAAGCCATCAAGAGATTAAGTGACCTAGCCAAGGTCTCCTAGCTGGTGAATGGTAAAGTCAGGCTTTGAACCAAGGTACTCTGGATGCAGAGCCTACCTCTCTTCTCCATGACATTACTGCAATTTGTATGAGAACATGGTTATACCAACCATGCATCGTCCTGTCACATCATGTGATTACAGCCACATTACTGGATGCTTGCCACATGTCACGCCGGCTTTCAACCCTCTCTCTACACCACCTCATTCCATCCTGCTCACATGCCAACGAGACAGGTACTGTTGTGATCCCGGTGTTCCAGATGAGACCGTGGGACTCAGGAAGACAAATCAGTGATTTGCCCAAGGTGGCAGGGTGAGTCAGGGGTGAAAACAGGGTTCGCACTCAGAGACTGACCCCGTCTCAAGACCTACTGATGAAGCTAATATGGTATCCATGAATCAACGCCTCTCCGACCGGTCTGTTTTAGGAACTGATAAATGTATTTCCGAGACAGCCAGCATGGGGTGTATGAATTTCATTTCTCCTCTGAGCCCCAGGAATTCAAATGGCCTGCACAAAGAGCAAGCTCATCCCTTCCGCCCAGGTAGCACCATGCATAACGCATTACTTCACGTGGCTCGTAAACATATTGGAACCGAAGCCTGGACATAGCTGGTTAATGAGCTTTCCAGTTGTCCTTTGATCAGGGCATAAGTGAAATGCATCGGCCTCTACTTTATCCTATTCTAGCCAACGTGACCCACATCTTACTTGGATCACTAGGCCACACGGTACGCCCTAAAGAACTGTTGTTTCACTTGCCTTCAGAGGTCACAGCCTCAGTTTCCCTGTGTGTAAAACAATATTACTTGCACCCAGGGGCGCCTGGGTGGCTCAGTCGGTGAAGCATGTGACTCTGGATCTAGGCTCGGGTCATGATCTCACCATCACGAGATCGAGCCCAGAGTCGTGCTCCGCGCTGAGCATGCAGCTTGCTTGGGCTTCCCTCTCACATTCTCTCTCTACCACTCCCTCACACTCATGCTCTCTGTCTCTCTCAAAATAAATAAATTAACATAAAAAATAGTTTAAAACGAGATTCCTCCCAGAGTCCCCGTACCCTGTCGTTTCACGGGTTCACAGTCTGTGTCGCCAGGAACACCCCACAAGGACTCCTCTCGGATGTGGCAGAACCGCGGGGCAGTTCTGTCCGGCTGTCAGTTCTTGGCCGGCCTCCTAGAGGGTTTGTCCGGTGGTAGTGGCAGTCACCACGGCCGCCTAACATACCACCCCAACCTTGGCGATTTGAAAGCTGCACCATTTTCTTCTGCGCAGGGATTCCGTGAGCCAGGAGTTTGGAAAAAGGCACAGCGGGGCCTTTCTCTGCTCCATGACGTACGAGGCCTCAGCCGAGGCTCCACAGCTGCGGGCCGACGTCACCTCCAGGCACTTTCCTCCCGACACTCGGTGCAGACCGGGGGCAGGGAAGACTGAGGCCTGGGGCCCAGGCGCCGGAGTGCTTCCGGGTCAGCCGGGCCATCCGGGTGTAGCCGTCCCCGGTGCGCCCCAGGAAGTCACAGCGCATCACTTCCGGAGCACTGAGGGTGGGTCGTCGACCAAGTCACGGGCCGGCCACATTCAAGGAGAGGGCCGAGACCCCTCCCGGGAGGGTGGCCCGGCGGCCCTGAGGAAGGGCACCGGCGTGGGGGCCCCCCGCTGGAAGTCTGCCATAACGGGGCCAAGGACATAAAAGGGAAGTCACAGGATCGACCTGCCTTAGAAGAAAACCAACGACCTCGATTGTACCAAAAACAAATGAGTAAATAAAAATGACATCTTTGAAGAAAGGCCGGCTTTCCTGTATTCCAGCAGCTGCTGGTTTCTCCGTGAAAGCTCCCAAGAATAGAGCGAGAGCGGGAGAAATGCAGTTAATGAAGCTAAACTATGGACTTGAAGCAATTGCAGAAAGAGAGACTGAGAAATCTCAGGCTCAGGGAGCTCTGTGGATGGCCTGGAATATACTTTTATGAGCCTGAATAGGACATATGCAGAAGCTGTGGGACTGGAATGACAGAGGGGAGATGTGGAGAGCTCACGACAGAGGCTTGCTCCTGGCAATGGATTTCAAGGACTCCCCCGTAGCAGTCATAATTACTTAATACAAGCATAACGCTCTATTAAATATGGAATCATGCTTAAGTCATAGTTAAGCTCAAGAGATATATATATATACACATATATATATATACGTACATATATATATGTATACTTTAGGAGCATGCAGTTTTATAGTGTTTGCCTGTCCATTATTCCTTGCCCCTTCTCTAGTAACAGATGGGCCTGTGCACACTGGGAACTATTAATCTCCTACCTGGTGGGACTGATAAATCCAGAGCCCTCACCATCCCGGGGCTCATGAACCAGGACGGCCCCCTGCAATGATACAGGCAATGATAGTTTCGGGAGAGTATGTACATGTTGGGGGGGGGGGGGGGAGGCTAGGGGACCACAACTCATTCTCTAGGATTTCCATGGCCACTGGAAAAGAGAGACTCTTCTTTTGAGACTGTGTGCTAACGATCACATGAGGCTGGATCTGGAGAGATAGAGCCAGAGACAGAGGATAATGACCTGACATTGACTGTTGTGTAACAGTTATGCCTGGAGCCAGAGCTATCCCTTGGACCTCCCAGTTAGCAGAGTGAAGAAATTCCCTTCTCAGTACTCGCTAGTTCTGACTGGGATTCTGTCGTTCCCAACCGCGAGGTCCTGACTTACACGTTAGAATTAGATAACACCGCATGATGCGGGTTCGCTTTTCTCATACAGATCTTTTGTCCTCAGAACTCCTCCCGAACCATTAGAGATGGTGGTCTAGACCAGAGGGTTCCCCAGTTATCCCCCTCGTGGTTCTGAAGTTCATCCTGGGCAGAAAGGCAAGCAGCAACCCTCTCTGGTGGTTTACACAACTCAGGAATATTCTCTTGGCCTTCAGGCAGAACTGATAGCGTCACAAATATCCCATGCATTATTGGCAGGACTTTGGAGGACCGAGATCAAAGAGAAAGGGTCGGGGAGTCAGTCTCAAAGATTGCATGCAGCAAGAAAAGAAGGCCTCAGAATATCAAGTTCCTGAAAAATGGAAACTTTTTGTTTTTCCCTGGCACAAATCCATGCACACATATTCATGCACACATGGCTGTTATTTTTAAGATGTTTAAAATTGTAAGTACTGAGATCTCAGCCCTGCCCTTGAATATGATGTGCTAAAGGGCTTGGGGCCAGAGCCTGGGTCCTCCCAGCTCACGGGCTGCCTTCCCTTTAGCCCCAGCATGGAGATAAAGACCTCTCCTTGCGTCGTTCAGTTGCAAAGAGGTTGCTTTTAATGAAAACTTGTTTTTTCTTGCCTTTTTCTCCCTCTGTATCATTAAGTTGCTCCATATTCATAGAGACTTATTTTTTTCCATTTTTTAAATGTTTATTTTTGAGAGAGAGAGAGAGAGAGAGAGGCAGAGAGAGAGGGAGACAGAGGATCCAAAGTAGGCTCCATGCTGACACACGGAGACTTAATATGTATTTTATTTCTTGTGCTTATGTGCTAACTTATTTTCATGCAATAAGATAATTGATTTATTTTGATGGTCACAACACAACTCACACTTCTGGGTTTCTCAGGGACTACTGATTAGGTCACATTTTCCAAAACACATACTGTTTGATATATTGATATATATATATATATATATATATATATTTGGTATATGATATATATATATGTGCATATATATATATATGTTTGTTTGTTTAATGTAGGCTCTGCATTCAACCTGGGGCTTGCCTGAGATCAAGAGTCAAGTGCTCTACCGACTAAGCCAGCCAGGTACCCCTGAAATTTATATATATATTTTTTTTATTTTTAAAAAAAAATTTTTTTTTCAACGTTTATTTATTTTTGGGACAGAGAGAGATAGAGCATGAACGGGGGAGGGGCAGAGAGAGAGGGAAACACAGAATCGGAAACAGGTTCCAGGCTCTGAGCCATCAGCCTGACGCGGGGCTCGAACTCACGGACCGCGAGATCGTGACCTGGCTGAAGTCGGACGCTTAACCGACTGCGCCACCCAGGCGCCCCTGAAATTTATATTTTTAACAAAGGTATATTTACATATATTCCCTATATATATATAAAATAGTAGAACATATGGTTGTCTGTAAATACACATTTTTTTCTGTTGTTGAAAAAACAAATTCAACCAAGTAAATTTGAAGATCTAACGACTTTGTTTGCATTTCATGAATCGGGCAGCATCTTATCTAGCAAGTAGTGGGGAGCTCCAAAGGGCTACAGAAAGGGAAAGTCAGGACAAGGAAGTTGTGGACAGAAAGAAGGATTATTTTGGGTGAGGTCACCTTCCTTTGGGGACAAAAGGGTCTTATTAGGTGGATACTTCTTCCTTTGGGGGATGGAGAGCGTCCATGTGACAGGTTAGCCTACTGGTGCTGACCAGAAAATTCCTGACTGACCAGTTACAACTACATTCCTGGGGGAGGTTGAAATTGTAATTAGGTTGGTATTAAGCCCCAGTTTCATGACATGGCCCAACAGAAGTGACGCCATTTTGGGTCTTTGG
The DNA here is from genome assembly GCF_007474595.2 of Lynx canadensis. Taxonomy (NCBI): domain Eukaryota; kingdom Metazoa; phylum Chordata; class Mammalia; order Carnivora; family Felidae; genus Lynx; species Lynx canadensis. The sequence goes on along the minus strand of NC_044303.2, from coordinate 228,344,765 downwards.
CTTTCTTTTTAACACGATATGTGTATTTACTATACAATAAAAGCTTTTAACAACGGCAAAACTCCCAAGCTTCTTACTCTAAAATTTCAACTCTTGTCCTAGAGCTTCTGGTATTTCTTTCACATTTCTAAATAATATGCTTTTTCTGCTGTTTATCATTTTAGACATTATCTTTTGACTTCCTGTTACAATAGATGAAAATGTGTGTCTGTTGCTCCCTCCCACATTTTTATCTCCCCCCACCCCATTCTACCAATATGGTATTGTCACAATTTTTAAAACCTTATTATGACTATGTCGGTATTGTTCATTGCTGAGCCAAGGAATGTGATGTAACAGACGTTTCCCTTCTTGTACAACTGTTTGTTCTTCCTGGAGTTCATTGCCTTACTTTGTTCACTTGCTTGGTTTTTTTATGTGCCGAACATACTTTTTTTCCGAGTGTGCCATCAGCTCTACCGGGTGCCTACTATATTATTTTCCAAATGCTCAAATGCATTAATACACAACCAATCCCTGTGTTCTCCCTGGAGCCTTCCCTTCTGGAATTCTCTGGTTTCCTGTCCCCACTAAACCGATTGATCTCTAGACTGGCTGCACAGCTGTCATCTAGGGACTTCCCTCAGCCACACTCAGTGGTGTTATCAAGGCTCTCTGTCTCTTTCTGTTGTCTGGGTTGTCCTCAGGTCACACTTTATACAATAAATGGTTATATAAAGCCACCCTTGCCGCAGATCCTAACAAATGAAGGTACCAGAATATGCCACCTCAAAATATGCGTCTTTGACATATAGATTATTTTGAGCTAAAGACCTTTGAGAGTCAGCAGATGCAGGAAAAGCTCCAGAAATGGGGCCCAAGGTGTCCTTTTGTAAAGGAAATGTACATTTACAAAGGACATTTCCATTTGTCAAGAGGTATCTCTCACAAGTACCAGGAGGAGGTGGATCTTAACAACTCTTACCAATGAAGAAGGCACTAACTTAAATCTGTATAACAAACCTCACTAAACCACCCTTTTCTGTCATACTTTTCCTGGTCACCTTTCTATAATTTGCCTCCCTTGCCCAGAAGCCCCAACCCCCTTTCCCTCTGTTGAGCCTCAGATGGTACATAAGCCCAAATCCTAACCTCCTCCTTGGGTTACTCATCACTGAGTGTTCCCATGTGTGTTGGCCATACATATTTGAATAAATATGTTTGTTTTTCTCATGTTAATCTGTCTTTTGCCTGTCTGATTTATAGGACCCCAGCCGGCGAACCTAAGATAAGTGAAGGAAAAATATTTTTCCCCTCTCCGATACTAGCCCTAGTGGAAAGTGACTTCTTTATTCTAATGTCCATATTCCAAACCCAGGGAAGTCTTCAATTGGCTTTGTGTGGGTCACTGACCCCTTGTTGACCAGAAGAGATGAGGCCTTGTGATTGTGTCCCCTTTAAGACAACATGGAACCCAGGAGAGGTGGGTGTTCCCTTAAAGGAGCCCAGCCTACCCATCCGAGCGGGTGTCCACTGTAGTGCTGAACCAAGAAAAGACAGATGGAGAGCCATTAACTTGGGGGCCAGAGGACCAGAGCTTCATTCTTGGCTGTACCTACCAAGTGGTTGAAGAAACCTCCCTGGTGGTCTAGTGGTTAGGATTGGGTGCTCTCTCCCAATTGGTTGAATGAGCCAAGGAAAATTGATTGGCCCCTCTTCATTGTCCATTCCCTTCAAAGGAGGGATCTAGAATAGAGTTGGTGATATAACCTAGGGTTCTAAAATCTTACAGTCTTGTCCAATGAGACCTTATATTATAAAGGGTGCTCTGCCTTGCACCTACCTAGGTGTAGATCGTAAAACAACAATGGAAAAGCAAAGTAGAACCATAAAGTAAATGGTCCCATACAATAATTAAACATTGATTAAATTTTTACTATGGGTCAGGCATTGTTGAATGTTTTATATGGATTATCACGTTTTTGATTTCCATGAATTCTTTCTTATTCTCTGATCCAATTTCAAAGCATCTTGTTATAGCTCTGTGACTCAGTTTCCTCATCTGTAAAAGAGGGATAATAATCTCACCTACTTTGTGAGGTTTTGGTGAGGATTAAGTGGGATGATACACACAAAGCCCTGAGATAATATAATAATCAATCAACATAATGTATTAATAATCAGTATAATTATCAATCAATAACCAACTGATACATATTGCCAAGATTATTATTAGCTATTCTTCTTCTTGGTTTTCTCTATAGTGGGCATCTGTTCAGTAATCTTTCTCCATCTACCCTTTCTAACCCAAAAATGTGATGTAATTTTCTTTTCTCTTCTTTTCTTTCCTTTTCTTTTCTTTTCTTTTCTCTTCTCTTCTCTTCTCTTCCTTTTCTTTTTCTTTTTCTTTTCTTTTATTTTTTTTGCCTACTGGTGTTTCTTTGATTTGATGTGTCCTTCTTTTTTAATTCCTCTGGTCACTTGAGGTTAGAAGTGACAATTAATGCACTCAGGCAGTTTGCCACTGTTAACCACTGTCTACCCGTTTTTGGCTTTTGGCATTTTAAGTTCCTTTTTAATCTTGTTTTTTCTAACCCATGATGTTTCTCAAAGACTTACACTTAATTGTGTGAGCTTTCTCTTCCTCATCAAATAAAGTGTGAATAACCAAACGTAAAATTCCCAGCATAGTGTCTGGAGCAGAGGAAGGGCTGGATGAGGATTAGCCACACTCCCTTCCTCATCTTATCCTCTTTATCTGAATACATCCCATGATTTCTAGCTCCAGGTAGCCATAAAGAAGCTCCATTCTGAACTGGGCAAGATGGTAGAAACAGGGCGCCTCCTCTCACTTTGTGAACAGGTAGAATTCCAGCAGGGTTTACATTATGGGCAGAGACAGCGGGTGGAGCTATGTGTAAGGGTCTTCTATCATATGGTGCGGCTTTAAACCGTGGTTGAAGCTCACAGGGGCATGAGTGAACCAAAGGCTTCTTTGTCGGTGTGTTGTCCAAAAAAGGATAGGTCGTATCAACAATGAGTTCCCAAGAGCTCTTGTCATTGGCGCATCCATTCATTCTGCAAGTTTTCCCTGAGCGATTGCAGTGTGCTAGGAGCTGGGGATACCACGGGGCACGAGACAGATGAAGTCCACGCTTCCTTGAGTGGCTTGTCCCACTGGTGTAGGGTGAAAGAGCTTTGCCTGCCATTGGGAATTATTTTAGCACCATATATGTGTTATGCCGACTTAACAGATCTTCCTAACTCCCTTCTCTATTGCCATCCACCCCTTCAACCCCCCACCTACCACAGCATAGAGACTGAGAAAGCCAAAAATCATGTTTCCCCAGCTTCCCCTGCGGTCAGGGTCATTAGCTGCTTGGCGTCATTTTCTACAATGTCCCTTAAGGAGTTGTCTGCTGGGGGCTTCTGGGAAGGGTAATGTAGCTGGTGCTGCCTCTTCTCCTTCTTCCTTCCCTGAATTTGAACACAATGCTTAGAGCCTCAATAGCTTTCTTGTCGGAAGGACTGCGAGAGTCACAGGGTCGAGAAGCGGAACCAAGGCAACAATGCCTGCCTCTGGACTTCCTATGACCTGACACGCTTATTCATTGTAGCCACTTCAATTTAAGTTTGTCGTTAGTCATAGCTGGAAACGTTCTTAACTGACACACCAAGATAGCAATCAACGTAACCCCCCTTTACTTTTCCTTTCCTTCTGAAAATGAAATTTCACAAACGTTCCCACGCGGAATATTCTTTTAAAAATTGAAATTGCTATTGGCTGGTCGTTACTTAATATTTCTGACACAAACTTCTCCCGTTTAGGGATTTTTATGGAGTAGAAAACCAATCCGGCGGCAGAAAGTCCTGTCAAGTTCTGTCAGCTTCAAGGTCAGATTCCAAAGTAGGGCTTGACAATTCCAAGAACCACCACATGGCTGCTTTCTTGAGCAGAGGCGTGGGGGTGTGCCTCCAACATGGGTGAGAAAGCAGGAAGTCTCCTCGAAGCCTCTCGGTGAAAGGGAAGAACACAAATGCCCAGCGAGACACGGACATCATCATCATCAAGTCCCAACCCCACGAGGTTTAATGAAAAACCATGCCAGACACTGCAGGATTATTGTTCCTCATGGAAACTCAACTCGGAAGGCCATGGAAACTCCAAGGGCAGCAACAACTGGTGTCATGGTAGGAATCCCAATGTCGTAGGGCAGGGAGTCAGCAAATTACATCTCACAGGCCAAATGTGGCCCAGCGCCTGTCCTTGTGAGGCTTGTGAGTTGAGCGTGCCTTTTACATTTATAAATGGTTGAAAAGTAACAGAAAGCAGCATAAGATTCTGTGACGTGAACATTATATAAAATTTGAATTTCAGTGTCCCTAAATAAAGTTTTATTGGAACGCGGCCATGGTCATGTATTTACAAGTTCTCTAGGGCTGCGTCCGTGACCCAATGGCGGAGCTGAGCAGTTGCCGTGAAGAGTCTGTAGCTCACAAACGCACAAATATTTACTCTGTGGCCCTTTACAGAAAGTTTGCCTGCCCCATTACAGAATTTAGGGCCTGAGCAACGACCTATTCCACAAGAAACATCAATAGTGTATCCAATCTCAACCTCATGGGGCGCCTGGGTGGCTCAATCAGTTAAGCATCCGACTTCAGCTCAGGTCATGATCTCACGGTTCGTGAGTTCAAGCCCCACGTGGGGCTCTGTGCTGACAGCCCAGAGCCTGGAGCCTGCTTCGCATCCCGTCGCTGTCTCTCTCTGCCCCTCCCTCCCCTGCTCTCACACTGTCTCTCCCTCTCTCTTTCTCAAATATAAACATTCAAAAAAAAAAAAAAATCTCAACCTCCAGTGAAAGGGTCAAAACAAGGAGGAAAGATTCTCTACAACACAGAAAAGTCTCCTCGGTTTCTTAAGGAATGATGCAGCAAAACAGTATTTAAAAATTATGCCAGTAATATATAATTTTGGAAAATTTAGAAAATGCTGAAAAGTACGTAGATAATCTTATCGCCCACGATAACAACTATTAATATTTTGGGCTTTGTTCTTCCAATATTTTTCTGTGAATAAATATTTTTTCCTACAAAACTTGGCTGCATACCCTATATTAGTATTGTTTCACTTGCAACTGATAGGAAACTTATCTTAAGTAGGCTTATGCTAAAAAAGAGTAGGGGGAGGAAGGGGAGTGTTTTGGCTCATGTAACTGCGAGATACAGGAGTGTTACTGCTTTGGGCTAAATCTAGAGCTTAATGTAATAAGGCTCTTCCTCCCTCTCTTGTTTCTACTTCCTCCATACACATCTCAATATTGGGAGAGCTTTTTCCTCATAGTGACAAAAGGGCTGCAGATGTCCCCATTATAGTTCTAATCCACACAACAGCAACTCCCTATAGGAGCAAAGAGCATTTCTTTCTCCCCAGAGAAACAAATATGAGACTTTCCAGTGTCATTCAATATTTTTGACACCGTGAGTTTTTTTTATTTGCTGCCTGATACATAATCATTTAGACGCGCCACCCATTTGCAAGCCAACCTGTTCGAGGAAATGCTCATCTCAGAATCGTAATCACAGGATTAGATGGGGTCTGAGAAGTCATCCAGTACATTCTGTGCCTTTACAGGAAAGAAAATTGAGATGCAGAAAGGATAAGTGATTTCCCATTATCATTCCAGTAATCAATGGTGGGGAGCCAGATCTAGATAGTTCTAAGATTGACTCTCTTCCACCAGCTACCCTCTCTTATATATCACCCCGAAGCAAAATTTGAGGCTAGAAAAGCAGTAACCTAATGGAATGGGCCTGCCCAGGTATCCTGAAGAATAAATGAGTCAGAGAAAAACAGCACTCTGATTTTCTTCCCTAGCCCTCAGTTCGCTTCTAAAAATGGAAGGCGGAGTGGGGTAGACAAAGCCACAAAGGCTCCAGTTTGTTTGTTCCTCTTTAACTAAATATAAAAATATGCTTTGTTGGTGAACCAGAGCTGCAAGCCCAGTAAAACATCCAAAAGTTTTAGAGACTGTGGCTCTCCGTATATTTTTACTTCATCTTCAAATTATACAGAGAATTTGTTTTTTCATTTGTATGTTCATGTGGCCAGGCTCCTGCTTGCTGTCCCTGCCATCTTAAAAAGCTTAGCAGGCATGAGGGAGGAAGTGCCATCAGAGGAAGGCAAATTTACGGACGAGGACCTCGGAGTGCTCAGAGCCCCTTTGTAGAGGAAGAGAAGGAATCCGTCTGCAGACTGAGTCTGGTGATGAGGAGACCATGGAGACCACTGAGGAGACCAATGGGGAGCCACTGAAGGCAGGCGTGATTCCTGCACGCTGCATCCTGCAAGCACTCATTCAGTGTCCCCCAGACATTGAACAGAAGACCCAGGGGACACAGATCTAGGTCTTAGAGTCAAGTGTGGAGAGAGATGAGGACGTGGGCCGGTAGCTTCCGGCATCCTGGGTGCTGTGGGAACAGCAGGAATGCACGGGAGGGCGGAGCCTCGGTGCTAACTCCTCCAGGTTGGCCTGGAATTGCTTCCCAAGGGAGAGCAGCTTGGAGCACGGCTGGGAGAGACCACTGCAGTTAGCCAGGGGACGGGAGAGGGAAAGCCCACGCTCGATCAAAGCCCAGAAGTAGGAAGCAAGCCCAGCTCTATGCAAACTGCCGGCCGGACAGGTGTCCGGAATTTGGGGAAGAGTGAAGCCATCGAATTTGCTAAAAATAAACAAAATAAGGAAACGCTAAGTTCTGGTCTGGACCTACACAAAATTGCGAAGTTCTTTTCCACACACACCACCCCCTCATCTTTCAGTTCCCTTTACAGCTCTCAGCTGACCTCCTTTATCCTACTAGCCAGCTCTTAGGCCCCCTTGGCACTCTCCTTATCAACATCTGCTCTTAGAAAGATCCAAGGCTTAGTGATATTAAGGTGTAGATGACTGATGGGATAGCGTTGTGATTTAGTTGATTGGTATCATTTTTACAGTGGACAAAATCCCAGAGCAAGGAACACATTTTGAATTGTCCCATTTGCTGAAAAAAGGTCATCCAGAGAATGGGGCTGCCTGCTGGTTGATCTGGGCAATCAGAGGCTCCTCAGGCCCCCTCACACCCAGTGTTTAGAACACGGTTGTCCCACGGTGGGAGCTGTTCCAAGGACAGAGCCTGGAGAGAGCAAGGTGGCGAGAGTACCGTCTGGACCGTATGCGTGGCTGAACCCAGTTAAGGCCTCTTTATAAACTTTTAAGATTTGGCACGTGGGTGCGGAGAGCCAGTCATCTGGCAGCCGCCCAAGACAAGCCTCACAAGTTCCCTTGCCTATTAAAAGTGCCACCTAGCAGTCTGGAGTGGCCTCCCTCTTCCTCTGGCCTCTCCTTGTCTTCTGTTTCCGGGGTCAGTTTGGGAACTAACAGCAGGAAGTCCCAGCATGGACAGCTTAAAGGCCCCAGTGGGGGAGTTGCAGGAGCGTCCAGTGCCCTCTGGACAGCTTCAGGCTCTCCTTCTGCTCCTGCCATGTTGGCATCTCTCTCAAGGACTCTCCTGGCTTCCCAGCCTGCTTGAACGTCACACCTTGGCTTCCCCATTCCAGCCTTGACCCTCTGGATTTCTCCGCACCGGTTGTGCAATGACAGTTTGGGCCTTGGTTTCACCCTAGTCTCTGTCCTCACAGCGTGTACTCACCCTCATGCTGTGCTGGGGGCATCTCACCGGGGCTGGGGAGGGGGGTGGGGAGCGGCACGTTGCAGGGTAGACCATGTTTCTCCTAGGCTCAGCTCGTTTAGGAAGAAGATCAGATGTGCCTTTCAGGAACTCATTGAGTTCCTGGAAAGTGATTTTTTTTGGGTGTGTGTTGGGGGAGGGGGGTACTTTCCATATGGCCTTGGAGGCTGGGTTCAAATACCAAGTTGCCATTTACTAGCTGAATGACCTGGTGCTAGATACTTAGATACTTTATACCCTCTGTGACTCAGCTCCTTTGTCTGTACATTGGGAATAATAATCGTATATATCTCAAATGGGGGGTTGAATTAATTCATACATAAAGAGCACCGAACAGAGCACTTCATCAGTGCTCAATTGTCACACATTACCATGTGTGATCTGCATCATCATCATCTTCACCACCACCACAAACACCTAGTAACGTCTTCACATTTCCTCTATTGAAAAAACTCATCTAGGGGCGCCTGGGTGGCTCCGTCGGTTAAGCATCCGACTTCGGCTCAGGTCATGATCTCACAGTTTGTGAGTTCGAGCGCCGCATCAGGCTCTGTGCTCACAGCTCGGAGCCTGGAGCCTGCTTCAGATTCTGTCTCTCTCTCTCTCTCTCAAAATAAATTTAAAAATATTTGAAAAAAAATGATCTGGGGCGCTTGGGTGGCTCAGTTGGTTAAGTGTGGAACTCTTGATTTCGTCTTAGGTCATGATCTCATGATTTCGTGGGCCCAAGACCCGCATCAGGCTCTACACTGACAGCAAGGAGCCTGCTTGGGATTCTCTCTGTCTCCTTTCTCTCTGCTCCTCCCCACCCTCTCAAAATCAATAAGCTTAAAAAAAAAAAAAAAACTGGCCCCACTTGATTTTGGGATAAAAATTTTTGTACTAATTTGGGGACTCCATGTAAATAAGAAGCAACATATGCTCAGTTACGGTGCAAGAGGGAAGTAGACAGAAGGGTTTCTCCGATTTTAATTTTTATGGATATCAACAATGATGGTGTAATGTTCGCAAAGACAATGAATAGTCAAATAACTTAAATGACTTTCTCCACAGAAGATATACAAATGTCTAATAAGCACATAAAAAGATACTCAGCATCCCTGATCACTTCGTACCCATTAGGATGGCTATTATTAAAAAAAATAGAAAACGACGTGTTGGCAAGGATGTGGAGAAGTTGGAACCCTATGCATTGTTGGTGGGAGTGTTTTCTGCTGTGGAAAATAGTGTGGCTCTTCTTCAAAAAGTCAAGAATTACCATATGATTCAGCAATTCTACTTCTAGGTTTACACCCAAAAGAATTGAAAGCAGAAACTCATAAATAGGTTATTTGTACACCTATGTTCATAGCAGCATTATTTACAATAGCCAAAATGAGGAAGCAACCCAACTGTCCATTGATGAATGAATGAATAAACAAAGCGTGATCTATCTACCTAAAATGAAATATATAATTCAGCTCTAAAAAGAAGGAAATTCTTTCTTTCTTAAGTTTATTTATTTATTTTGAGAAACAGAGCGAGAAAGAGAGAAAGCACGAGTGGGGGAGGGGCGGGGAGAGAAGGAGAAAGAGAGAGAATCCCAAGCAGACTCCCCACCATCAACAGAGCCCGCTGTGGGGCTCAAACCCATGAACCGCAAGATCATGACCTGAGCCGAAACCAAGAGTCAGACCCTCAAACCGACTGAGCCACCCAGATGCCCTTAAAAAGAAGAAAATTCTGGCATATGCTACAACATGGCTGAATCGTCAAGACATTATTATGCTAAGTGACATAAGCCAGTCACAAAAAGACAAATACTGTGTGATTCCACTTATATGAGGTAGCTAGTGTGGTCACATTCAGAAAGTAGTCAAAGACAGAGAGTAGAATGATGTTTGCTAGGGGCTGGGGATGAAGGAGGAGGAAGAATGGGGAGTTATGGTTTAATATTTGTGGGGCGTTTTCATTTTGTTTTGTTAAGACATGCAGTAAATCACACATAGGTAGACCAGAAAGCCAAAATCTCTATGTGTAGTCACATCCTTTATTTGGCTAATATTTATATGGTGTTTATTATGGGCCAAGCATTACTCTAAGGGAGTTGGACATATTTAATCACTTCATGCCCAAAACAACCTCATGGGGAAGGTACTCCCAGAAGCCCCATTTTATAAGTGAGGAAACTGAGACACCGAAATGTTCAATAATTGTACAAGACCATGTGGCTAGTACACAGGCAAGCCAGGCAGTCTGGCTCCAAGGTCTAGGTCTGTAAGTACAGTACCATTTTAAGAGGCCTCCCGCTCAGCTTTTGGAGTAACAATGAACATTACAGCAAATCACAAAATCCTGACCGTGAATTATTTGAAAGGATTTTGGCTGAGTCCGAACAGCTGTGTTCATAAATATTATCTCGTGGGAGGAGGGCAAGGTTACTGGCTAATTTGTTTTGTGGTTAAAGGACTTCAGTAAATTTTATTTTATTATGCCACAAGAAATTAGTTCTGGTATTTTCAGCTTCTAGAATAGACAATTTTACTCATCACTGCTTATAACCTTGTTTAGGTTGTAATTAGGCAGAGCAATTTTAAGCCATTTACTTTGTATGAGTAACATGACTCAGTACACGCAAGTCATGGTTTATGGCTGCAGAAAACTAGCCCTCTAAGTTAAAATTTGGTTTGGATAAAAGGTTGTTTGTTTGTTTGTTTGTTTGTTTTAAACATGCAGCAGAGTTTGGGAACATTTTTATTATCTTTTGTGAATCATGGGTTGCAGAATGATGGGGTGGTTGAGAGATCAGACCTTGGTTCAACCTCTGCATTAGCATTTACTGAGCCTCAGTTTTCTCATCTGCAAACCGGAGGTAGTAACCTACCGCATGGGCAAGTGTGAGGATTAAGTGAAATAATATGTAAAATAATACATAAAAGGATTATCCAAGTGCCTGGCCTGATGTCAGCTGTCAGTAAATGCCTCGCATTATATTAACTCCTGTTGCTCTTAGAATTTTGCCAGAATTCCCAAAGACCTGTGATCCTTTGCCCTGAGATTCAGAAAAGGGGAAAGTGATTCAATTCCTTGACATTGACCTAAGTATACTGGAGCCACCGAAGATTCCAGAGGGTTTTCCACGTCTTTCTTTAGTTACGGAGTTTGTTTCAAAAGGTGCCAAAACATGCCACACGCAAATCTGTTTCTGTCTGGAATCGTGTATATTGGAGAAAAAGGAAGTGTTCATCAGGACTTCCATTTTCTTCCCTTTTCTTCCGAGAAAGGGTCCCTCTGAATAGAAAACCAGGGGCAAAAGAACCTTGTTGTGAGCGCCTTTTTATTGTTGAGCTGTTTATTTTTTTCTTTTTGATAACCCACTTTATCAGAAGATTAATCTTGTCATTAACGCACATATTCCGGCTACTAAGGTACACTGTGACTTCTGAGTAAGCATAACCGTTCTGCTGACCTAGGGGAAAATAAAGATTTTTTTTTAAAATGTGCCCTAAGTAGTGGAAGAGGCCCTGGGCCGACAGCAACATCTGGATTCCAGTCTGGCCCTCCCATGGCCGTGACCCATCAGCGGGTTCTTGTCTCGGCCAGGGATGGCAATCCGTCTGCACCCTCGCCGTGGAGAGGGAAAAGGCACCTGTCCCTCTCCCCCATCACCCCACGCACCACGTTTCTTTGATTCCCACTCAATGGGCTTTCGATGTAAAGTGCCAGGGAGGTCGCGGGATCCGTCCAGGTGGAAACCCCAGGACGTCTCCGGAGGACCAGCGCCGGGAACCCAGGAGCGGCTTCCACGCCGCGCGCACAGCGCCGGGAGCCCGAAGCTGCCGACGGTAGACCCCGTCTGTGCGCGGAGGCCCCGCCCATCTCCGCCCGAGAGCCCGCCCACCTCCGCCGCGGCCTCCCATTGGCGGCCCCGCGCGTCCGTCGGCCCCCGGGCTCTCCCGGGCGGGAGCGCCGACCGCGGTCCCCACCCCGCGCCTCTCGAGCCAGCCAGCCGCGGGGAAGCGATCCCCGGCGCCGGCGGGCGGCCGCGGCGTCTGACTGACCGACGGAGGAGGCTCCGCGCCCGTCCGCAGCGCGCGGCCGGCATGGCGGCGCCGAGAAGCCCCCCGCGGGTGCGGGCGCGGGAGCGGGAGGGTCCTCGCGCCCCAACGGCAGGTGGGCGCCGGGCCGGGGGCGGGGAGGGGGCCCGCGGGCAGTCCCCCTGCGCGCTGAGGGTTGGAAGGTCCGGGGCGCCCCAGGGCAGGGGGCCGCAGCCTCAGAACACCCCCGGCAGCGTTGGGGCTGCCGTCGGGGACGGGGGTCGCGTCGCGTCTGAATGGGAACGCGCCCTCGGGAGGCAGATAAGTTTGGGTCCAGGCCGCGAGCGACCTGCCGTGGCAGGGAGGGCAGGTTCCTGGGAGGAGGGAGCCCGTCTGGTGGGCTGGAACGGGGTGGGGGGCTCAGGCAGCGGCCGGGGTCGGGCTCTGCCGCCGAGGAGGGCCAGCGTCCCCTTCTAGGTGTCCCCTCTGAGAACTTGATTGTTGTCGGGGTGGCGGGGGAAGTTGACGCGTTTCGCGCTTTGGTGGCGGAGGATGTGGCCCACACCTTCGCAGCAGTCGAGACTTGCTGAACAGCAGAGAAAACAGCTGGCTGTTGAACAAAAGTGTCACCAAGGACAGGAGCAGCAGCACAGAATGGCCCAGGTCGCGCGCGCACGTCTGGTCGCCGAGGTGGGGGCGCAGTCCCTGTGGCTGGGCGTCTCTGCTCTCTGCGTTGGTAGCTGGGGTAGGAGTGAAGGGTGTTTTCCTTCCCCCGCTTCAGCTGTGCCCTCCAGGCCCCGCTCCGAGGAGGATGAACGTGGCTGCTTCTCAGTTCGGAGCACGTTCCCGTTCCGTGTTTGTCTGGTGGCCCCCGCAGGGGTGGGTGTGAACCCGCCGGCGATTTGGGGGAGCGTGCCGATTCACAAGCGCCGAGTTTGGGCTGCAGATACGGCAGCGTTTATGGGAAGTTGGCAGGTGCCAGTACTGGTTATTGACCGGGGTTCTTGGTCCCAGCAGGAGCTTTTGATTCACACAGCAAGCTGTTGGGTGTGGTGGAAACAGTGCTGTTCTGGGAGTCTGGACATGGGTTCTAGACCTCATTCTGCCCAGGACTGTGTGCCTGGAAGCCACAGCCACTCTGGACTTCTACGTCCTCGTGTTGGGGTAGCTGATCCTTAAGGCCCCTCCCAGTCTAGAATTCTGTAATGGACTTACCTCCCAGCCTCAAAAGTTTGGAAATTGAACTCCCTTTCAACCTTTCTGCACCCTGAATGATAATCGAATTAGCCAAATATTTCCTGTGGGTGTATTCATTTGAACTTTTCATGATGTGATTTTTTCCTCCCTTTCTCTTTGCCTTACTTTGGGAGAGAAAGCAAAGCTGGAAATGGGGGGGGGGGGGTAGGGCTCAGCAGGAGAAAGCTGGTTTGGGAGGCAGAAAGGTGCCTGCTCTGGACTTAACCTAACAATCAGGAATTTTTCCTTCCAATGCATCAAGTTCAAGGTGTGCCAGCACTGGGAACTCGGAATTCTTTCCTCAGCTCCAGCCTGTGGGGACTGTAGTTCCTGTGCACAGTGCAAGAATGTGATTCAAGGATCAGGTTATGGAAAACTTTTTTTTCCCCTCCAAAACGTAACCACATAACCTCTGAGGACTTAGGAGCATAGTTTCCCTTCTTTACCAGTCATGTTTGGAGGTGAAAATGTTTTCGAGTCCCTTGCCAAAGCTAGGATGGGAGCGAGTTAGTTTTACCTACCCCTCTTTTGGTAAGAGAGAGACCCAGATTCACTTCTGAAATCATAGCAAATGCTAACAAGTAACACTTGACAATAAAAACTAAATGGACAGCAACCGAAGGAAACCCACGGAACGGGTAGGGGTGGAAAGCATTTTTTGGTAGCCAGTTGTACTGTTTCTTTTTCACTGGGTATTGAGACTCACGCACTGAACATCTGCGCACCGTATTATGGGAAAGACACTGTCGGAACTGGAATACTAGACAGGGAAGTGGCGCCCAAGATGATTTGGTGCAATGCCCTGAGGCCCCAAGAAGACCCGGGAGGAAACAGGAAGCAGGGGTGACCCGCCCACTGTAGGAGAAGCTCAAAATCCTTAGCATACCTTTGGCAGTCTGGTGTTTGAAGCGGGGATGTGTGCCCCACGTTTTTCCTGGCTCCTTGTGCCTCTGGCCAGCCTCAGGGTGATTAACTGTTGTGGTTCTTCACAGAAAAGCCTGCACGTTTTCAACCGGGCCCTCAGGAGCTGCAGGACCCTGTGGTGGTCCCTAGGCGCTCGCCTGGGGTGACAGGAATGCCCAGTGTGGAATGGGGGACCCATCGGCCATGTGCCCTCGTTCCAGCTACACAGAGCGCAGCTCTGCCCCCCGCCCCCGCCTTTCTTGTTTATATGCTGTTCTGAGTAAGATTTTGTTTGCGAAAAAGTCTAATGCCAAACAGAAATTTTAGAAGTAATGGTAATGGCCAATATTTTTGAATTTTGCTGTTATCTTTATTACATGTAAAGAGCTTAGGACGATGCATGGCCCGTAGTAAGCACTCCAAGGTTAGCTTACTCAAGGGTTATTATTATCACTATCTTATGCCATGACGTAGTTGTTATTTTTATCCCTATTTTATTGAAACCAAGTGACGTGCAAACTTATACCAGATTTCCCACTTCCCACCTAGACTTTTCTATTTACAAGATGTGTTCCTCAATACCATGGAGTACATTATTCCAAAGCCATTCAAGGATGACTTTACGTACAAAGCAGATGTTTCTGATCCGCTGAATGCTGTCTTTGCCTCATTCCCTTGGACAGTCATAGGTACCACACTCGGTAGACCCGTGAGTCTGCCTGGTGAGCACGTCTGTGTTTAAAGGGAGAGGGGGCAGATCAGAACAGCTAAGGACCAGGCGGCTGGTCCCTGGCGAGAAGAGTTATGAGGATCGGGGTGGGGGTGTGTGTGCACATTCCCTCCTCAACGCAGACTGCGGAGGGTGCTAGGAATTGTGATCTTATTCTAGAGCCGGTGCCTTCCAAGCCTCCGCTCTCAAGGACTTGAACCACGAGCAGAGGGGGTGCTGGCAGTGGCCAGTGGGTGCCCAGGAGGAGAGGAGGTCCTTTGTGTGCTAGTTGTAACCTTAAAGAGAACTATTTCCCTAGGTTGGAGGCTTAGGAACAAAACCAAACAAAACCCAAATGCTGCAATTAAAAACATACACAACAGAACGCCTAAAACCAAATGGTCCGTGGTTGGTATTTTTTTTGCCAGCCTGTTTGCCCCACTTTTATACTTTTGCATTTCCGTGAAATGGATTAAGTGCCAAGTAAAATTTAAATGTTGGTACCAAGCGTCTTAGCTAAGTAGAAATCTTCGATTGGCACAGTTACGCATTTGAAAATGACCTTTCATCTGGCTCCCCGGAGTGGGTGGGTGCCTCTGGCACCCCGTGTCGTCCTCGCCAGGGGAACAGTAGGCATTTGAGTTCTCTTTATGGTGCTGGCCACGGAGACACTGCCCATGGATAGTCTTATGTAATCTTTACAGCCACCAGTCTGACGCTCGGAACGGTTATGGAATTTGCTCAAAGTTTCCAGCTAAGAAGCGGTGGCCAGGATTCCAGCCCTGGCAGCGTGGCTCCACCCACAACCGATTCTTAAGCCTCCACCTCTTCTGCTTCCTGAAACTCGGCTCAGGCTTATACCTGAGAGCGCTCTGGTCTCCGGGTTACATTTCAGCTGTTGGCCATTCAAGCTGGGTTCCCATTTTACACCCTTCTTGTTGCTACACAGAACTCACAGGTCTGGGGTACAGAAGTGAGATTATGACAGGGTCATCATGATCGAGCTGAAACTTGCAACATACGTGGTCGCTGCTTTGTAGCTATTAAAGCCCCTTCACCATCTTGAGCAGAGCGAGTTGGTTATTGGGCTGGTGTATTTGACCTTTGGCTCCGGTCCACTTGATCTTTTGGCAAATATTCAGTTACTTAAAACAACCGTTCTCAGAACTGAGGTGGCACACGCATTTACTGATGTGTAATTAACTTAATGCAAGAACATGAAATGTTATTTCACAATAAATCACCAGAGAAGAGTGTTTTGTTTATGCACTCGTTTTGCCAGTAATCTCTTGTCCTAGCCCATCTATACCCCATTTTTCTACCTTCTCATTTAATTGGAACCAGAAGAGACAGGTGGCATCATGTTTAAAATAAGAGGAGGTGTTATGTTCATTTCTAGGAGACTAAGGACTATTCTCTGTTAGTGCAGTTGCTGGGATTCTCAAGTAATAAACAAAAATCTCCAAAACTGTAGCACGTAAAGTGCCATGCTCGATAAATCTCTGAGTTAAGAATTTAATAGTAAGCCTTTTGTTGTTGATATAACCATGTATCTATGACTTTGAGTCTATGTGGAATTGTGGATGATAGATACAGAGTAATTTAAAATACCGTATTAGCTCTCTCTCTGCTTTCCCTGTAACTGGCTTTTATGAATATTAGGGTTAGTCTTCTAGCACAGGGAATAATAATGCAATTGAAAATCGGTTTCTCAAGAGATCCCCATCTCCCTCCCCCAATTCAGAGAGAAGTGGGATCTGATTCAAAGTCAAGGGTTAACTGTCAAAAAGAGAGAAGCATACTGCCCTCTCTTGTTCCCATTACAGTGGACACGAGCCCCCCACTTTCTCTCCAGGCACGGGACAGCCTCAGTGGGTACAAATGGGATGGAGGTGGAGAGGGGACATGGTGGTGGGACCTCCTCGGGTAGTGGTCTTTGAAAACTTGCATCTCTAAGTCAGGGCAGAGAGTTCCCAGAGGCTTTGGTCCCCCAAGTTTAGGAGAAGTGAACTAAATTCCTTCTTTCTGGAAAAGAAGGGATTGCTCCCTAAGTCGTAGAATAACACCTGGTACAATGTGGGCATAGTCGTGCACCTGTGACAGGAAGACCTCATCTTTCTCCTGAGGTCTCTAGAGTGGCAGGAAAACTGAGGACTCTGTGTCTTCCAAGTCCTGTGTCCCAGGTCATTAGGACAGGTAGAAATCTTGGAGGAAGCAGGACGGCTGATAGGAAAGGGGAAGTGGGAGAGATGGCGAGCCAGTGCTGGCACGGACTTGATGTAATCAGGCGCCATCTAGATATAAAGGGCTGGATGGCACTGATGCCAGCCTTTTGTCATTTTACTGGGCATTTTAAAAATGAACTTGGAGTTCAACTGTTTGTAGCTAAGGATGAGGTTGGCCCCTTACCTCGAAAAGCCATTGTAGCCAATGGAATTATTACTAGAAGCGTCGGGTCCCTCAGTTTTGCACCTGAAGCAGCGTAAGACTCGGGTATGTCGATCCTTCTCCTGCAATCTAAGGTAGAGAGAAAAATCACTCAAACCGAGAGAGTTTATGAGATCAGTTTCACCCACGATGTCTCCATTTTGTTTTTTAAATATTTGTTAAACTCACTTTTGTTAAGCCCAGCTGACGGTTGGGATAGAGGGCTGGTACGGCAAATGCTCGTTGACCTGTGCTGTCTTATTCTTCTCGCTTGACTATTCCAGTGTATTCTCCCATTTATGCCTCATTGATTCATTCATTCAAAATGTGGAGCCGGTAACCTGTGAAGGTACAGCTCTCCTTTTCCCTCCCTCCCAGTTTCCTTCTCAGCCTTCCTTTAAAAAAAAATATTCTTGCCATTTTTTTTAGAAACTGGTCACCTCCGGGGAAACGCTGGTGTGAGAGTCTGTAGAATCGAGCATGGCTTCTAAGGGTTGGAGTAGTTGCCGATTTGTCACAGTCTCGTGTAACTTCTGTACCTACAGGGCATCTTTCCTATGGTGCAGGTTTTGAGTAATTTTTTTTTTTTTAAGGTTTATTTGTGTTAGAGAGTGTGCAAGCAGGGGAGGGGCAGAGGGGGGAGGGACAGGGGGTCCAAAGCAGACTCCGTGCCTACAGCACGGAGCCCAACGCGGGGCTCAAACTCACAGAACCGTGAGATCATGACCTGAGCCGAAGTCAGACGCTCAACCGACTGAGCCACCCAGGCGCCCTGTTTTTTTAAATTTTTTTTTTCAACGTTTTTTTATTTATTTTTGGGACAGAGAGAGACAGAGCATGAACGGGGGAGGGGCAGAGAGAGAGGGAGACACAGAATCGGAAACAGGCTCCAGGCTCCGAGCCATCAGCCTAGAGCCTGACGCGGGGCTCGAACTCACGGACCGCGAGATCGTGACCTGGCTGAAGTCGGACGCTTAACCGACTGCGCCACCCAGGCGCCCCTGGGCGCCCTGTTTTGAGTGATGCTTTAAAGTATAGTTGAACCTCACTTGCTTCACAACTACTTAAAATCCTGTGCCTTGTGCCCCAACGTGACTGTTCCTCCAACATAACCCTGAAACAAGTTAACATGAAGGGCCCTGTGGTGGATGACGGGAAATGGCAGTTAATGGCCTGGCCTCCCTATGCTTGTTCACAGGGGAGGAAACTGAGGTGGACCAGACCATGGGTTCCTGACTCCCTGGTGCCTGTTCGTTCCACTGTCCTCAAGCCATCCCACTAGGTGACCGCTTCACATTCTCATTTCCTGCTTCGTATTTACATGAGTGTAATTAAGGGAACAGAAAACACACTGGTGGCTCACTGTTTCTGACATACGTGTTCCAAGTGGACCACCAAGACAGAGGCCATTAGTTAGGATTAGGTATAGTGGGATAACGGAACGACCCCAAATAAGTGAGTCAAGTTTATTCTTCTCGTGTCACCGCTCGAAGGTGGCCCCCTCTTCCAGGGCCAGAAATGGGCTCCACGTTGCCAGGGGCCCAGCTCCTCCGGGTCATTTCCACGGTGCATGGCTTCCATGACTAGCTACTTCGTGGTCCAAGACGGCCGCCGAACGCCAGTCACCACACTTACATTCCAGCTGGTGGAGAGGGAGGAGGACAAGGAGTATGCTCCCCTCCGCAGAGCCTTCCGAAAACTGCACATAATGCTTCTGAGAATCCACTCACACAGCTACACCCAGCACCTGGGGAGGAGGAAATGTGGCCTTTATTCAAGTAGCCATGTAGCCGGCTCAAAGTCAGGATTTTATTTCTACGGAGGAAGAGAGAACAGATACTGAGGGAAGCTCTCAGTGCCTGTCGTGGAGACGCATGGACTGGATCCTGATTACCTGAAATCCTTTTCCTTATTCAACAAATATTTATTAGCCGTCTGCCCAGTGCCTAGGCACCAAGAAAGCAGGGAGAAAACAGACACAATCCCCGTCCTTAAGACGTTTACCTACGTGGGGAGGCAGACACTGATCAAACACAGACACGGTTGTGTAAACCGTGCTAAGTGCCGCGAAGGGAAGAGACGCCGTGTGCTGAGAGAGAGTAACGGGGACTTGAGCAAGCCCGGGGGGAGGGAAAGGGTCAGAGGCTTTGCCACAGGAAGTGACATTGGAGCTGACAGCTGGAGAAAGAGTCGAGTGGAGGGTATTACAGGCAGAAGAAAGCAGGGGCGAAGGCAGGCGGGAGGCAGAGAGGGCTCTCATGGAGGAACTCACAGCCCGTCCTCTTGAGCAAACGGCAGAGGGGACAGAATGGGGAAGAATCAGGGTCAGACCGCATGGGGCCCCAGAGGAAGGGTGACCGCCGTGGCGTGCCTGCCACAGGGATGTCCTGGGATGTGGAACTTTCAGTGCTAAAACTCGGAGAGTCCCAGGCAGGCCGGGATGCATTGGTCACCCTTGCTGGAGGCCACATTAATGGTCAGGTTCCTTTCATTTTAATTTCAGCACAGTCTCTCTTTCCATAGGCGTAGCTCTGCCACGGAAAAACAACTGACTAGTAAAACTAGCCCCTCCTGTTGGCTGAAAGCAAAGAGGCACAAAACACAAGCAACATGTCTTTTTTTTTTCAGTGTTTACTTATTTATGTATTTTGGGAGAGAGAGAGCACGTGCAAGTGGGAGAGGGGCTGAGAGGAGAGAGAGAAGCCCAAGCAGGCTCCACACCGTCAGCACAGAGCCCACTGCGGGGCTCAAACTCACGAACCTCGCGATCGTGGCCCGAGCCAAGGGTTGGACGCTCAACTGACTACGCCACCCAGGCGCCACATAACACAGGCAACACTTCTTGTGACCAGTGAGACTCTGTCTGGCATGATTTCTCCTAACGGAAATTTCGGAAATTAACCGGCATGTGATAATATATGACTTGAGAAGACAGAGACGGCCGAGGATGGAGGAGGCCCCTACTCCCCAGCGGGTTTCTCAGCGCTGGCAACACATCGGAATCACCTGGGAACTTGACAAAAGACGGGGGGCCTGGGCCTCAGCCCAGTACATCAGGAAATGCACAGGTGGACCCGGGGCAAGGGAGATCCTCCGCCCCGTCCCAGTGCCCCTGAGACTTGGGCGTGCGTGCAGATTGCTGGGGACCTCGCAGAGTACAGATGATGCCGCCCGCGGATCTGTATTCCTAAGTGCCTCGGGCGGCAGGGATGTTGCTGGTCCGGAGGCTCTGATGAGTTTGTTTCGAAGGTCTCTTCTGTGGAGAGCAGACCTAAAAGGCCACGTAAAGGTGGAGGGGGCGGTGAAAGGAGAGAGGAAGGAAGACCTGGGGAGGAGAGAGGGGCTCTGCTTTGTGCCTCCGTCCGGGGTGCGCCCACCTCCACTTCTCAGTCCCTAGGGTTTGTGAGTTACATGGTGTGGCTGGTTCCTGGTTCCAGAACTGGTGCCCCATGACTTTTGGCTAGGATGGGGCGAGGGGTGAGGCACGATTACCTCTCTCACACCTCGTTTACAGGCTTTTCCAGCTCACTTCATGGGGTTTCCTACAAGTAAGAAAAGCCAAAATAATAATAAGGGGAGGAGGCAGCGAAGGAGGAAGAGGGAGAAAGGAGAAGGAGAAGAGGGAGAGGAAGAAGAAAAGCCAGATTTGTAAATGGGAGCTGACACACCCATTGCATGTAAAAAAGCAAGAAAAACCAAGCAAACAAACAAAAAACACCACTGGCTAAGGAGTGGAAAATGGCTTTGGGAAGGGAAGCCAATTAGAAGGATTAGTAACCACTAGCAACAGAGCCCAAATGGTTCTGATTAATGGAAAAATCACCTCGGGGCAAAAGTGAAGGGTGACTTGTCTGAGTGTACCCATAGTTCTCTCCTGGTCACATTTCGTAAATGATTGGGAGATGAAAGGTCTAAGAGTGAGGGCGCCTGGGTGGCTCAGTCCGTTCCACTCAGGTCATGACCTCAAGGCTCCTGAGTTCAAGCCCCTTGTTGGGCTGTGCTGACAGCTCGGAGCCTGGAGCCTGCTTTGGATTCGGTCTCCCTCTCTGTCTGCTCCTCCCCGACTCGTGCACTGCCTCTCTCTCTCTCTCTCTCTCTCTCTCTCTCTATCTCTTTCAAATATAAATAAACCTTAAAAAAATTATAAAGGTCTAAGAGTTGAGAGTACACCACCAAAGCCCTGGCGGGTTGAGGCGGTGAACCAGATCCAGGAACATGAACTTGCGTGGGGTTACGTGTCTGCTCCTGGTCTAAAAAGCTTGGAGCCGGCACACGTGATCACCCCCTTGCTTCCCTTCCCGGGTCCTGGCCGAACTGAAAGGTGGACACAGGAGTCAGAGATTTTTAAAATGTTAGCCTAGGAGGCACCTCGGTGGCTCAGTTGGTTAAGTGCCCAACTTCGGCTCAGGCCATCATCTCATGGTTCATGGGTCTCGAGCCCCACAGCAGGCTCTGTGCTGACAGCTCGGAGCCTGGAGCCTGCTTTGGAGTCTATGTCTCCCTCTCTGCCCCTCCCCTGCTCACACTCCATCTCTCTCTCTCTCTCAAAAAAATAAACGTTAAAAACACAATTTTTTTTTTAAATGTCAGCTCAGTGATAAAACCCACAAGTTCCACTTGTGTGGCCAGATGGGCTTGCTAGCCATGCCCGAGCTGAGCTCACACCTAAAAGGTCAGGCCCGAGGCCCTCTCTGGAGGGTGGAGGAGGGGCTGAGCTGAGCAGTAGCTCCCAACCTGCCATCAGGCGTGGTGCTTGGGAAGGAGTCAGTCAGGCGAGTGAAGGCTGGGGCAGAGGGCGGAGCCAGGGCTCCTGGAAAGCACCTCCAGCTGGAAATCTGAAGGACGGTGGGATAAAAGTGCAGATCCCTGCCTCCCCCTTCGAAGGCTGGGGACACTTACTCCAGCAACGGGGCTTTTAGTTGACGGCAGGCTACTTGTGAGTGGAGGGCTTTTTGTTTCTCAGCTGTACGAAACTGACTGATACAATCTCAGGCTGGATGCGTTACTTGGAGCGTATCGTCTAGAACAGGGTTCGGCAAAGCACAGTCCATGGGCTGAATCTGGTTCCGCTCCGTTTTTATATGGCCTGTGAGCTAAGAATGGTTTTGACTTTTTTTTTTTAATGGTCAGAAAGGAAAAAAACTCAAAAGAATGCCACTTCCTCACCTGTAAAACTTACGTGAACTTTGGATTTCGGTGTCTGTAAATAAGGTTTTCTTGGAACACAGCCTCACTGTGTATTGTCTAATGGTTGTTTTTCTGTCAGGGCCCATTTGGGTACTTGACACAGAGACCAGATGGCAGGCAAGCCTAAGATACTCTCTGACCCTATACAAGAAAACTGGCCGACCCCTGACCGAGCATGAAGGAGTGGTCATGTTTTTGGATTGTCTCCTGGGGGGTCACGCTCAGGACATTGCGTTCTGAGGAGGAGTTCGGAGGAGAGTGACCTGGACGACGAAGAGACCCCTTCGAGCCCGTGTCATACGAGGACTGGTTGAGACAACGAGAAGCAGGCACAATGGAAATGATAGCTGCCTTCTACAGTTGTTTTGAATTCTTGGGAGAGAATTGCCCCGGGAAGGCAGTTATGAGGTTAATTGAAAGGGCACTGACCTTGAGTCAGAATCTGTTGGTTCAAGTTCAGACTTCTACTTGCTTTCTCTGGGCTTCAGTTTCTCCACCTCAGAGATGAAGGGGTGCACACGACAGGCCGTCGGATGACCAGGTCCGCAGCAAATTAGGATTCAGCTTTCACCTCAGAGGTGTTTCCAGGCCAGCAGAGGACACAGTCACGAATATGCCTAACTGACCTGCAGTGTAGACAGAGTGCGGTGGCCAGGGGCGGGGGTGGGGACAGCACTCTGTCTACACTGCTCTGCAGAGGGACTGGTGTGAATCAGGCCTTGGAGAACAAGTAGAACTCCAGCGCCTTCGCCCAAAGCATTCTGTGATTCTGTGAAAGACTTAAAGGTGTCGCATAGAAGAGTCATCTGACATGATCCTCATGACTCCAAGCAATAACGATTCAAGCTTGGTTACAGGTCTGACCGCACCAGCCTCTTGCTCAGGAACTTTCCCTGCTTTTCAGGTAACACCAGCATCTCTAAAGGGTCTAAAGGCCCTTGCTTTCCTGGCCTTGTGAACTGTTGCCGTACCCGCTGGCTCTCTGCTCTAGCTCACGTGGGACTAGGTCGGGTACCCGTGGTACCTCTGCTGATGGAGCCACGTTTCTGTGGAGCATTGCCTGGGTCGTGCCCCAGACACACGAGGAGAGGTCAGCCTTCTGTTTGCAATTGTAGCATCAGCTCTTGGCCCAGTGTTCTGCCTGCAGGAGGAGCTTAATCTATATTCATTGACTAACAATAGACTTTGATCAATAAAGAGAGAAATATTCCCGAAAAGAAGATGGTCTCCCACCAACGGAAGTGAGTTCCCACCCCCAGAGGTGGAGGCTCACAGGGACTCAGTGGGAGAGTTTCCATTTGCACTGTGCCTCTGTGGTTACAAGCACACTTTCGTGGCTGGCGTTTGCTTTCATCTAACCGTCTGTTATCGCTATGGTCTTCTCCATTAGAGAGATGTTTCGAGATCCTTGAAGCTCAGTGGTTTGTCTGAGGTCCTACAGCTAGAAAGTGGCAGAGTGAAGACAGAGTCTCTGGCTTGTTTCGCCAGATCAGGGCCAAGGAGAGTGTCTGGGTGGAGCAAGTGATCCTGGCGTGCTGAGATTTTTCTCCAGAGGAGGAGTTACAACTTGCTGGTCCACAGAAGCCTATCCCACCTCCAGCTTTTGTATTTTTATAGCTGGGAGGGTTCAAAATCCCCTACGCATGATTAGAAAATTTAACCTCTCTTTTAAAGTGGTGGGTTGCAATTAACACCCCTGAACTTTGCCCTAGTAAATGGAAAAACTCTGAGCTATGACATTGTTACAGACACGCACACACACACCAGAGCCCCGTTAGTGTTTGGCAAGGAGCAGTTTCCTGTTGTATTTACTGACGCTCAGTTTAACAGGAGCCTTGGGTAAAAACATGCCCCGTCCCGTGGGGATTGTGCTCCGAGCCTAAGAGGGTTGCATGACAGGGCTACAGCTGAATGTCTCACTGATCATGACTTTCAAGATAAAAACCTTCCCCTTGGTGGCTGTCTTCCTCAGTGATACCGATCTTGCACTTTTTGGTTATAGTTCTTTACTGAGTCGAAGACTGTCATTTCTTAGTTGAGCAGAATTCATACTGAAATTTACAAAAGCTTACAAAGTCCTTTGACCTCGCACTTGTTAAGAGGATATTTTTTTCTGAATATTTCCTCTGTAACTGAAAACAAAGAGCTAGCCTGTGATTTTTCAAGAAGCAAGAACACTTAAGCGTAGTCCTTTCCACGGCTGTGCTGACTTGTAAAACCTCTCTCGTGGTCTCCCCACGCTCCAGAGACACTTTGCCGACCTCCCGGGATTTGTTCTGTGTGTTTACCCTTGGGCTTACGTCCCGCTTAGTTTATTTGTTTGGACTCACGTACATTATGTTGCTTTATTCCCCAGCCTCTTGGTTTCTCACAGTTAACCCCAGAGAGAGGTGACCCGCTTGGGGATGGAGGCCTGCCTGCCATGTCTGCATCCAGTTCACAGGCCCTGCTGTTATTCTGAGTCCCTGCAGTGAGACACGCGCCACCCCCCCCCCCCCCCGAGATGTGCTGACCGTGGGGTGTGCGGGTCGGGGCTCTGTGGGCCTGGACAAGCCGGCCAGGAGCCTTTCCTGATGGGAGGGCATTGTGCCCCCTGACCATGAGCTCCTTCAGGACAGAGCATGTGACTTTCACTACCTGCCAGCCCGGGGTGAGGGTTTAGGGGAAGGAAGTATAACCAGGGAAGGGCTAGCAGGAGAAAGGAAGGCCTTCCCTGATCCTCCTGGGTCCATGGCACCATGGGGTTTCTGATGACGCCTCTCTGCAGTACTAACCTTTGGTTAGGATACCCCCGAAGCCACCTTCACTTTTTCAGAGCGGGTGGTGTTCCACAACTCAGCTCAGAAAAGTGAAAAGTTTACCAACGCCTCTGAAACGTCTGTGTCGCTCCCTCTGTCCCTGGCGGCAGAGAGTGGGAGCTGTCCTGGGGCTCCCCCCCTCCACCCCCGCCCCAGGCTCCCCTCTGCTCCCGGATCCGGCAGTCTCTCTCGGGCGCTCTCTCCCCTACCTCCTGCTAAATAACCATAACATGCTATTGATGCACATGGAGGGGCTGTTGAAGTCATTAAATTACATTAGTATCTTTTACCTTGAATGTTGTTTTTAACAAGATGACATTAATACACATATTTCTTCGCTCCCTGTGCTCTCAAATTTCTAAGTTAAATCGCCTTTTAGGGGCGCCTGGGTGGCGCAGTCGGTTAAGCGTCCGACTTCAGCCAGGTCATGATCTCGCGGTCCGTGAGTTCGAGCCCCGCGTCAGGCTCTAGGCTGATGGCTCGGAGCCTGGAGCCTGTTTCCGATTCTGTGTCTCCCTCTCTCTCTGCCCCTCCCCCGTTCATGCTCTGTCTCTCTCTGTCCCAAAAATAAATAAAAAAACGTTGAAAAAAAAAAAATAAATCGCCTTTTAGGTCTTTTGGCTCAGGCCTAGTCTCCCCCTTCTGTGGCCCACTGGGTAGCCCCTGATCTGCTTCAGGAGAAAGTCAACAGCCAGATGCGGTTGGCTGTGTGGACGTGTGCGGGGAGAAGGCGCCATGGACTGCTGTACCATGAGTAAGATTGGGAGACAAGTAGAGGCAGGAATGGATGGGCTGCCTGGGCCCAGGAAGTCACTGGAAGTTTCTAGGGCGAAGGAGACACTGAGGAGTTTCCACGAGAAGGAGCCCAGGGCTCCCGGGGGGAGCTGCCGTGTGCATAATCACTCTGTTTCCGGCTCTTCAGTGAGTTTTGGTTTTGTTTTCAGGGCT
Source organism: Lynx canadensis (assembly GCF_007474595.2). Lineage (NCBI taxonomy): Eukaryota > Metazoa > Chordata > Mammalia > Carnivora > Felidae > Lynx > Lynx canadensis. Next base: position 228,318,834 of record NC_044303.2, on the reverse strand, counting down.
CTTTTTCTTTTTCTTTTTTTCTTTTTGGTTTCCTGTTTTAATGTTTGAATTATTTCGGCTTTGGTACATTTTAGAGAATGGAAAAAACTCTAAGTAGAATTTTACCACAAAAAGGTGGCTTTTTTTTTTTTTTTTCTCTTTTCAGTTCTAGTCAGTGGTCTCATCTGCCATATATAGTTTGAGTGATGGCAGATCAGATTTTACGTTCAGATAGCCGCGTTGTTGACTTCAGGAGGCTCTGGTGCAGTTACTCCAGGATATCTTAACTACTTAAGTATGACTTCTTCCCACAGTATGGGTTGGGGTCTCTCACGTGTCTTCGTGCTGAAGATTGGGGGGATGTGTGAGGCCTAATTAATCCACTTTCCAATAGGACAGAAATGCATGGCGGCCTCATTTCAGCCACCACCCGGGTTGTCCATTCCAAAAGTCCTGAAAAGACACTGGGTTTTTTGTCTCTTGACGAACCTGAAAGAGGGCCAAACCCATAATTCTGACGGTGCTTCTGTTCTCTTCCTCTCCTCTTCGCTTCCTGGAGATTCTTCATCACCAAAACCTGCCCCCATCCCTTGTTTCTGGGAGGTCCTCGTCCTCCTTCCTCTCTGTATTGTGTTCAATGACCAGATCACTGGTGGGGCCTTGCCCTCCTTCCTGTTTGTCGGGGTAAAGCCTCACCCAAGCCCGGGTCCTCTTGGGCAGGGGAGGGGAGGCTGGGCCAGGGCTGAATCCTCCCTGAATTCTCTCCCTGGGCTGGCGGACGGGGGATTCCCCCGTGAAGATCCTGCCATGAGAGACTTTAATCCCCCCTCAGCTGTATTTGGGGAGATGAGATTTGACTCATGAGATCATCCAAGTCATGTTTGTGATCGTATTTTGCAAGGCACCTCATTCGTGGTATTCTTGCCTATGGCTGTTGCTTTTGAGTTGTAAACCAGTTGTTGACACACGCGGGAAAAATTGATTTTAATTCTCTTTTTAAAGAGTCTTAATTCCACTTGCTGCAGCAAAGTTAATTTGAAGACTTACTCAGCTGCACAGTTCACAGGCAGGACAGCCAAGTGATAAGGCACTCAGTGTTGGCACCGCATTGCCCTGTCTTGGGATTCCAGCTTTACCACTTACATATTTAATCTCTCTCTCCCTCGCATCCTCATCTGCAGAATAAGGGTGGTTACAGTAGTAGCAATAAAAATAGTGATCAACACAGACTAGGGACTCAGGCTTTGCCAGACGGCTTGCTCCGCGCTTCCCTAACATTTCCACCCACCCTCACAACCAGCCACTCCAGAGGCAGAAACCACTCCGCCCATGCCCTCCTTCCCCTACCATGTGACTCTGCAGGAAGGATCAGGAGGGCCAGCATGGCACTTCCTGTGTTCCAGGCACTGTTGCATTGTGTTTCGATCCCCAGGTGGAGAAACAGAAGCCCAAGAAGTCACCAGTGTAGGAGCAGGGCCGGGATGGGGGTGGGGCAGTGTTTGCAGGAGCAAATGAGAGAATTACTTTATTTTTTTTTTTTTTTTAATTTTTTTTTCAACGTTTATTTATTTTTGGGACAGAGAGAGACAGAGCATGAACGGGGGAGGGGCAGAGAGAGAGAGGGAGACACAGAATCGGAAACAGGCTCCAGGCTCTGAGCCATCAGCCCAGAGCCTGACGCGGGGCTCGAACTCACAGACCGCGAGATCGTGACCTGGCTGAAGTCGGACGCTCAACCGACTGCGCCACCCAGGCGCCCCACTTTATTTTTTTTAAGTTTATTTATTTATGTTGAGAGAGAGTGAGAGCGAGAGAAAGCGCACATGTGCGGGGCGTGGGGTGAGGGGGCGGTGTGCAGAGAGAGGGAGAGAGAATCCCAAGCAGGCTCTCTGCTGTCAGCTCAGAGCCTGACACGGGGCTCGGACTCACGAATCATGAGATCATGACCTGAGCCTAAACCAAGAGTTGGACGCTTAATGGACTGAGCCACCCAGGTGACCCAAGAGAACGCCTGGAAAGCCCATAAGGGGCTCTGGCTTATAGCGAAATTCCAACTGTAGCTATTTTAATTATCAATGGAGCCATACTTTTTCCTACTAAAACACTGCACTTCCTCTCCTTAGATGAAGAAGCCCCACTCCTTATAATATTTTCATATATTGTACAAACACCTCAGGGCTGTGTGAGCTGCAGCCGCTTGCACGGGACTTATGGGTTCCCTCCTCCGGGTCGCTCCCTGGCACCCACACCAGCCGCCCTGTTCATGCACCCTGGTCCTTCTTTGGTTTGAGTCACTTGACCAAAAACTGTGCCAGTTAGGTAGGGGGGGAAGCCAGGAGTTTAAGTTTGTAGTCTAGGTTTGCACGGAAAAGGCGTACTGAGCCCTCACGTGTTTTTTTCTAATAAGTTGATCATATCCCTTTTCTGGGTTGGAGGCAGGGCTTAATTTCAAGGATGAGGGCATTAGGCTAAGGAAGTGTGTTGTGTGTGTGTAGGAGTGAGGAGAGCCACAATCTGTAGTGGGTCCTGTGGAAGCCCTGGGCAGCTGCCATGGAGTGGCCTCATGCTCAGGAGAAGGCCCTGGCTTAGGGGGTCTCAAATCAAGGGTCCCAAAAGGTCTGGAAGTAACCCCGAGACTACAGTGGGTTGGTTAGAGTCTGTGACAGATGAGAGCAGTGTTGCCCCTTGGAGGGCGCGGCAGCCAGACCCCACCTCAGTGACTGCAGGCCCTCTGAGTCCACACAAACACGAGCGCCACCCAGTGGGAAATGGGCAGATGCTCTAAAAGGCTCTTCCTGGAAGAAGAAATGTGAATGCGTTCCTACAGAAATGTGGACGGCTGTGAGAAATCACGACTGGAACTGGTGTTTAGGGACACAGGGACGCTCATACACATAAGGGGGTGTTAGTTGATGGTTTGTTTTGGAGGGTGCTTTGGCAATATCTGTCAAAACTACAAATGTACACACCCCTTGATCGAAAGTTTCCCCTTTTGGAAATTATCCTAAAAGCTACCATGAGTCCGTAAGGACTATTGGAAGATAATGTCTTTCTCAGCAGTGTTTGTAAGAGTGAAAAATGGGAAATAATCCAAATGGTTTATTGGTGAGGCAGTGATTATGTTACATATATGATTGTCTATCTTTTTTTTTTTTTTTTGAGAGAGAGAGAGTGGGGGAAGAGTAGAGAGAGAAAGAGGGAGAGGGAGAATCCCAAGCATGCTCCGTGCTATCAGCACAGAGCCCAGTGCAGGGCTCGATCCCATGAACCATGAGATCATGATCTGAGCCAAAATCGAGAGTCGGACACTTAACCAACAGAGCCACTCAGGCACCCCATGTGATGGTCTATATGTATACTAAAATATTATGCATTCTTTAAAAAGAATAACGTAGATCTATGTGTAGTTAAATGAAAAGATGTCTAATGTGTATGAAGAGAAAAAACAAACTAAAATCATGTGTAATATTCATTTTTCTAGGAAAAGTTTATAAATACGTTAAAAGAAATTATGTATCACGTAGACAAAGTTCTAGTTTTTCCTGAATTTAAGGACTTACTAAAATTATTTACACATGTGAGAATTTTTCACAGTTGAGAAATCACTGAATTAATAAAAATCTAAATTGTAGGTGTAAAGGCAGTATAGCTTTACATTTTTTTACATTTTTTTACATTTTTTTATTGACTTTTTTATTTATTAGCTGTACATTTTTAAACAACTCACACAAAGTTTTACTAAATATCTAGGCAGGAGTAAATGTATAGTGAACAGCTAACTAATTGTTCTAAACAGGTGAGTACCTGTTTTTGAAAATGTTCTTTTAAACTGAGAACTTTCCCCCTGAGATCAGGAACACGACAGGGATGTCCATCTCACCGCTGTTGTTTAGCATAGTGTTGGAAGTCCTAGCATCAGCAATCAAACAACAAAATGAAATAAAAGGCATCGAAATTGTCAAAGAAGTAGTCAGACTTTTACTTTTTGCAGATGACATGGTACTCTACCTGGAAAACCCAAAAGACTCCACTAAAATCTGCTAAAACTGATAACATGAATTCAACAAAGTCGCAGGATACAAAGTCAATGTACAGAAATCAGTTGCATTTCTATACACCGACAATGAAGTGACAGAAAGAGAAATCAAGAAATCGATCCCATTTACAATTGCACCAAGAACCATAAAATACCTACGAATAAACCTACCAAAGATGTAAAAGACCTGTATGCTGAAAACTATAGAAAGCTTATGAAGGAAATTGAAGAAGACACAAAGAAATGGGAAAACATTCCGTGCTCATGAATTGGAGGAAAATTGAAGAAGACACAAAGAAATGGGAAAACATTCCGTGCTCATGAATTGGAAGAATAAATATTGTTAAAATGTCAATACTACCCAAAGCAATCTACACATTCAATGTAATCCCAATCAAAATTGTACCAGCATTCTTCTCAGAGCTAGAACAAACAATCCTAAAATGTGTATGGAACCACAAAGACCCCCAATGGGCAAAGTAATGTTGAAAAAGAAAACCAAAGCAGTAGGCATCACAATCCCAGATTTTAGCCTCTACCACAAAGTTGTAATCATCAAGACCATATGGTATTGGCACAAAACAGACACATAGACCAGTGGAATAGAATAGAGAACCCAGAATTGGACCCACAAATGTATGGCCAACTAATCTTTGACAAAGCAGGAAAGAGTATCCAATGGAAAAAAAAGACAGTCTCTTTAACAAATGGTGCTGGGAGAACTGGACAGCAACATGCAGAAGAATGAAAATAGACCACTTTCTTACATCATACACAAAAACAAACTCAAGATGGATGAAAGACCTAAATGTGAGACAGGAAACCATCAAAACCCTAGAGGAGAAAACAGGCAACAACCTCTTTGACCTCAGCCACAGCAATTTCTTGCTTGACACGTCTCCAAAGGCAAGGGAATTAAAAGCAAAAATGAACTATTGAGACCTCATCAAGATAAAAAGCTTCTGCACTGCAAAGGAAACAATCAACAAAACTAAAAGGCAACCAATGGAATGGAAAAGATACTTGCAAATGACATATCAGATAAAGGGTTAGTATCCAAAATCTATAAAGAAGTTACCAAACTCAACACCCAAAAAACAAATAACCTAGTGAAGAAATGAGCAGAAGACATGAATAGACACTTTTCCAAAGAAGACATCTTTGGATAGATGGCCAACAGACACATGAAAAGATGCTCAACGTCATTCATCATCAGGGAAATACAAATCAAAGCCACACTGAGATATCACCTCACACTAGTCAGAGTGGCTAAAGTGAACAACTCAGGAAACAACAGATGCTGGCAAGGATGTGGAGAAATGGGAACCCTCTTGCACTGTTGGTGGGAGTGCAAACTGGTGCCACTGCTCTGGAAAACAGTGTGGAGGTTCCTCAAAAAATTAAAAGTAGAACAACTTACGACCCAGCAATAGCACTGCTAGGAATTCATCCAAAGGATACAGAGTGCTGATTCATAGGGGCACATGTATCTCAATGTTTACAGCAGCGCTTTCAACAATAGCCAAACTATGGAAAGAGCCTAAATATCCATCCACTGATGAATGGATAAAGAAGATGTGGTTTATATATACAATGGAATGCTACTTGGCAATGAGAAAGAATGAAATCTTGCCATTTGCAGCAATGTGGATGGAACTGGAGGGTATTACGCTGAGTGAAATAAGTCAGAGAAGGACAGATATCATATGTTTTCACTCATATGTGGAATTTGAGAAACTTAACAGAAGGCCATGGGGGAGGGGAAGGGGAAAAATGGTTACAAACGGAGAGGGAGGGAGGCAAACCATAAGAGACTCTTAAATATAGAGAACAAACTGAGGGTTGATGGGAGGGGGGGGGGGGGGGAGAGGGGCAAAGGGGTGATGGGCATTGAGGAGGGCACTTGTTCGGATGAGCACTGGGTGTTGAAGATAAACGAGGAATCATGGGAATCTACCCCCAAAAAAGAGCACACTGTACACACTGCATGTTAGCCAATTTGACAATAAATTATATTAAAAAATAATAACTACCATAAAAAAGAAGAAACTGCCCTTTTAAGTAATTGCAAATATGTCTAGGTTCATTCACTGGTAAGTTAATTTCTTTATTTGCTAGTAAATTCTTGTGAGAGTTTAAATGTACATCAAATATCGGTATGGTCAAAAATGCTAAAATTTGGGCACCTGGCTGGCTCAGTCGGTGGGGCATGCGACTCTTGATCCCAGGGCCAGGAGTTCAAGCCCCACATTGGGTGTGGAGCCTACTTTAAAAAAAAAAAAATGCTAAAACTGTAGATTCTGAATTGCTGAGGCTTTTACTACCGTTAATCACTGGAATTTTACTAAACCTTGTGCCAGGGAGGGAAAGATTTCACAATGAACCCCAGGAGGTTTGGCCACTATTCAAAAGTTCTCTTCCTCATTTGTACTTTGGCATTTTACATGCTCAAGCATCATATAATTGGGAATGTGCTGCACATAGTAAGATATTGCAAGTATGCGGTTGGAGCTCTTGAGGCCCGTTCATGCCCTCTGGCCAAATCAGGAATTGCAGTGTGGACCACACACAGCACATCTGTCTCCACCTCACAGCTCTGCTGAGGTGTCCACTCCCTGGAAATGATGTCTGTGTGCCCGCGGTTTGGACCACTCATTGTGTGTGTTAAGGTGATGCCATCTGTCATCACTCCTAATGCTTTAAGAACATCCAAGTGGCTCTAAAATTAAAAAAAAAAAAAAAAAAAAAAAGGCGGGGCACCTGGGTCACTCTGTCAATTGAGTGTCCAACTCCTGATTTCAGCTCAGGTCACGATCCCGAGGTTGTGGGATTGAGTCCCACGTTGGGCTCTGCGCTGAGCGTGGAGCCTGCTGGAGATTCTCTCTCTCTCCCTCTGCCCCCTCCTCCAATTGTGCTCTCCCTCTACTTAAAGAACAAACAAAACAAACCCAAGTGGGCAGATGTACGTGGCGGTGGCATCACTGGAGGACTCTGGTGTGGAGCAGGGTCCCTGCTGGAACCATTCTTGGGTTCAGCAGATACGCAGCACAGGGTGCATTCTTAATCAATTTCATTCCATCTTCCTCCGGGGAGATCGGCATTTTTCCCCAGTGTTGCAGTCAAGACAATTGGGAGTAGAGAAGTGAGCTTTCTCACAGTCACACAGCCAGGGTAGTCGCGAGACGGGTTTTGAACAGGTCTGAGGGATTCCGAAGCCTATGCTCTATGATTATTCCTCGTGAATTGTGTGGGACAAAGACATTCTTACATACGACATTGATTAGAGGAGAACTGGGTGTTTCTTTAACTTTCAGATTGAATTTTTGAATGCCTTAAAAACTGTTCATGTACTCAATGACAGACACTTGGCAGGTACAATGAGCGATATATTTCCCTCCCTTAAAGCAGACTTGGGTAATTGTGACGTGTCTTTTTTCTATTATTAAATTTTTGCAGGAAGTGACCAGGTTCACTCCTGGACGCTGGTCACCAGCCAAGCCTTGGATACTGCGTGGAAGGTAGCCAGGGGCTCAGTGACGCTGGCGGTAGCATTCCTGGTGGCTGCCCTCTGCTACGTGAGGAGGATGCACTCCTATTTAGGGCGCCGGCTGAAATGGTAGGTGGTTGTATTATCCTCTGGTTTCACCAATAGACCCTTGCTTTCCAGAGTAGATTTTTGATATTATTTTCCCTTTACCTTTTAGGTGGATTGGATATCTGCAGAGAAAGTTCAAAAGTAAGTATTTTCATGTTTTCTTATTTCTAAGGTGCAGGGAGGGTTCAAGAAGGGCGAGGAAAAGGGAAAATTCACTACCTTTCCTATCTGATTTGGTCCAGGGAACCTCAGCGTGGAGGCGGAGGTCGATCTCCTCAGTTACTCTGCGAGAGAATGGAAGGGAGAGACGCCGCGTGCCAAGCTGATGCGGAAGGTGCGTCAGTTTATACAGGTCACGGACGATGGGGAATTTGTGTGGAAAAATCAGGAAACTAACATTCCGCCCTGCTTTACAAGGGCGTGGACGATGGCGTACCGTAGGCTGTCACTTCAGGAAACTCGAGGGTGGCACTCTTCAGCTCTGCCCACCAAGCCTACGGGCTCTCTGGACAAGCAGGGGGGACTTCTGTCTTTGCAGGGATTAGGCACCTGGATGTAAAATTCTGAGGAGTTTTAGAATTTTCCATTGGACCGACCTTGGTAACTTTTCCCAGCGGTGCTATCCAACCTTGTCAGCAACGAGAAGTTTTTATTTCAAGGGGCGCCTGGGTGGCTCAGTCGGTTAAGCGTCCGACTTTGGCTCCGGTCATGATCTCGCGGTTTGTGAGTTCGAGCCCCGCGTCGGGCTCTGTGCTGACAGCTCAGAGCCTGGAGTCTGCTTCCGATTCTGTGTGTCCCCTTCTCTCTGCCCCTCCCCTGCTTGTGCTCTGTCTCTGTTTCTCAATAATAAATAAACATTTTTTAAAAATTAAAAAAAAAGAAATTTTTGTTTCAAGTCATTTTTAGCGAGGTCTTAAACGTATATAGTATTTTCTTTTCCCTTTGGTCACATTATAGCCATCATCACCCCTAAATGGCATTCTTTTGCTCCTGGGCTTCCAGGAAGGTGTCAGTCGAAAAAGCATGACACAGACTGAATACACACAAATGTCCTTTTATTTTTTTTATTTTTATTTAAAGAATTTTTAATGTTTATTTATTTTTAAGAGAGAGAGAGAGAGGGAGATACAGAATCCGAAGGAGACTTCAGGCTCCAGGCTGTCAGCACAGAGCCCAACGTGGGGCTTAAACCCATGAACCATGAGATCATGATCTGAGCCAAAGTTGGATGCTTAACCTACCGAACCGCCAGGTGCCCCACAAATGTCCCTTTAAAATGACATGTCCTCATGGGGTACCCGGGTGGCTCAGTCGGTTAAGCCTCTGACTTTTGATCTCGGCTCAGGTCATGGTCTCCTCGTTCATAGATTCGAGCCCCGCATCGGGCTATGTGCTGGTAGTACAGAGCCTGCTTGGGATTCTCTCTTTCCCTCTCTCTCTGTCCCTCCCCTGCTCACCTCCCCTGCTCTCAGAATAAAATAGTGACATGTGGTCGCATTCATAATTTATAATTGTTATTGTCTCTGTTGCCCCCTTTCTTTGGGGGTAATGCCTCGCTGACAATACAGTGAATTCACTCTCTCTATTCCCTTATCCAGAGGGTTTGAAAACGAACTTTCTGTTTTTGTGTGGACAGGCTTACGAGGAGCTGTTTTGGAGGCATCACATCAAATGTGTCCGACAAGTAAAGAGAGACAACTATGACGCACTGAGGTCAGTGTTGTTTCAGGTATTCAGCCAGGGCCTCTCCTTTCCATCGTGGATGAAAGAAAAAGACATTGTGAAGGTACGTCCGCTGGAAACGGGGCAGGGGTGGGGTGGGGCGGGGAACGTTGCGTTGACAAGAACTGTAGCGCAGATGGCTGGGTCTTCAGTGGGCGGCTTTGTGCGTCCCGAGGTTGAAGGAGCCTTCGAAGGCCCTGTGGCCCCCTCCATCTCAGAAAGGCCGCCATGCTCAGTTGTGTTTGCTTTGGATGCCACCATCTTTGCTCGAGAAGGGCATCCATTCTTCAGAAGCAAGGTGGTCTACTGAAACTCACTTTTTTACTCTACGGTTATTTGAGGTTTAACAAACGCATAGAGCGCTCCAGAGATTCTCCACTGTTCCTTTGTAGTCAGCCCTTCCTCACCCCTAGCCCAGGGCCATCGCTGATTGGTCTTAAGACCCTATGGTTTTACCTTTTCCAGAATGTCATATAAGTGGAACTGTCCAGTGTGTAGCCTTTTGCATCTGACTTCTCTCGCTTAGCAAAATGCATTGCAATTCAGGGGTGCCTGGGTGGCTCAGTCAGTGAAGCGTCCGACTTCGGCTCAGGTCATGATCTCGTGGTTCATGAGTTCAAGCCTCGCGTCGGGCTCTGTGCTAACAGCTCTGAGCCTGGAGCCTGCTTTGGATTCTGTCTGTCTGTCTCTCTTTCTCTGTTCCTTCCCCTGCTCATACTCTCTCTCTGTCTCTCAAAAATAAAACATTAAAAAACTTTTTTAAAAAATGCATTTCAATTCATCCACATTCTGTGAATTTGTAGTTCATTCCTTTTTACTGTTGAGTGATATTCCTTGATGTAAGTATGACATAGTTTGTTTATCCGTTCTTCAGTTGAAGGACATCTGGATTATCTCTAGTTTTTGACAATCCCATACAAGATTTTGTATGAATGGAAGTTTTCATTCCTTTTGGGCGAATGCCTGGGAGTGAGATTGTTGGCTCATGTGGTAGGTGTAGGTCTGAGTTCATAAGAACCTACCAAACTGATCTCCCGTGTGGTGCAGCCATTTTGCATTTCCACCAGTAGTGTGTAAGAGTTCCAATTGTTCCCAGTTCTAACCAGGATTGTCAGATTTGGGGTTTTTTGTTTTTTGGGTTTTTTAGCCATTCTGATAGATGTGCGCTGGCGTCACTGTGCTTTTAGTTGGCATTCCGCTAGTCAGGGGGGATGAACATCTTTCCATGTGCTTATTGGCCATCCATTATTATCTTTTTACAGAAGTGTCTGTTCAAATCTTTTGCCCCTTCTTATTTTATTATTGATTGGATTTTGAGATTTCTTTATATATTTTGAACACAAGTGCTTTATCAGATATGTGATTTGCAAATATTTTCTCCCAGTCTGTGCCTTGTTGGTTTTTTTTTTCTTTTCATTTTAATGGTATAAGGCAGTATATTCTTAATTTTATTTTATTTTATTTTTATTCTTTATTTTTTGTTTTTTACTTTTTAGGGAGAGAGAGAGAGAGTGAGCATGAGTAGGGGCGAGGGGCAGAGAGGGAGAGAAAGAGAATATCGTAAGCAGGCTCTACACTCAGCATGGAGCCCAATGCAGGGCTCGATCCCACAACCCTGGGATCGTGACCTGAACTGAAATTGAGAGTCGGACGCTCAACCAACTGAGCCACTGAGGTGCCCTGAGGCAGTACATTCTTGATGAACAACCTGAATTTTTATTTTGAATGTAGGAAGTTCAATCTAGGATGTACATTTAAGGGCAGAAGCACAAAGAAATAGGAGTATATAAAGTATATGCATATATATAGCTGCACATGGTCTATTTCCTTCCCATTTCTTTCTTGAGAGTTGCTTTTATTAGTTTCATTTTATCTAGGAAGCACTCGTCAAGTGTGTGCAGTGTGCCAGCCCCGCGGCCAGCTGCCGAGGACAGAGAATACGGCCACACCCCGGGGTTCCCCAGGCTCAGCCGGGTGGGGTATGGGTTAGATCCCTTCACTGGATCAGAGTCTTACAAATTCTGTGGTCTTACTTAGTCCCAGCCGGAGTCCTGTAAAATGGATATCTTGTCCTTGATTTATGGTAGAGGATGAGGCTCAGAGGGCAAATAATCTGCACTGGTTGAGCAGTCTCTTGGCTGGTGAGTGACAGAGTGAGGTTTGGACCCCCAAGTGCCTTATTCTAAAATCCATATGCTCCACGATATGCTACAGTATTCTAGCGTTGTTACGGTAAACATAATTTCTAAACGGATATACCTAGGCAGTTTGGGAAGTGTTTTATGCAGAAAGATGGTTTCATAGACAAAATCTTCATGTAGGTTTTCATCAGCTGTGAAATTGTAAGTTAAGAATATGATCCGCGGGGCGCCTGGGTGGCTCAGTCGGTTAAGTGTCTGACTTCAGCTCAGGTGATGATTTCACAGTTTGTGGGTTCAAGTCCCGCATCAGGCTCTGTGCTGACAGCTTGGAGCCTGGATCCTGCTTTGGATTCTGTGTCTCCCTTTCTCTCTCTCTCTCTCTCTCTCTCTCTCTCTCTCTCCCCCTCTCCTTGTACTTTGTCTCTCTCTCTCTCTCAAAAATAAACATTAAAAAAAAAAAAAAAAGAATATGATCCAGGGGCACCTGGGTGGCTCAGTCGGTTAAGCATCCAACTCTTGAATGTTGGCTCAGGTCGTGATCTGATCTCACAGTTGTGAGTTTGAGCCCCGTGTCGGGCTCCATGCTAGGTGTGGAGCCCACTTAAGATTCTGTCTCTCTCTGTGGGGTGCCTGGGTGGCCCAGTGGGTCAAGTGTCCAACTCTTGGTTTCGGCTCAGGTCATGGTCTTGTGGTTTGTGGGATCAAGCCCCAAGTCGGGGTCCACACTGAGCATGGAGCCTGCTTAAGATTCTCTCTTTCTCTCCCTCTGCCCCCTCCCCCACTCATGCTCTGTCTCTGCCTCTCACTCTCTCAAAAATAAATAAGGAAACATTAAAAAAGGAAAAGATTCTCTCCCTCTCTGCCCCTCTCTCCTGCTTGTGCTCTCTCTCTCTCTCTCAAAAAGAAAAAAAAAAAAAAGAGGGAAAGAATATGATCCAAATCCCTTAATCCACAAATCTAAAACTCCATGTTTTTATTTAGTCTTTTTAAATGGAGATTCCTGAGTGAGATAAGATCGTGTGCCATGACATATTCTGGGTTGTAATGTCATAAACGTTGAGGTACTAATCACGGTTGGCATCTCCTTCCTTTTCAAGCTTCCTGAAAAACTGCTCTTTTCACAAGGTTGTAATTGGATCCAGCAATACAGTTTTGGTCCTGAGAAGTATACAGGTTCCAATGTGTTTGGAAAGTTACGTAAATGTGTGGAATTATTGAAAACGCAGGTGAGTGTCTCGGGGAAGAAAAGACGAGGAATGAAAGCACACACCCGGGTGCAGTGAGTGACTCTTCTCTGTCAGGCCTGTCACCCGATGCCTCGTGGGGAGGACCTGTGGGCAGGAGCGCCTCTTCTAGGAGCTGACGACGGGCTTTCCTGTTCTTTCTCCTCCCAAGTAACCAACGAACGAGAGCAGCGTTGTATGTGATCATTAGGCCCGTTATGGGTTCAGGAGGCCTTTGTGGGCTGGCCAGGAAACCTTAACAGTCCCGTACCTTCGTTTTCCCCAGAGAGATGTGGTGCAAGGTCCAGACAGGGCATTCAGAAATGCACTTCTGGAATGTGCCCCATTAATAACTTGGGGACACCACAGATGCTGTCATTTGAACTAAGAGTTTTCCTGCCTTTTAATAGACACAGATTTGGAATTGTTGAAATGAACCCTCCCCGGTAAATACCGTAAAATTTCTGTGCTGTGGTTTTTTGATGAGTAAAACCGATATGTGAATATTGTGTCCCTTGTACTGTTATTGTGAGGATTGAATAAGTTAATACACGTGGCTTTAAACCGTGCTTGGCACATGGTGAGCGGCAAAGAATACTAGTTATTACTGTTCGTCTCTGGAATATCTGCTGTGCGACCCAGCTGTATTAAGCTGTCTTAGGAAACTGACTTGCTTGGTTTTTTACCTAATCAGTGGTGCTTTTTTGAAAGATATTTAAGCTAGTTTGTTATTATAAAAGTAATATATACTTGTGGTTAAAAAAATCGGGGTCAGGGGCGCCTGGTGGCTCAGTCGGTTGAACGTCCGACTTCAGCTCATGATCTCGTGGTTTGTGAGTTCGAGCCCTACGACAGCTCGGAGCCTGGAGCCTGCTTTGGATTCCGTGTCTCCCCCTCTCTCCGGCCTTCCCCCGCTCACGCTCTCTCTCTCTCTCTCTCTCTCGGAAATAAATAAACATTAAATTTTTTTTAAAAAAAATCAGGGTCAGGGGCGCCTGGGTGGCGCAGTCGGTTAAGCGTCCGACTTCAGCCAGGTCACGATCTCGCGGTCTGGGAGTTCGAGCCCCGCGTCGGGCTCTGGGCTGATGGCTCAGAGCCTGGAGCCTGTTTCCGATGCTGTGTCTCCCTCTCTCTCTGCCCCTCCCCCGTTCATGCTCTGTCTCTCTCTGTCCCAAAAATAAATAAACGTTGAAAAAAAAAAATTTAAAAATCAGGGTCAAAAATGAAAAGTTAAAGGTCCCCTCTATTAATCTCTGGTTTATTTTTATACATACTTTAAAACTATGCCATGCTGTCGGTATTCACCTCTACCCTGTAAATCTCACTCTCACATCTGTGTTTCCAGTGGACTGAATTTAGTGGAATTAAAGATTATCACAAGAGAGGAAGTATGTGCAACATCCTCTTTTCTGATGCGATTCTGGAATATAAACTTTACGAAGCTCTAAAGTTCATCATGCTCTATCAAGTCACTGAAGTTTACGAGCAAATGAAGACTCAGAAAGTCATTCCCAGTCTTTTTCGGCTCCTGTTTTCCCGGGAAACATCCTCTGACCCTTTGAGCTTCATGATGAACCACCTGAATTCTGTGGGCGACACATGTGGACTGGAGCAGGTAATTGGGGCAGAAGAATGTGTTCAGGACCCCGTGGCAGTGCCTAAACACACAGGTGTGTGGAATTTACTTTCAGGTGATAAACCCACCTGCGGCGAAGCAGTGGCTTGATGTCGTTGCCCCTGAAAGGAGGAAAAGAAGAGTAAAAACCACTGCTCCGTGCAGTTTGCCGTGTGTCTGTCAAGCCCCGTGGCCACTGAGCAGTGCTGGAGGCCCTTCTGAGCTTTCACTCTGCTTCTCAGATGGTGGCAGTCCTCCCACAGCAGAGTTTAACCGAGAGAAAGTCCAGCCGGAGAAGGAGATAATGTTTGGGAAAACATTTGGTTCCTTAGTGCAGATAAATAGACACTATTGGAAAAATTTTAGGGGCGCCCGGCTGACTCAGTCGGAAGAGCGTACGACTCTTGATCTCCGGGTCGTGAGTTGAAGTCCCATGTTGGGTGTAGAGATGATTAAAACTAATAAATAAACTTTAAGTTAAAAAAAAAAGAAATTATTAAAAACTTTAAAATCCAGATAAGACTTTTTCATTCCCATAGAAAAGAGGTTTTCTCTTGTTTTGCTTTGCTCTCTTAGACGGTGTGCAAAATTACCTGCCATTTTTTTACAAAAATTTATCTAAAACTAGTTGGAAAACAGTGTGATTTTAACTGTGAGCATCCTTTACTTTTTATTAGGTGTGTTTTTTTTTTTTTGTTTTTGTTTTTGTTTTTTTTTTTCCCCCTGTAACTTCATGCTGGTCTACAGAGATGTTCCTCTGCTTGTCCCTGCCTTCCGCATTGTGGACATTTGTTCCTGACACTGGCCTTTCGGTGGTTCATGTGTGGGTCTGGTTCCTAAGCAAGGGCACTGCTTCCTAAGCTTCAGGAGAACACGCTCCCTCCCATGGTGGGGGCGGGAAATTGGAAATGTGTGTTTGTGACCTCTCTCTCGTCTCTTCTCCAGATCGATATGTTTATTCTTGGACACTCCCTTGAAATAAAGATAAAAGTGTTCAGACTGTTCAAGTTTAACTCCAGAGACTTTGAGGTCTGCTACCCAGACTTGCCGTTCAGGGAGTGGCCCGAGATCTCCCTGCTGACGGAGAATGACCGCCACTACCACATTCCTGTCTTTTAAGTCTGGCGTGGGCTGGGCACCAGCCCTCGCCGTTCACAGCGGTCACACGTTCAAGCAAAGTCCAGGTGGAGAACCAAAGCTGGTGTTGCGACCATTGAAAGGGGCGGGGCCTTCTTCTCCGGAGCTGCAGGTGCCCTGGACACAGAGGTGCACGGATGGCATGCTTTTGTTTTCCAGTGACTTCCTCCAAACCGGCCTATTTGTGTTTGGTGGTTTGACCTTGTTCACACGGGCTCTAGTCATTTCACATGCCACAGGCCTTTAAGGGCACCGGGAAAGGAAATCTGGGCAGTACAACAGGAAAAAAAGCGAGAGGAGAAGGGGAAAGGACTAACCAGGAACGAATTTGTCTGTAACCTGGATGTTCTCATTAGGAACCTTGTCTTTGACTGATTTGAGATCTTTATAAACATGGCCTTATTTTATAAGCATTACTTTCCCAGGAATCTTTATGGCATATTGATTTTCTAGAACCACTTAATTAACTGTAAAACTATGTATATGGGGTATGTGTATACACACACACACACACACACACGCATACACATGTATATACATTGTATAGTTTTATATATACATATATGAACACACACACAAATCATCACTAACTTTGTAATCTTGTACAATTTGTTTTATATCACTTTACACTTTTTTTGTTACTGTTGCATCTGGCCAGTTGAATATGTTTTATGATAAAAAAGATTAATTCTGTAGATTAAGTAACTGAATGACAACTATTGAACTATTACAAAATACTAACTGTGGTGTATCTAATGTGTATTTACCTGTGTATTTAACGTGTGGTAGGTAAACTAATGCCACCCCCCGATCACCATGCCTGTGTCCAAATCCCCGGGACCTGAGAATACGTTGGGTTAGATGGCAAAGAAGAAGAAGATTGCAGGTGGGATGAAGGTACTAATCTGACCTGGGAGGTTGTTCTGGGTTCTCCAGGTGGGCCCAGTGTAATCCCAAGGGTCCTTAAGAGGGGAGGAGAGGAATTGGGAGAGGGTCAGGATCAGAGGAAAATGTAAAAGAACAGAACAGAGAGAGAGAGACACGCATTATTTCTGGCTCTGAAGATGGAGGAAGGAGCCATGACCCATGGAATGTGGGTGGTCCCTGAAGGTGAAAAGGGAAGAGAACAGAGTCTTCCCCAAGGCCCCCAGAAAGGAACGTGGCCCCGCCCACACCTTGATTTTAGCCCAGTGGGACGGAACCCGTGTCGGATCTCTAACCTGCAGAACTGTAAGATAATACGCTTGTGTTGTTTAAGTCACTAAGTTTATGGTAATGTGTTAGGTTAGAGCAGCAACTGACAACTAATACGCTCGAGCTAACAAATTTTTGGTCATCTTTATTTTGGAAATACTTTTCTAG